>NC_064631.1:608795523-609102204 GCF_023864275.1 Schistocerca cancellata | reverse complement strand
CCAAAGTGAAGGCCTCGAAGGTGTTCTTTAAATTATGGAAATAGATGAAAAGTGTATGGGGCCAAGTCGGGACTCTTGGGACAATGATCGACAACAGTGAGTGTAACGCGTCTGATGATGCGTCATGCTAAAAAAAAATGGTTCAAATGGCTCTGAGCACTATGGGACTCAACTGCTGAGGTCATTAGTCCCCTAGAACTTAGAACTAGTTAAACCTAACTAACCTAAGGACATCACAAACATCCATGCCCGAGGCAGGATCCGAACCTGCGACCGTAGCGGTCTTGCGGTTCCAGACTGCAGCGCCTTTAACCGCACGGCCACTTCGGCCGGCATGCGTCATGCTGAAGGAGAGGGTACTCCATGTGTGGATCTCTTCCAATTTTAAATCCGATTACAAGACGCTGTTTCTCACGCACCGACACAGTTACTTACACATCTTCAAGTCGTGCCTACAATTCGGTCCCCTTAGCGGCAGCAGGTTGCAAGTTGCGTAAGTAAAACGAGAAAGTTGACCGAACAGTATTGCAAGACGTGCAATGCCTGAACCGGTATTGAGAACGGAATAAAAAAAATCCGATGAAGCGCCAAAGAAATTGGTCCAACCATGCGTATTCAAATACGAAGATACTTGAACAGGCAGAATACGGCGACGCGGTCGGTAACGCCTATATAAGACAGCAAGTGTCTGGCACAGTTGTTAGGTAGCTTACTGCTGCTACAATGGCAAGTCATCAAGATTTCAGTGAGTTTGAACGTGGTGTTACAGTCGGCGCAAGAGCTATGGGACACAGCATCATCGAGGTATCGGTGAAGTGAGGATTTTCCCGCACGATCATTTCACGAGTGTACCATGGATATCAGGAATCTGGTAAAACATCAAATCTCGGACATCTCTGATGCAGGAAAAAGATACTGCAAGAACGGGACCAACGAAGACTCAAGAGAAGACAGTCGTTCAACGTGCCAGAAGTGCAACCCTTACGCAGACTGCTGCAGATTTCAATGCTGGGCAATCAACAAGTGTCAGCGTACGAACCATTCAACGAAACATCATAGATATGGGTTTCGGAGCCGAATGCCCACCGTGTACCATTGAGGACTGCACGACACAAAGCGTTACTCCTCGCCCGGGCCTATCAACACCGACATTGGACTGTGATGAGTGGAAACATGTTGCCTGGTCGGACGAGTCCCGTTTCATATTGTACCGAGCCGATGCACGTGTATGGATATGGAGACAACCTCATGAATCTATGGACTTTGCATGTGAGCAGGGGACTGTCCAAGCTGGTTGAGACATGTAATGCTGTGGGGAATGTGCAGTTGGAGTGATATCGGACCCTTGATACCTCTACATACAACTCTGTCAGAAGACACGTATGTAAGCATCCTTTCTGATCCCCTTCATCCATTCCGACGGACTTGCGCAATTCCAACAGGACAATGCGACGCCCCACATGTCCAGAATTGCTACAGAGTGGCTCCAGGAATACTCTTCTGAGTTTAAACACTTCCGCTGGCCACCTAACTCGCCAGACATGAACATTATTGAGCATATCTGGATTGCCTTGCAACATGCTGTTCAAAAGAGATCTCCTCTCCTCTTACTCCAACGGATGTATGGACAGCCGTGCAGGATTCATGGTATTAGTTCCCTCCATCAGTACCTCAGATATTAGTCGAGTCCATGACACGTCGTGTTGCGGTACTTCTCCGTGCTCGCGATGGGCCTATACGACATTACGTATGTGTACCGGTTTCTTTGGCTCTTCAGTGTATATTTAGCGTGTATCACTACTTATAAAACACTACGTCAAATTCTATTGCTAACCTAAGACATAAATAATCTACATTTTTTAATGGCGGGTAAGGCCGTGGAAGTTTAGAAAATAATATGATCTAATTGTGCGTTCCGTAATATGTGCATTAAATGCTGGTAAGTACGACTTGGTGAACTTTCCACTTGAGTCGCCTTAACATTCCAAACTGTAAATACCACAGTCCCATTTAGACATAGGCTTCCTGTCCTGCAGTATTTCTGAAGGGACTGCCGCCAAAGTTTTGTAAGCCGGTATGCGAGCTCACAGCTTAAATTTGTTCTCTTAAGTGCTATGTATTCACAATTCCTCGCCAGATTTTTGAACACATTGAAATCCACATTCAGCACTTCCCCAGTGACCGTTTGTGTGACTTGGAACGTCTGTCCAAGCTACTCACATCCTCGTTCTTCACACTGTAATTACAGATCCGCTCAAATCAAAACATAGATGTTCACACTGAAATCTCTCACCCAGTTGAAGAAAGGAGGAACGGTGCATCCAGTTCGAAAAGCCCTTTCAACATTCCCCTTACGTTACTGACAGGGTATTGGTCCAGTGTCAGCACGAAGTCACTATTACTGTGAAATCCTTGAGTAGATGTCTGTGTAGAGCCCCAATGTCTCGCCCTTCTTGAAAAGTCAGTTAATGTGCTGAAGTATTAAAGTACATATTTCTCTGCCTGGGTAAGATTTTTTGCGCTTGCCTTGCTTGCCAAGTAGTATCCATAAACCGCCTTCTCAGGCGAGATCACTGACGGGTGCTCGCAGGTACCCGGTTCGAATCGTAATGGGTAAGATTTTAATGGCCAGAATTTCTTCTGCAAGGCGAGCAGAGGTCGTCACTAAACTTGCAGATCACAAAACGTTGCGATAGTGTTGGGGGGTTAAATTACAAACCTCTCCACATTGTCTCGTGGGATGAGGGCGTGTGACATTTGTGGCAGTGATCTTTCCGTCGGATGAGAGTCATAAAGTATAAATATTCAATTCAGTCATCTGTCCTCAATAAAAGGGTTCAGTGCAGCTGAAATGCGCTGCTGAAACCTACTGGAAGGAGCAATTAACAACTTAGTGAGGACTTTAAACTGAAGCTTCTCATTTAACATACAGTTGTGTAATTAGTAGATGTGGCAAAGTATCAGACCACAATTCCGACGGTCAAGGGTTCAATCATCGGTATCTTGTAGTATTATTTGTATCACTTATCGCTTCTTTCATCTCAGGCAGTAATTTATGTATGTGAAAAATGCCTAATTGCACCGTGATTCGGTGTTTACATTAAACATTAAGTAAATTTATATTACGTCAGATCAAATGTCAGGCTCTTGCTGAGTTAGGTCCAAAAGACAATTGCGAACTGCTTCTTGTGTTAGGCATTCAAACGTTTGGATGTAACAGTTGATCGAGAAAACAAAAGTAAACAGTGAAATGTCCGGCAGATTAAAACTGTGTGTCAGAGCAGCACTTGAACCAGGGGCCTTATTTTTCGCACGCAGTGCTCTTACGGAATGGGCTATCTTTTTTTTATTTTTATATCTACTCAATATCTCTTCGTGGTTCATTAATATTAAATATGACCTTCGAAGGTAAGAGTTATTGTGAAGTTATTAATATGTTGCTTCAACATAGGGAAAGTATAAGAGAGCTGACTAAATTCATGTGTAAGCTTATCAATTGTTTGGTCCCTGAAAATCCACGTTGTCAAAGTCGCTGATTATATATTCGTTTTATTTTTTTATTTTTAGTAAGCAAATGGCTCTGAGCACTATGGGACTTAACATCTATGATCATCAGTCCCCTAGAACTTAGAACTACTTAAACCTAACTAACCTAAGGACATCACACACATCCATGCCCGAGGATTCGAACCTGCGACCGTAGCAGTCGCGCGGCTCCGGACTGAGCGCCTAGAACCGCTAGACCACCGCGGCCGGCCTTTGTAAGGAAAGCGGAAGTAATAGTGGCTATGTGAGCATCGATCATTGTTGTTGCTGCTGGAAGTGTTGGAGCTCCAAAAAGCTTCTTTTTCTCCTTTTTGCAACAATTGTCACAGAATATACATGTCCGCCTAAAAAGTTCCGAAACTGATTTTATTCCGGGCATACAAGCGTCGTCTTCGTAGTAACAGCTACGATGGCAGCTGGAACTAACAATTGTAAACAACAGACGTGCATGCGAGCAGTCAGACGTAAGAGGGCAGTATTAAGTAGACGTGCGGCCATACTGTGCCAACGTTGTTGTTGTCGCAAACGCAATGGAGCAACATCTCTGAATCAAGTGTTCAGGACACTCTTCAGAATGTTTTGAGGAAGAGAAAAGCATGTGCAAAGTTTGCCCCACACACCAAGACTCCAGAACATGAACAAAGACGCGTGGGCGCCTTCCGCGATATTATTGAAATGCAAAACGTGGACAGTTCTTTTGTGGAAGAAATTATAGCGGGTGACGAGACGGCTTTATCAACACGAATCTACCACAAAACGATTAGGCGCAGAAATTCACGTGAAGGGTCAACGCCTTGACAACATATGGTAACGGTCATTCAAACCAGAGCGAAGCGCGGGTTGAACAACATTCCAAAGGACATTTCTTGCACTTTCACAAGATTGTATGGAAGTTCTGTGCGGTGCACTCATATGAGGGGAGACTTTGTAGAATACGTTAAGCATGAAAACCACCATTTTAATGTACTCTATTTTTTAGTAATCCCGTCTCGAAAGTTTTTGTACTGACGGGGCATGGTACCCTAAAATAAGAATTCCACATATGCTATGAGCAGGTGAACGTGTGGTATTTGTGTTTACGGTGTGAATAATTTCAGTCACGACTCAGAACCCGCCCGTGCTAAATCCCGTAATATTTAAGTACACGCGCCAATTTTCATTGTGTAAACAGCTACAGACTTTGTCCAGGAGTGAAACATGATCGGTGGAGCAGCCCTATCGCGATGCCTGCCAGCCTCTTTCGCAGTGTGGCTACAAGCCGCGGCTGTGGTAAATCGTTTGCCCATCTCTAGCTTATGCTTTCCTTGCTCTTCTGCCCCACGTGTGCACACCGTACGACACTTTAGTGAAGTCGTGGACATGAGTGGCTAAGAGATCCCGAAGGGCAGGTTTAGCCGCTTAACTGGATAGGTTTTTCCTTTTATCTGTGCCTGCAGGTACCTTTCATTCGCGAAATACGAGCTGTGTTTGTAAGAGTATCTGTTAAGTGCAGGAGAGTGTAATGGGTGGGTCTGTGTAGTGTAGTCTCTTGTTTGTGTAGGAGACGACGAGAGAAGGGAAAGGGTATAAAACCCGGTGCCGGCATATAGCCTAGTCCTCTGGAAAAGCAACTAGGGGTACTAACGTTGTCACCCGACAGACGCATCACCATCGACTGTGGCAATGCCCTCAGTTCGTGAGACATTGCGGAAAGGTTTGGAATTTTATTCATGACGATATGGCACCAGGTTTGGTGATCATGAACTTTATGCCACCTCTCCTCCCGTTGTCAGCCAAATACTGGCACTGAAAATTTCATTCGCCCCCAGGATTCGAATCGGTTTACTGTGAGTCGAGCGCCACCGCAGAGGCGTGTGTGTTGGCGACTTTTTTTGCTCTCGGCATTTGGCGTGACATGACACTACTTCAAGTTCACCGTTGAGTGCTACACTCAGTTCTTTTTATTACGGAGGGCAGCTCTCTAACCGAACACGCTGAGGTACCGTGCCGGCTTCAGGGGCTAGAGAGGCGGGTGACACTTTCAGTGAAAACACGTGAAGAGGTTTCGTCACGAGCCACTGCTAATTTGTGTAAAATGCTATGCAATTACTACTGCTGATAGTGTACATATTTTTCAGCCTGTCTGGTAATAATACGTTCAAATAACACAACAAAGGAAAACAAATGTTATTTTAGTGGATTAGACCCTTTCTGTATTTGCTTGCGAGCAAACCCACTAACTTCACGTGTTACTTTTAAGTGCCGGTCGTTCGCAGTTGTACTGTGTAGAGAAGCTACTTTCATGTACTCGAATGAAAAGTGCGGTAAATTCGAAGTTTATTAAATACCGTATTAATTACATCTTCTCTTTTTCTCATGAAGTCGACAATCGTAACTTTTTACGTCATCAACAACACTGATAAATGTTTACTCACTGACGGATTATGAAGGACTGTCTCTGCCCTTGCCTTCAAAAAGAAAAACTTTTAGCGCGAACCATACAAAGCTATGCAGTGAACACTTTTCACCTGGTGTTCTCTTCAGGATTTCCCGTTAGGTCACGTTTTGCACGTCCCACAATATTTCCTCGGGGCAAATTCTCGACACCGTCAGATGGCGGCTGCTATTTACTGACGGCAAGTGTCACTATTTGCGTTACTTTCCAGCTTCCGAATAATTTAGAGGTGATGCGGTGGATCAGAATAGACGCGAGTATCGAATTCACGAGGAAGAGGATTGTGGTAATTCTTTTGTGAACAAGGCCATCTTGTTAGCTAAACAAACTTCTTTGTTTACAAGGGATCACCAATTTAGTATTGGAGGGCAGCGTGGAGGGTAAAAATCGTAGGGGGAGACCAAGAGATGAATACACTAAGCAGATTCAGAAGGATGTAGGTTGCTGTAGGTACTGGGAGATGAAGAAGCTTGCACAGGATAGAGTAGCATGGAGAGCTGCATCAAACCAGTCTCAGTACTGAAGACCATAACAACAACAACACAACGATCCTTCAGCACCTGCTGTCATTACATGAAAACTTAGAGCTTGATAAAAAATTCATTGTCATTTGCAATAAAACGGACTGCTAAGTGAGGCATAAATTACCACATGAATTAACCCTTTCAGATGATTTAGTTCTATTTGGAGCCACCTAGCATTTTCTCGTTTCGTGGCATATGCACAGTAGCGACATCTGTAGTCAACCTTTACGTCTTCAGTACATGATGCCCTCTAGCGGCTACAGCTTGAACTACTTCCAATCTTACGTTAGCAGTTAGACGAGCAAGCGTAGGAGTCATTTTCATGTGCGGTGGACGATTATCTTAGTTTTCAAGTTTCAAGTGATGACTGAATTTGTGTCTATAAGGCATCTTTTCCGCATGGAGTAGATACAGAAAACTATCTTGTTCAAATTTATACTCTGTGTATTGCGACAGTAATTAAATTTATGTATTTATTTTCGTAAGTGTTATGGTGGTTCCTTTTGAAACCACCGCGGCCTTAAGGGCAACATGAGTAGCTGTGACAGGCTGTTATATTTCCAGTTTCACACGATGTACTCTCGCAAAATGAAGGAAGAGGAAACTCTGACGTGGCCTTTGGAAGAGTTTTTTTCTGATGCTGACTCAGATTGACAGTAGCACTGAAGGTGGAGCTGTTAGCTGAAGACAGTGATCTCGATTTTCGAACGAAAACATCAGTGGTCTTGCATTATTTCAGAGAGCGAGAGCAAAGAACGATTACCAAAAAAATGTAAAACTGTTGTTTCAGTTGAAAAAGACACAACAGAAGTAAAGCGTCTACTAATACATAGGCACCTCAAGGCAGTGTGTACGCTGTAGCACAAAGAAGGAACCTCGCAGAAACAGATGGAAGTTTGCTCTGTCAAGTAGCCCTCTGCTTAACTGCAGAAAGGAACTGCAGTTTACCTTACCACCAAAAGTAACTGCATTTCAACTGCATTTCATGCGCAGTGACTCAAATTGAAACCACACCCTATGTGTTCAATTTATTATGTAACACTTGTTTTTCACCTTGTTCTGGCACAATGTATGTCTAATAATCTAATAAAAACACTAAAATTCAAAACATTTAATTTTTAATGTTTCGAATCTGAAATTAAGTGATGTAGAGGCTTTATTCGTAAACATTCACAGTGATCACAATCACATTCAGGAAATGCCTGCATCTATATCTATACCCCGCAAGCCATCTTACGGTGTATGGCGGAGAATACTTTCTAGGCCACTGTCACTCCCCCCTCCCCCCTTTCTTGTCACGGTCGCGAATGGCTCGCGGGCAGAACGACTGCTGGTAAGCGCCCGTGTGAACTCGAATCTCCAAAACGTTACTTTCGTGGTCTTTTCCTAGACATACGTAAGTGGAATCAATACACTGATTCTCGGAACTGCAACACTAAACCACACCTTGATGCAGGACTCCTCATTTGCAGCGATGCATTTTGGCAGAGCATCTCCGTGACGCTTTCGCGCTTAGTAAGCCAACTTGGTACGAAACGTGCTGCTCTTCTTATGAGCTTCTGTGTTTCCTCTAGCAATCTCGTCTGGTGCAGATCCCTCACTAAATTGCAGTATTCTAGTTTTGGTCGGAAAACGGTTTTGTAAGCTGTCTCCGTTGTATGTGGCGCATCAGCATGTCGGCGAGGGGTTACTGTGGCCTTCGAACGGAAACATTTTGATCGCTCCTTATACATTAAGCAAAAATGGAACCGGTATACTCCGGAGCATTACTAGTGGCATTTTGCAAACAAAGAGACGACGCCAGACCTGACCAGAATGTCATTTAGTCCAAGTTTTAGTTTCTTGCCCTTCTAAATGAAATGTCGTGAGTCCTTTATGTATGTGTCAGACTCTTCCACGTGCGGTCGAGGACACAGAGGCGAAGGGTTTTACCTCAGTGAAACGTTATACTCGTGGACCCTTGTTAATCCATAGAGCCGAGGTGGTAGGGCTTCTGTGTTGCTTAGGTTCCTCTGTATATTCGCCAAAAGAGTAAAATTCGCTGATACAGAATTTCTTGCTTTAGCTATCACACCCGCTTGTTCAGGGAAGCTATAGAAATACACAAACATGACAACAGCTTCAACACGGAAGAAGGAAGCCACAGGGTGAACCGACACTGGTTTCCCATGCTGTAGCGAACGGCCGTTGCAGGTAGCAAGAGGAGAACCGCAGCGGTAATAACCACAGAAAAGCCCTCGGACATTGGAGTGACAAGAACTGGGGATAGACAAAATAATGTGAACACCTGTACTTACTTGGGAACAGGTTATCAATAAAGGGTTGGACTCCCATTTGCTCATAATGTAGCTGCGATTCTTCTTGGAGTACTGGCATATGATTGTATATTCTCCAGTGGAATGTTATACCACTCTTCGATCAGAACCTAACTCCTGTAATGACGAGGAGGCGGAAATTGCTCTGGAATCCGCGCTCCGATACCGCCCACATGGGTTCGATAATGTTCAAGTCCGGGGACTGTGCTTTCCAGGGAAGACTCTGCAGTTCAGTTGCATGGTCCTCATACCACGATTGTACTGTCCTGGCTGTGCGAATGGGTGCATTATCGTCCTGAAATACGGGATTATTTTTGGGGAACAACATTTGAATCATGGGGTGCACCTGATCACGTAAAATATCCACATAATCGTTGGCTGTAATACGGCCTTTGAGAGTAATGATGGAACCAGCAGAATACCATGATATGGTTGCCCACATCATCACACTTCCACCTCCAAGCTCAAACCGTTGGCAGCAAGCAATCAGGATTGTAGGCTTCTTTTTGCGCTCTCCAGCCGCAAACCAGCCCGATGTTGGAAATAACGAAAACGTTGACTCGTCGGACCATATGACGTGGTTGTACTGATAAGCTGTCCAGGATTTATGCTCCTGATACCATCTTTTACGTTTCTTTACGTTGGTTGTCGTCACTACTGGCTTCGGTATGAATATTCGCTTTATGGAGTTCTCGGCGGACAGTATCGATAGATACTGGGTCTCGAAGATGGCTGTTGAACTATGCAGTCGCTTTAGCCGCCGTAGTTTTATGTTGTTTTGACACAATTCGTGCTAGCGTACGACGATCTCTGTCATTTAGTTTTGATTTGCGCCCACTATTACGTTTACACGGTGAAGTCTTTCCATGTGTTGCGTAGGCTGTCATGACTGTTGAAACAGTTGCACTTAAAACATTTAATAAGTTGACTGTCTTGGTTACTGATGCTGCAGCTAATCGGACCCCCACAATCTGCCCTCTTTGGAACTCTGTTAGGTCCTTCATTGCACGTCGACTTGGTCTCTGAATGCATATTCGGAGAGTGCACTGTTCTAAACAACCTGCACTGGTGCCTAGTCCGTACTGAACACGCACGCGTGTTACCTGCGTTGTTGAACGTCAAACACAACCATCCCATTACTACCACTGTTCACATTATTTTACCTGTCCCCTGTACATACATATAATCTAATCTGCAGTCCCGAGCTCGACTCCTGTCCACCACAACGGAGGGTGAGGCTTCGACAATGCCAGGCACTCGTGCTAGCGAAACGTTAGAAAAATCATCAAACAAACGTCGGCCGAAGAACCCGAGACAGAAGCCAACACACAATTTGTCGTTCAGGGATACGACAGAGACGATCATTCAAAGCAGAAAAGTCGCACTTTTACGCCTGAAGATTTCGCTCCATTGAGAATGACATGCTGTGTTTTGTTTGCTGTAAACGCTTGTATCCAGCCGCACAGCTGGTCTGATGTTCCGTACGCTCGTAGTTTGGTCATTAGGCGCCGGTGCTGAACGGCTTCCGAAGTCAAGGAACAACTGGGTGCCTGTTACTGCAGCTTTCTGGGTCTCGTGGACGAAGAGAGCGAGTTGGGTTTCACACGATCGTAGCATTAGAAACCCATTGTGATTTCTACAGAATTTTCATAATGTGCGAGCACAATACGTGTTCCAAAATTCTACAACAGACCGACGTCAGAGACATAGAGCGGGCATCGGCTGCCTTTGCTCACCCGCGGGCCTCATTGAATACCTACGTCAGCTTGGGGGGCCGGCTCGCCACTTGATGCGATAGCAACACTCCTAGCGCATAAAATCAAAACTGTAGCGCCCTCCGCTTTTCCGACACACCGTGCCAGCAAATTATGCCTCAAAACACGCGTTTTTGAGAGTACATTCATATTCTGTTCTCAGACGTTTACATTTATTTGCGCGTCGTGAACATTTTTATTTCAAAAAATGCATGACAACTTTGTTGTATTGAAATTCCCGCCATGTTCCGGCTCTACGTCCAGGGAAATAGAAAAGCAATACGACTTTTAGATGCCAAAACAGAGTATGCCATTTATCTGCGGCATGTTGTATGACATGTAAAAATAGTCTTGTTGTTGTATTTCAGTGGACGATGGTTTAGAAATCAAACTGATAGGAATAAATTCATGAATTACAGTACAGCAAAGTTGTCATACATTTCCTGAAATATATACATGCTGTTGACTGTCATGTACAAACAAGTTTGATTCTTTATTTATTACATTTTACAACAGCCGTCTTGAAAACCTCCGCTGCAAAATTCTGCAACGCCGTTAGTAAAAAAAGATGTTCGCAACACGTAAATGAATATCGGCATGTTAAGACGGGATTTCAGAGATGTTGAAACGTAGTCGGGGAAAGATAAACGCCTATGAAAGCGTGGTTGTTGCTAATTCACTATAAATCATAGGCATAGCCAGGAATCGATTTCTGGGAAGGGGGAGGGGAGGTTCAATTAATGGACATTGTGAAAAGTGGACTTGTGATAGAACACAAAATAGATGTGTAATTTCAGTTATTGTGGATCATTTAACTAATATATATTATCATTCATCATCAAGCACAGATCAGTCAGTAAAATTCTTTTGTCGATGGTATCAAAATTCTTTTGTCGATGGTATCTCTAAGGAGATGTGTTTTTCTACGGCAGTAAACGTTGTTTTGAGACGTCAGTGAACATTTTCGCATACACATCGGCAATCCACGTCTTTCCAACAAGTGCAACAGTTTCAAACAATAACGAGTTAATGAGAGGGGGAAAGCAGCACCGTCACGAAAAGAGAGAAGTACTCAGGGCTGACAACACATGCACAGTTTCCACCTCATAGACCCACTGAATATCTGCTATGGTACGAGTAACGAAGTGACTTAAGTGTTTTATGTTTCGTCGACAGCTAACGTCAACAGAGACTGAGTGCTCGGATTTTTTTTATTAATGGACGGGAGTCATCCGAGCATTCGCCTAGAGTGAACTGGGAAACCACGGAAAACCCAAATTTGGATGGCCCATTCTGGGGCTGAACCCAGCTATCCCGAAAACGATTCTACTGCGTTTGGCACTACCCATCTCAAACAGTGCTATAATAGGAATGACAGACAAAAAAGGACAGAATAGGAACGTTATGTTCAGTGGGTAGTAATGAGTAGGAAATCAAATTATGAATGATACAACAGTGTTGGATCGCTGAGGTTGGCAATGGCCAGCTACTGCCAGGAAAACTCATGCAAGGTTTTACTTACTTCTAGAATAGCTTAGGGGCCATCTTCGGTTAATGACTACTGATGTACAACCTTTCATAACTCTCATGCAGCGACAGCGGTACCTGGATTTTCCAGGGCTCAGAGAAATCACATTCCCTTGAGACTCATCCCACACATTGATGTCAATACTGTCGCTAGCGCTGGCTTCCTAGCTGCCTATTTTCCTCGCGTACCACGCCACACTGGTTAACAGCCGCGGTTTGAAAACGCTGTTATTTTGAAATAAAGATTACTCTGTAATCGATTTTGAGATCGCTTCTACCTTTTCTCTAGCTGTCAACATTTCTGGGGATTTGAACCACCAACCGCCCCACCCCCAACCGCTTTCATTTCAACAGTTGCACACAGTGGACAAAATGTATTTACTAATGTTGACACGATGGTTCAAATGGCTCTGAGCACTATGGGACTCAACTTCTGAGGTCATTAGTCCCCTAGAACTTAGACCAAGTTAAACCTAACTAACCTAAGGACATCACACACATCCATGCCCGAGGCAGGATTCGAACCTGCGACCGTAGCGGTCTCGCGGTTCCAGACTACAGCGCCTAGAACCGCACGGCCACTTCGGCCGGCCAATGTTGACACGAGAAAGAATAGAAAATTAAAATACGGTCATAAGACAGGCATCCCAGTCGACAAGCAATTAGGCATGTCATTAGAGTGTTTGATATATAGTGTGTTAATATGAACAAACCCTATTAGCAAACATTTTTTAAATATTTGTCCAAAAATACTTCTGATGATTTATCGCATAGGCACGGGTTGTTTTTGCAACACTAAGTAGATTAAGTCATCATTTCTTTCTTCATTTTAAAACGTCAAAATAGCTTGAACTGAGCATACATCGGCTGTATCATATAGAAGCCAAAGAGGAACAATGCGAACAATAGAACGGCGAATGTCCGAAAATACCCCCGGAGGGAATACAACGCCAGCGCCTCGCTCTCTGCCAATTCCTTCCACGGTCCAGATTGAAACCAATCGTGTGGGTTGCCCATTCGTGAAATAAACCAATAGTTTTGTATGTCTTTTCGAAGACTCTTTTTGAAAATGGGAATGGCATGCGGTTTTTTTTCTAATTATTAGAAACGCTTCGCTCCTCCAGCGACCTGCGGTACACGCTGACTGAAGAGGAGCTAGTTCTTCCGCATACTGTACTCGTATTTATGATCATAACCCATCGTGTCCAGAGGCCTTTCTTGCAATGAACGATTTCAGTTGTTTTTCTGTCTTATGGTTACATATTTCGATATCTGTCATTTTTACGTTCGTGCAACGATTTAAAGGAGAAAATACAGTGCCATCTGCCTTAGTGAAATAGTTTTAAAAAAAGAGTTTTGCTTTGTAATATGGTTGTGATGATTTAGATTTCTTCTCCGGATCGGTTTTACGGTCTGAGAAATGTAGCCAAACTGCGCAGATGGCCAGCTCTCGGTGTAGCTGACGGTCACTGCGCGGCCAGCGACGTAACCTGCACTATTTTTGGTCGGCCTTTTCGTGCGTTGGCGGCCCTGACCTCGCGGAGCAGCCGGCTCGTCTTCGCCGCTGCTAGCCTGCTGACGTCACGGGAACAGCTGACGGGCGGGTCCGCCAAGGACGACGACTCGCGTTTAAAAGGCGGCAGCAGCGGCGGCCGGGTTCCTTCCGCTCTTTTTGTGCCGGCAGCCGCGTGGGCGCAGCGGAATCCGGTCAGCTGGACACACGCCGGCCGCTGCGTGTATCAGCATGTCTCTACCTGACAATCGACACGTAGCTTTCTTCTTCTTCTTTTCATTTTAGCCATCTGTACATCACGTTAACTCGGATCGACTTCTTTCCTACTGTCTTTCTACTTGTTCGATATTCGATCACTGTCACAATTTGCAACTTTGAACCTGTTGGAAGTGGAGTTGTGAAGTAAGGATGGCGGTTATAGCTTTTTTTTTTTAAAAAAAACCTTAAATTGTTTTTCAACGCCAGTTTAACCGGTCAGTAGAAACCGCTTAAAATAACCGTTTTCTGAAATAACCGATTTTCTGTTTTTTATTCCTATTAATTCTTGCAATAAACATGGAAATCAAACAAAGACTGTAAAATTTCGACTCGGTTTCAAGAGAAATAGAATTAAAATATTAAATTAAATACGGAAGTAAAAGGAAACTTAACTTCGTGGACTGTTCGCTTTATTTCTCGAAAAGTGATAATTGGTTGACTACTACGAAAAATCATCAGTATTCTCTTGCTTATCCAAATTTTTTAAAACTTGCTCAAAACTCTTGTTGTTAACTGGGGATCATGCCACTAATACCACTACCTAGACACTACGAACAGTCAGTGATAAAGGGTGAAAACTTAGGTTGAAGAATATATTTCGTGTTAATTTGACCGTTTTCGAGGGCCGCGAGCATATAAGGGCACATTATCTAAACACAGGAAGTAGATTAGCTGTTTCCTATTTTCGTTGTTAACTACGAAAGAATCGTTAAGTTTCAGCTTCCCTCATTATGTCACAAGTTTGTTGTGCCCCCTCCCTTTTATAATCTTTTAAATCAAATAGAGCATTCCGCTTCGTAGAATATTCCCAGACTAGAGATAGTGCCATTCTGTAATGCAGCTGATGGTCGACGACGACAGTGAGAAACTACCATCTAGACAAAATGCAGCCAAGTCTTGTAGCCGCACTGCATGTACACGCACACCACCTATCAGGCCACGCCACGTGGTAACAGGTAAAATATTGTCTCGGCAATGCTGTACCAATTCTTAGCCCAGGTGTTCGTTACTCGTTTCCGTTGGCATTGTCATTAAAATGATACAGATCGCTTTTCCTTTTTTCTATAATAACGCAATATTACAAAGCAAAGGAAGTTTTACGAATAAAAAATACTCGTTCTTTAAAAAAGGTTTATTTAAAAATAAAAAAATTTAGCACTGCTGCTATAGCTAATTGATATTTCGTTTTTTTACCCAGTTGTTAGTGAAAAATAAAAACACTGGTCATAATGGAGAACAAATACCGAAAAATACCGGTTATTTAGAACTTAAATACGGGTATTGGTTTTACCCGGTCGGTTTTTCCCATCCCTAGTGTGAAGGTGGCTCGTGCTTCGGTAGCTCAGTCGATAGAGAGCACTTGTCTACGAAAGGAGAAGGTTCCACGTTCGAGTCCAAGTACGACACACTGTTTTAAGATGCAACGGAATTTCAATCCGAAAACTTCTTCGTTCCGTGATATAGTAGCAGCTCTAACAGTGAAATCTAAAATTTACTCTTATTATTTTAAGGCCTAGATATCTAATCTATTGCACATGCAGATATCAATGATTTTCTCGGCTTTGTACAAAGTGCGTTGGGTTTGTTTTTAAATAACTTTTCTGCAACCAGTCACGATTTTCTTTTATTTATGTTTTGCACGACGCATTTCGGGTAATGATTCCTATTTTCAAGTGTTTTTTTTTTCTCGGTATGTACGTGACGTTTATGATGTATGAGGTTCTGTACTGTTTTGTTGTCATTTAGTATTCTTGTGGTCCATTTATGCAAAATCTGACACATATTAAACATCCATCACAATTTTCTGCGCACAATATACAATCATAAATAACAAACGTATATAAATATGTACATTTATGCTGTACAGTGGACCACAACAGAACAATGCAGAACCTCACGAATAAATGGCATGGTACACGGGAAAAAGCGCACTTGAAAATGGGAATCATTTCCGGAAATGTGTCGTGCAAAACATAAATAAAAGACTGGTACCAAAAGGTTGTTTGCAAACAAATCCATTGTTTGTACAGTCGCACCCTTTCACTAACCGTTTCTAATGGATCGAATCAAATGTGCATTGGACAAGTATGTTCGATGATGATGATGATGATGATGATGATGATGATGATGATGATGATTGGTTTGTGGGCCGCTCAACTGAGCGGTCATCAGCGCCCGTACGAAGTTCCAATTTTCACAGTCCAATTTTGCCACTGTCACGAATGATGATGATGATGATGATGATGAAATGGTGAGGACAACGCAAACACCCAGTCCGCGGGCAGAAAAAGTATGTCCGGAGCAGGATTCTGAGTGACGGTAAACTAGCATTATAACTCGGTGGCATGGGGCGAGGTGCTTCCCTGTTTAATTACCAGGCTCGTATTCCGGCCTCTTTGGGGTAGACGGCTATTCGGATTCCGGCCCGGCCATCCAGATGTAGATTTCCCGCGAATTTCCTGCTTCTCTCCAGGCCAGTGCACGATATTTCCTCCCATACAAACACGGCCGACTGCCCATCCATCTCCATCTAGCTGATTTGATCTGGTAATCTTCCACGAAATTATGGATAGTTTTCTCATATGACGTCATTGTTGGTAAGTGCGATTAATGTTGTTGTTTCAAACTAAATGGTGGCAGCTTGGTCGAATCTCGAGAAGACTTTTATGCAGCAGTGGTCAAATTGCTGATGATATTGACGACTGCAGCAATAGCTAAGACGGACATACTGCGATTCGCACACAACTACCCTTTACCACCAGTACGCGAACTCGGCAAATAGCTGCAGATCTGTGGTTTTCTCTCGGCCCCCGCAATGTATCAGTAGCCCACAGGTAAGGATTGTAGCAACCTTATGCTAAAGAATGCTGTTACATTTTTATAACAAATTAAAAACAGTTATTGTCCTAAAAACCCTAACTGACAGAAGGATAACGAAAAAGCGTTTAAGGGAAAGAAATTATGTAATAAAGCACTCCAATTCCGATTACTTTTACCTAAAATATATTTTTAAGCTAACGATAACATTCAATGTCTGTAGGAAACACTCTTCAAAGAGTGTAATCTGTCCATTTCACCACTTTGCCATTATACACAATTTTGTTCTGTGTGAATGCTTGTCTTTCTTTGATTTTCTTCTTAGTTTTGCTACAGTACCAAAGCCGATATTATTTAGCCGTATGTAACAGTCTGTTTGTACTCGTCTCACAAGTAAATCACTAAAATCCACCAAAAATAAACGAAAAATAATTATTTGAACAAGCAGATAAAAATTCACCTGACGCCTTCCTAAAAGACAGTCTCCACTCCTTCCAATCTGACAGTGTAAGCGTGGAGCAGGTATGATTTGCATACAAATAAATAGTACCGACGGCAATTGAGAGGTTTATATATCAAATAAATTAACAAGAGATGGCACGAATCTCCCACGTTATACAAAACATGTCAGAACATTGTTGCAAAAACAACGTAAAAAGTGTGCCAAATCGAAAAGAACGTAAAACCTCTAAGACTGGCGACGTTTTATTGAAGCTCGAAACTCAGTGCGGACTTCAGTGCGAGATGCTTTTAATAGTTTCCATAACAAAACTCTGTCTCGAGATCTCAAAAGAGATTCCGATCGTATGTAAAGTACATTAGCGGCAACTTTATCAACATCTTCACTGCGCGATAGGAATGGTAATGTTACGGATGATAGTGCCAGTTGCCTTCACGAAAGAAGACAAAGCAAGTAAGCTAGAGCTTGAATCAAGAACAACTGCCAACACGAGTAACTTACAAGTAGATATCCTCAAAGTAGCAAAACACCTTCAGTCACTTAATAAAGGTAAGATTTCTTTCAGAGTACGCTGATGAAATAGATCCGCACTTAGCAATCATATGAAACCGCTCGCTAGACCAAAGGTCCTTACCTGAAGACTGGAAAGTTGCGCAGGTCACATAAAAACTCAAGGAAGAAATAAGAGTCATTATAGATCCATATCAGTAACGGCGATTTGCAGGAGGATTTTGGAACATATGCTGTGGTTAACATTACGAATTACCTCGAAGAAAATGCTTTACTAGCAAAAAGCCGCCACAGATGCAGAAATATTGTTCTTGTGAGACAGAGCTAGCTCTTTATTCTCACGACGTATTGAATACTATCGACAGTGGATCTCAAATTTATTCCATATGTCTAGATTTGCAGAAGGCTTTTAACGCCGTTCCTCAAAAGCGAATAATCAAATAGCGTGCCTAAGAAGTACCGTCTCAGTTGAGCAACTGGATTCAAGATTCGCTGTCAGAATGGTCACAGTACTTAGTAATCCACGGACAGTCATCAAATAAAATGGAAATAATATCTGGAAGTGATTGTTATAGGACCTCTACTTTTCGTGATCTATATCAACGATTTCAAATGGTTCAAATGGCTCTGAGTACAATGAGACTTAACATCCGAGGTCATCAGTCCACTAGACTTAGAACTACTTAAACCTAACTGACCTAAGGACATCACACACATCCATGCCTGAGGCAGGATTCGAACCTGTGACCGTTGCAGCAGCGCAGTTCCGGACTGAAGCGCCTAGAATCGCTCGGCCACAGCGGCATCAACGATTTAGGAGACCATTTGAGGAGCCCTCTTAGTTGTGTGCAGCTGTTGCTGTCATTTAACATTTGGTAAAGTCATCATAAGATGAAAACCACTTACAAAATGACTTACAGAAAATATTTGTCTGTGAAAAGTGGCAGTTGACACTGAATAATGAAAAATGTTAAGTCATGCACATAAGTACTAAAAGGAAAAATTTTGGTTATACGAGAAATCTGAAGGCTTTAAATTCAACTAAATACGTAGGGATTCCAATTTCGAATAACTTCAGTCGGGAGGAGCACGTAGATAGTGTTGTGGTGAAAACGAACCAAAGTCTACGATTTACTAGCAGAACACGTAGAAAATGCAACAGGTCTACTAAAGAGACTATCTACACTACTCTTGCTTGTGCTCTTCTAGAGTATTGCACGCGGTATGGGATCCGCATCAGCTAGGACTGACGGAGGACATCGGAAAAGTTCAAAGGGCAGCTCGTTTTGTATTAACCGCGAAATAGCGGAGAAGGTGCCACGGACATGACACTTGAATTTGGTTGCCAATCATTAAAAAAGTTCGTTTTTCGTTGCTGCAGGATCTTTTCATGAAATTTCAATCACGAACTTTCTCCTCCGAATATGAAAATTTTTCAGAGCTCGGAAGGAAAGATTGAAGTGTTCGTTTTTGCCGCGCGCTTTTCGAGAGTGGAACGCTAGATAAGTAACCTGAAGGTGGTTCGTTGAACCCTTTGCCATACACTTAATTGTGAGTTGCAAAGTAGTCATATAGATGTAGGGTGAGCCGATTCCAGCAAACATCTTTTCGTGTTCGCCCGTCGCGTGGCACACACCTTGGAGCTGCGTGGCCGTGCGGTGAGTGAGCCGCCCGTCACATGCAGCGCCGGGCTGCGGGCCAGACATGATACGCGCATTCATCTCCCATTGCGCTAATGGAGGTCGTCATCCCCATTTCCCGTTCTGCCCGCAGCTGCTCACAATTTGCGGTATGTCTGGGGCACAGGGGCCCCGCACTTCTTCCCATCTCTGTACACACACTGCAAGCGAGGAAGCCAATGTTTGACGCAAACGCGCTGGTCCGTGTATTATTTTTTCTTTTCCACTGTTGTAACTGGAATATTGGAATATAGGATACATTTGGGCTGAGAAGCAGCAGCCATAGAAAATATAAAGCGTGCGTTTTTAAATAAGTGTCGTTTTTAGATTAAGCACACATGCATTTTTTAAAACTACCCTATTATTACATGGATGCATAGGCCTACCTTATTCTACTTTTCCACATAACTTCCAATGTTATAACACGTGTTATAATGAACAACCAACACCTGAGTTCGGGTCTGCTATAAATCTGCCGCCTCGTTTACCAACCACTGTTGAATTGCCGTTTTGACATAATTGTCGAAACGATGAGAGCCTGAATGTTTTTCCAGTTACTCGAACAAGTGGTCATTAGTGAGCGCTGAATCAGGGCTGTGTTTGGTATTTCGTATGGTGTCGGGCATTGTCATGAAACAAAAAAATCTCGTAACTGAGCTTGGCACGAGTTTTCGTGTGCATAACTGGATGAAGTTCAGTTAAGGGGCTCAAAATCATGAAAAGTTCAATTTTTACTTTTTTGCGTTTTCTGAATCTGCAGACTATTACCTTTTAATAGATATATAATTTATTCAATTCCGAAGACTACAACTATTTTTAATTTTTTTTTAAATGTGTTCTACATGGGCGTGACCCACTGTGGCGCTGTTAAACTGCTGTCAAATGGTGTTATTATTAACGTCCGTGTTCATCAGGTACATTTTAGTGATGTGAGATAAAGTATGTGTTGTGGCTAACCTGTGATGGTTCAATATACAGTATATCGCTGGTGTGATTTTCGATTGTTTCATTTTTATTTACTCTGTCGTTATCTCGAAAATATTCGTAATTAATTCTGTTTCTTGAGTCTCTGTTTTGTTGAAGTATAATAATGAGTAAAAGTAAAGTTATTAGAAATCCTCTGGAGGCTTTTAAGAAAAGGAGAAATGTTGGAAAGCCAAAGGTATGTGTTATTACTGTAAATAATAACATTCTAACATGGTACGAGCGATGCTTGCTTTAGACAAGGAACGCCTTCGGGCTGCAGACAGGGCTGTAAAGAGTCTAGAAATACAAGCAAGAGTAAACAGGAGGAGGAACAAGAGGAAGCTGGAGGAGGAGTTTGCAGAGGATGAAGATAATCCATCCTATGGACCTGGAAAGCACTAAAAAGTTAATCCAATCTTTGTCGCTCCATTCCCAAAACTTTTATTTTCTCATACTAATTACATGTTTTCTAAGGATCTTCCAAACATATTTGTTTCAAACTTTCAGTAAATGTTACACAGTACCTTCTGCATAATTTAACACAGCCTTTTTCCAAAAAACTGTATATTTTTGAATATATAAATAAAAAATAGCAAAAAAATGTTGTGAATTTTCATTACAATTGAAAAATAATCATCTTTAATAACTGAACTAAAATTTTGTAAAATCCCTGTGTTAAGTTGTAGCCCATATTCCAATAAATAATCTGTAAAATGTTCAACTTCCTACCTCAAGTACTTTGCGAGGAAAGATGTAATTTATAAGCGTTATTTTAACATTGCAAGTATAGGGCGTTCCGGAGCCCCTTATGGTATCACAATATCTGACACTGATCATGTTACCTTCCAAGAAAATCCACAACACCCCCACTCTCCCCGGTCACTAATCATCATAGTATATTTGAAAATTCGGTACTTACGACGAACACAGTACAATCCAATTTCACATTATCTTCCACTACTTTGAAACAAAATACAGTCCAGGCTTTACAGTATTCGAACGGCACATGGTTTACTGCACTCGTGTTGTAAAGTGAGATTATGGCTTACCTGCAACCACTCCTGGGTTAATAGAAAATGGGCCGCAGTTAATCTATCCATAGATAACAGTGAGTTTACTGTACTTAATCTTTCATTGTTGATTTTGAGTGCGTCTGTTCCATAGATTGCTGTTATCAGTTCTGGCGTAACATGGTGTAGCACTTTTTGTCTCCAGTGACCATTCGGCGTAGAGACTAATCAGCTTCATCTTTGTACCTCTCGGGGAAATTAAAAGCATTTGCCTGCTCGATTGGATTTATGCTCCTTTAGTCAGGATTTTCAGTGCCCATCTAGAGTACAAATAACTGTGTTTAAGCTTTCTGTAAGAATTTTATAAAGGACACTGATTCAGACTGAGAGACCTAAATAACAACGTTAGTTTTGTTTGAGCTTTTGCAACTTTACAACACAAAGTTTTGAGTATGACAGAAGGTTGCTCACCTTGCACTTCATCAAGAACATTGGCACGAGCAGCTATAAACGACCTCATCCATTTTTTTAAAATCACTTTACCGCTAATAGTATTTTCTCCATGAACTTCATTAATGTGCTGCTGACTTTCGACTGATTTCCCCTCATTTGCACACAGAAAATGATTTGCTGTTAGTACTCTTCACTCGGTAGTTATTTCAGTTAACTGAACAGCTATACAGGGTGATTCACGAAGATATGCAAATATTTTAATATGTTATTCTACAACTAAAGAAAAAAGTTCATATAAACACAGGTCTGCAAATGTTCAGTTACAGAGTTATGGCTATTAAAAGATTTTGCCTGAAATTTAGCAACTGCGCTAGCATGAAGCCATCGCAAAACTGCACGATTTCCATGTATTTTGTTGTTATTGGTCTGACGAATGTAATAAAACATGTCCCAGATGTGTATCTGCAGTAGTTTTTCGGAACATGCAGAGAAGCAAAGATTATTATACAAGTACAGTTTTGCGATGGCTTCGTATTAGCGAAGTTGCTAAATTTCAGGAAAAATCATTTATTAGCCGTAACTCCGTAACTGAACATTTGCGGATGTATGTTTTTATGAACTTTTCTCTTTAGTTTTACTTGCAGAATAACATAGTAAAATATTTGCACATCTTCGTGAATCACCCTCTATAAATAAAAATCAATTACCGCATGTATCAAAGATCATCACTTCGTTATTGTCAGAACAAGTTTTGTACGAAAGAAAATTTTTGGTTCGTGATTGTGGATGGTAATGGCATAATATATAAAGGGAAAATGTGGTTACCGAAAATCTCGAACACCTCATGACCGATTTTCTTCAAATTTTTACACGATATTCTGCTGAACATTAAGTCAGAAATGAGCATGGAGAAGAAGGAGGAGGTGATGGACAGAGAGAGAAGGGGTGGGGATTATGCTAAGGGAGTGGGTAGGGAGGGAGGAGGTGTACGGAGCTACTGAACATTCAGACGAAACAGGACAGACCGGGGGGGAGGAGATGTGCAGAGAGAGGGAGAGAGAGAGGAGGGCTAACGAAGCAGGTAGGCAACGTGCATGTGTGAATCGCCGACAACAGCTTAGCAGCGGCCATGTTTAAAAGCTGTATTTCTTAAACACACCTTCTGTTTCTCTCTTGAAACCATCCTTCCTTACGTGTGAAGCGCCGACTTCGAAAACAATGATTATAATGTTGTTGTATTCGAGAATATGTGGGCTCTTACCAATTCTGATCTTCGGCAAGTTGGAGCGTTAGGGGACATGCTCACCAGTGACTTCGTTTGTCCTACCTTTCGAGAAAATAGGGACCAGAATGTTGTTCTCTCCTGTCCCTTTGTCCAGGGAAGGCGTGTTGTTGCTGATCTACTGCGTTTTGTGATAGACCTCTCTGATTATTTTATCATATACTGCTAACAAAATATCGCTTTTATCTGAGTTTTGTGACAGATTCTGTACGCACTTTATATGGTTAATTTTAAGCAATTATTGTTATCTGCAACTCAAGTGCTGACGTCAGGCACTGCACAAAATCATTCAGGTTACATTATACATCGCAAATATGGTATTTTGAACCATTACACTTGATTACTGGTAGACAATAAATTTACACTGCAATTCGGGAAGTCTGTTGGCTTGGGCAGATCGCTGTTGGCTAAGTTTCTTGCGATCGGTAGGTACAGCAACATTTTGAGCCAGTCTTATACTTTACTCCGTATATTCGTTACAACAACATGTTGAGCAAGTTATATACTTAACTCTGCATATTCGTAAATAAATACACCAGGCTTTCCGTATGTTGTCTGCTACATCTTGACTCATAATTTAAATAAAAATAGATCCCATCTCATGGTTCCGACCACGGTTTTGAGAGGTTTCACTTGATCACAAGCAAATGCCAGAACAGAAAATTCCCTCCAAAATGTTCCTAGTTGGTACTCCTCCTGCCTAGGGTTGCCCGGTGTCCGGTTTTTTATGGTCGTGTCCGACCAGATAAATATTTGCAAGTCTGCTTGTCCGGCTTTTGTTAAGATTTTCAGCGATGAAGTAGTGAACGCAGAACTATAGCCCGTTCCAACCCAATGACGTAAGCGCGAGGGATAAGCCTGAGGAGGAATAAGAAATGGAAGGAAGATTAAGATTTAACGGCCCGCCGGCATCGAGCTCATTTGAGACAAGGAATAAAATGTACCATAAGGATCTAAAACAACAATGACGGTGTCCTATGTTTGTCTCGCTGATGGCACATCGCACTTCTCTGCTAGCCGGTAGCGTCGTTGCAATTTTCGGTGCAGCATCACCTCGCGCTGCCCGCCGCGGTGTAATTTCCCGCAGCTGTTCACAAATGAAGCACACATACCGTCAAATGCGGCACTGCTGGAGTGACCTCGGGGCAGCTAATCACGGCTCAAGTTTGAGGACATTAACAACGATGGTCGCAGCGCGAAACACAAACCAGCTCGATATCATCGCCTGGCGGAGGATCGCAGGGAGCAGCGATGGTCGAGTTGCGGGTAACATACAGTGTAACAAACACGCTACGCGCAGAGCAGCGTTGCCAAGTTAGTGGTTTTCTCACTAAATCTGATGCTCTTGAGTGCCACTCAGGAGCGCAAATTTTGCATCTGCTGGCTAGTGGGAATTATGGTGAATTTGAAAAAAAAATATTTGCGTAGTATGACATAATTTTAAGAAAAACACTCGATCCATGCAAAAAACAGTAACAGCACTATTTAATTTCCTAACGACCAGTAGCTCTTACATTTATATCAGCTAAACATTTATAATACACGTTATGCTATCTTCGTTCCCGTGTTGTGGACGCCCATATTGTTATGTACTGTAGTTTTAATAAATCTCCATTTGGATGCATAGAATATATTCCGCAGAATGTTTTAGTGGCAATTTAGGTGTGTGTGTGTGTGGGGGGGGG
Organism: Schistocerca cancellata; assembly: GCF_023864275.1. Taxonomy (NCBI): domain Eukaryota; kingdom Metazoa; phylum Arthropoda; class Insecta; order Orthoptera; family Acrididae; genus Schistocerca; species Schistocerca cancellata. Next base: position 609,077,471 of record NC_064631.1, on the reverse strand, counting down.
GGGGGGCGGAGGTTGGTCTATGATTGCGTAATGTACTGATAGAGGTCGCATCTGAACTATCACGTAACAATTGCGCCGTAGCCGTTCCAGAATGCTTTGTGTACTTCGCTTTGCTTTGTGTTCTGCGTTGCTCGATGTTTCCATTTTTTATTTTGAAATGAGTGCAGAGACTAATGTTTATCTGTTTTGGTTTTCGAATACGACTCTCTCAACACCCGACGGGATCAGCGACGCAGATGACCATTAAGTCAGTCCAGTTTTCGCAGAAGCAGAGAACACGGGGGTTGGCTGCCTGCCCTGCGGGCAATTCCTCGTTTGTTTACGTTCGCTGCCGACTGCCCAGGGCCCAGGATACATTGTGCGAGTGATACCTGTAGTGCCCGTGTCAAAGTGTTGTTATTTTATATCAGTGAATGTTGTTTTAGGGCTAAACATGGATAAAGTGAGGGCACAGTGTACACAGAAATTTAGGGCTGAATGGCTGCGCGATAGTAAATTTGCAGAGTGGATCGAAAGACTTGAAAATGATGTCACAGGAGCATATTGTAAATTTTGTCATTGTTCTGTGTTGGGGCGTTATGCTGACATATTAAGTCACTGTGACAAAAAAAAAGAAACACAAGACAGCTGCAGCACCATTTTCTAGCGTAAGACAAACAAAAATTGTTTATTACACATGTAATAATAAAAACATAAAAACTCCCACAAAACACAAAAAAATGAAAATTACCCTGGTGGTCAGCTTTTTTTCCTCAAAGGTTTTCTTTGCATTCGCTGGAAATTTTTATACAGATTTCAAGTTTGATTGACTTCTTGCTATAATGGCGAATATAAGATGTCTTCCTCTTCTGTTTTGGGTCACACGCGGAGCATGTTTTGCGTTTTTCCAATCGTTCGACAGTTTCTGCTCGCATTCACCCCACTTATATCAAGCATGCGGAAAAATAATGCCATTGGAAATCGTTGGTAGAGGCTTAGACGACCAGCGATATTTGCTTCAAGTAAATATATTTCTAGCAGAACCTGTAGCTAAAGATAGAGTCTCTTCAATGATGTCATCATCACTTTGGTCACTTGTTTCATTGAAGGATTTTACATGTGTCAAAATAAATTCGTCTTCACTCTCGCACTGTTCCTGTTCCGAATAATGTTCACGTTGAATTACGTTGTCACTATCTGATCCATCAGTTCCGAAACTGTGTGCAAACCATTTTAAAGCAGTATCCTCTAAGTCAGGGTCCGTTCAACATGAACAGAGAGGTACATCTGGCTACTTAATCCAAACAAGAAGTCCCAGGTGCGGTCTAAGAGATGCGGTCTAAGAGACCGCCAGCACGAAATGAGGAGTAATATAGTATAGAGGCTATTAACAAAGGAAACCACGGCAGCTCCGGGAAAGAGGAAGTACACAACGCTGTAACTCCTACCCCACGTTTATGCATTAGCAACAGATTGACAGAAAACGCTAGCAGTCTGTGAGACCGCACCTGAGACGTTACGGGTTAAGATGCGTGTGCAAAAATATTAAGACAAACTTCAATCCTTCGTTTCTGTGCTGGGTTTTCACACACGCCAGTCAGTGTATTCGTATTCCTCACATTGTAATGAGAGGGCGCACAATTTGTACTTGTAGTTGTTATTGTAATTAACATCAGTTAAACTTCGTCTGTGGAGGAAGGTAGTTGCTAGGTTTATCAAACACCACCACATTAATGGCGTGTCTCTGTTTTCACAAATATGGCAAGTTGAAACCATAATATAAGTTGTATTCTTCTTAGTTCATGAGTTGATTATTTGTAACTCAATTGTTCAGTGAGGATTTCAGGACAACTGTGACGTAGGAAATTTTTTTGGCGTAATGAATTTTAATCTAAATCTTCAATTGAGGATGAAAAGGAACTGTGAGAGAAATTCCAGTGAAAGTGCCCCTAAAAAGTATCATCACAAAGCAGGTGTACCGTAATTCCTAGGGCGAAGGACTAAAACTAGGTGCCATACGTGCAGTAAATTTGTGCTAAGAACACATTGCTCCAAGTGAGGATGGTGTCTCGATAATGAAGAAAACATTGAATTAATTTTGTTTGCTTTAAATATTATACGTAGACAAACTATAGATTACAACTAAAATGTACTTATTTTTTTCTCTTATTGGCAGTGTGAGCATTATGATTGAAAATTACAAAACTTTTCAGAACTTTGAGAAATAATGCTGTTATGAAAAAATGCAAAACTTTTTTGTAATTGATGAATGTTGTCAAGGCTCATTAATAATGTTACCAACATATTTTGAACAGAAGATATGCTTTTTAATTCCAAATAAGGAATTCATTATAGGGTTACACAAATCCTGCTACACTAATAATGTTAAATTGATTGACCACAGTAATGAGGGGTTGATTGTAAATTGCGCTTACAGTTGTGCTTTGTGACTTTTAGGAAATTTTGGCATGTTGTTCTGGACGCAATTTCCATTATCTCGTGTTGAAGGGCGTCAAGATCCAAAATTCTTTGTCATATAGGCGACTGAGGGACGCCTACTTACAATTTTTATTTTGCATGTGGGCGACTCTTTCCCACGGTAGGGCTCTGATATTCGACTTTAGGATATTATTTTGTGTAGGTTGTAACTTGTAGTGCAATTGCTCAGCAGGTTTGGTAGGACTGTAGCTTCATAGAGTCGCCATCCTATTGTTGCCGCTACGATAGTGTACATGTTGTTGTGGTTCATTTTCTACTGTTTCCCAGAATTTCTGTGCCGGTTCCCCGTCTTAACTTTGAAGTGTCGTCGTTAGCGACACTGCAGCCTGTGTCTACTGTAGCCTCTGGTAGTGGTGCCAAGTGTAGATACAGAAAATCCGGACTCGACGTTGTATTCAACCTGACTTTTTGCTGTAAAAGTCGGACTACCTATTTTAAATAGAAATAATTAGTTAAGACATTTTCAGTCGTTTATTAACAATCAGTTACATTAAGTTTTTTTTTTGCGAGATCAACCTTAAACGTACTTCAACCAGAAAAAAGACCGTCAGTAAACAGCCTTATCATTTGGCAGTTATGATGGCAACTAAGTGCTCAGTTTTCTGAACTGTTCAGTCTTCTTCCTAAAATAATCTTATGTCAAAAGAAACTGAAAGTTCTTCATTAAGCAAAATAAACAATTATCTATTCTTCTGGGACAGAAAGGAAAATAATATTGAATAACTATGGTCATTTCAATTAGACCTCAAAAGAAATGACAATAATCGGTAGTTAAGTAATAATATTTTTCATTTGAACCCACTTTAGGAAGAACGATATTTTTCTTGGAAATTATTTCATGGAATTCTTGACAATATAATTTTTAATCACACAACAACAACAACATCTTTGTAATTGTGTCGATTTGCAGTTTATTGAGTTCCTTTGCCCATAGGGCGTTTATAAAAGCAAACTTAGTTTCGACAGTTGCCTTATGGTGAGGAATTGAAAATAATAATCTGCGAATTTCAATAAAGCCGAATAAATGTCTTCATTATACTGTGATCTGAAATAGACTGTCCTCTTCTTCCCTTTTAAAGACAGAGTAGTCTTTTTCTTTTTGTTTCATGAATTTCGTCAAATTTTGTTATTTATGAAAGAATTTACTAAGATCCAACTTAACATTATTTTTAGAATAGCACTGGTCGATTTATCAATACAGGGTGTTACAAAAAGGTACGGCCAAACTTTCAGGAAACATTCCTCACACACAAATAAAGAAAAGATGTTATGTGGACATGTGGTCGGAAACGCTTAATTTCCATGTTAGAGCTCATTTTAGTTTCGTCAGTATGTACTGTACTTCCTCGATTCACCGCCAGTTGGCGCAATTGAAGGAAGGTAATGTTGACTTCGGTGCTTGTGTTGACATGCGACTCATTGCTCTACAGTACTAGCATCAAGCACATCAGTACGTAGCATCAACAGGTTAGTGTTCATCACAAACGTGGTTTTGCAGTCAGTGCAATGTTTACAGATGCGGAGTTGGCAGATGCCCATTTGATGTATGGATTAGCACGGGGCAATAGCCGTGTCGCGGTACGTTTGTATCGAGACAGATTTCCAGAACGAAGGTGTCCCGATAGGAAGACGTTCGAAGCAATCGATCGGCGTCTTAGGGAGCACGGAACATTCCAGCCTATGACTCGCGACTGGGGAAGACCTGGAACGACGAGGACACCTGCAATGGACGAGGCAATTCTTCGTGCAGTTGACGTTAACCCTAATGTCAGCATCAGAGAAGTTGCTGCTGTACAAGGTAACGTTGACCACGTCACTGTATGGAGAGTGCTACGGGAGAACCAGTTGTTTCCGTACCATGTACAGCGTGTGCAGGCACTATCAGCAGCTGATTGGCCTCCACGGGTACACTTCGGCGAATGGTTCATCCAACAATGTGTCAATCCTCATTTCAGTGCAAATGTTCTCTTTGCGGGTGAGGCTTCATTCCAACGTGATCAAATTGTAAATTTTCACAATCAACATGTGTGGGCTGACGAGAATCCGCACGCAATTGTGCAAACACGTCATCAACACAGATTTTCTGTTAACTTTTGGGCAGGCATTGTTGGTGATGTCTCGATTGGGCCCCATATTCTTCCACCTACACTCAATGGAGCACGTTATCATGATTTCATACGGGATACTCTACCTGTGCTGCTAGAACATGTGCCTTTACAAGTACGACACATGTGGTTGCTGCACATTTCAGTCGAAGTGTTCGTACGCTTCTCAACAACAGATTCGGTGACCGATGGATTGGTAGAGGCGGACCAATTCCATGGCCTCCACGCTCTCCTGACCTCAACCCTCCTGACTTTCATTTATGGGGGCATTTGAAAGCTCTTGTCTACGCAATCCCAGTACCAAATGTAGAGACTCTTCGTGCTCGTATTGTGGACGGCTGTGATACAATACGCCATTCTCCAGGGCTGCATCAGCGCATCAGGGATTCCACGCGACGGAGGGTGGATGCATGTATCCTCGCTAACGGAGGACATTTTGAACATTTCCTGTAACAAAGTGTTTGAAGTCACGCTGGTACGTTCTGTTGCTGTGTGTTTCCATTCCATGATTAATGTGATTTGAAGAGAAGCAATAAAATGAGCTCTAACATGGAAAGCAAGAGTTTCCGGACACTTGCCCACATAACATATTTTCTTTCTTTGTGTGTGAGGAATGTTTCCTGAAAGTTTGGCCGTACCTTTTTGTAACACCCTCTATGTCCTTATAGTATATCTCCTTATTTCTCCGCTCCAGGCAAATGCCGGGATGGTTCCTTTCAAAGGGCACGGCCGACTTCCTTCCCTAATCCGATGAGACCGATGACCTCGCTGTCTGGTCTCCTTCCCCGAAACAACCAATCCTTATTTCTCCCTACACTTACTCTTCGCTCCTACGTCATTTGCTCGCAACGGACCTGAGTTGCGCGTTCGCTACTTGAATATATTCGGTCAGACACGACCGTAAAAGCCGGACGTGTCCGGCTGGAGTCGGACGCCTGGCAAACCTAGCCCCTGTGTCGCGGGCGCATGCGGAATCGGGGCCGCGCGAAAGCCGTTCGCGAAACGAGCGCCTTGCGTTGCGGCGGTCGCAATTAACGTGACGAGGCGCTTCCTGGCATTAGCCGCTTAGGCTCAGCTGGCGGGCCATTGAGCCGAGCAGGCCGCGGCGTATCCGACGACGCCGGCTGCCTGCCGTCTCAGATGACTGCATAGCACGGTGCTGCTGTGTCAAGTGGGGCACTTGCTGCTCGAGGAGGGTGGGGGATAGAGGTACACGAACGTGCAACCATCTGCAAGGCGAGCGGCCGCGATCGCTCCAAAGCATAGGGGGATGCGTTTGGGATGTCAGAAAAGAGGAACACAATATAATTTATTGCTTGTTAACGGTAAATTCATACGTAGGAGAGTCCAGGTTCGTGTTGTATCATATTAGCACTGAACATTCCTCCATTGCAGACAGCAGCATATACCGTACCTTGCGTCCATGTTGCGTCATTAATTGTTCCCTCGCTGTGACTGTCTATTGCAGTGGAGCGCCGTCCTGTTGATAGATAAATAACTAACGTTGTAACTACGTCTGAAAGCTGGTTAGGTGTCTATGCGGCGCACTAAAATTTCGAATACTAACGACACACTGAGCGCGATGTTTAACTGAGTAGTAACGTGCTTGCCTCCCAGGGAGCGGACCCGGTTAGATTCCCGGCCGGGTTGGAGATTTTCTCCTCTCGAAGACTGGGTGTTGTGTTGTCATCGGCACACTAGTCGCCCACCGTCTTTTGGACGATGGAACTCCTGGTTTCCGTAACTGTTCTCTTGGGACATCACCACTCTTTTTCTGAGTGTAGAAATGCAATAAAAGTGCCACGTGAGCAGAGAAAGCATCACAGATTCAAGCAAAGTCAAAGCATTACTGACAACCACAAGCTGGAATAATTCAAATGGGGATAGGGAGAGCATTTCCGTCGCTGTCATAGCGCTCATCACGTCATGACTGCGCAAATTTTTTTTATAACCTTTAGGGACTGGATGCCCGTTCCGTCGCACAGTCGACGGTTAACGTAGAGGTGCATTTAGACTTGTCCAAACATCCGCGCTTATACATGCGGCCGTTGCACGTTGTATTTCATTTCTGGAAAAAAGGAAGCAGAAGGTTGTCCTGTGCCAACAAACAGGGAATGGATCTGAAGAGCTTATAAGAGGGGTTTGATACAGGCTTCTGTTCCAGGTTCGTTGCTTTTCTCAGTATTTAAATGACACGCTGTCTAACATAGCAGGTGATTCAAGAATTTTTCTATTTGAAGTTTACAGAAGTGTTATCGTGACAGACATGATGTTTGATATAATTTATTTAGTGAATACGGTAAAAAATGGCATTAACACGTGGATTACAGAGGACAGATTGAAGGTGAACTGCAACAAAACGCAGTGCATACATTTTCTGCCACAGAAGCGAAATTTTATTGCGACCACAGCACAAATAATCACACATGCGGACTATTTTAAAATCATTCTGCAGGAATTATGGTCTTGGTCGCATTTAAACGTATTTGAGTAGATAAACCGTTTCCGCTTTACAGCCATCATCTTTTTTTTAATGGGGGGGGGGGGGGAGCAGCGACTTAGAGGATGCGTTCTCTGTGTCGCTGCATTTCTTTTAGGTCAGACGCTGGCTGTAGAGCCGACACCGGTTATATATTCAAATAAATTTAAATGTGACCAAGACTGCATATTCTGCAGTAAGAGTTAAAATGGTGGGCCTGCCTCCTCTACAGTACACAATTTATTTAAGTATCGGGGTCACTAGTCTCGTCCAAAGGTGATTGAAGGAAAGTGGAAAGCTCTTTTTGAAGTATCACATTCAGAATACTGAACAAAAATTAAATTCAACCACCTCTATAATAATAATAATAATAATAATAATAATAAAATAATAATAATAATCACTGCTGCCTCGGATGTCTAAGGGCTTAGGCTTGTTTACTTCATCGTATTGTATTCTGTGGTATCATATCTCCCGGCGCAAGTGTGTATTCACAACGGAAATTCTCGGGAAAGAGAAGAGAAGAGCAGTCAGTCAGAACGATTTACCGTGTCAGTCGGCGAACTCCGTGCAGGCCGTTGTAGACGTGCCTCGTAATTCTTATTCTGCAATCGCTGTAGATTAAATAGTATCAGTATTAGCAGTATTAGATTTATGCATCCGTGGATCAACTTTCAGTGTATACTGGACGTGTCACAGGATTTGTAATTATATGAGAAAGACTGGTCATATTCCACTTGTGCAAAAATCAAGAGGTGACAACAGAAATGGATGACGAAGAAAGAAGTGCTCGGCATGAAGAGGCTGTAAAACAAGAATCAATCTTTCTCCGAGCAGAAGGGGAATTCAGGACGTAAGGACATCAGTGGTAAGTTCGTTTGTGACGTTGCTACCCTCCGTAAAAGTAAGGAAGAATTACAAGACCTATTGAAGGGATTATGGAGGAGCAGCAAGGAGATCAACGACAAACTTGACATCAAAATTAGGAAGCGAAAAATTTCTGCCAACTTGGTCCAAACTAATGTATGACGGACGAAGCAAAGAGCATAGAGTGGGCAATCTCATTTAAAGAAGTCCATCAAATATAGGCCTTAAAACAAGTGACAAATTTTTGAGAATGTACTTTTACGTCAGGAGCACGGAATTGTATGGAAATGTGTCATGAACTGAGCGAAAACGGGGAAGAAAGACGTGGTTCTATACACGGATGTTCAAAATTAAATAAACTCTTCTGAAAATAATTGATAAGGTTCTCCTCAGACTCGGCAAGAAAATGATTATATGGAAATCACTAACTAGAAGAAAAGACGGGATGGTTGGAAGGACGTGTGTTACGATATCAGAAAGTAACTTCCATAATACTGCAGAAAGCCGTCGGGGGCAAAAACGATAGGAGAGGACAGATATTAGAATGTGTACGTATGTAATTGGCGACATTGGGTGAGATGAAGCAATAGCAACAAAATTTCGGAAGAAGCATCGAAATAAAAGAGGTTAAGATTCCAGTGCCAACTTCGCAAAGGACGTAGCCCTTTTGGACGAATTATGGAAAACTTAGAAGACCTGTTAAAGGGATTGAACAGCATCCTTAACACGGAATGCGGCCTGGGGAGAACCAAAGCGAAGACGAAAACGAAGCGTAGCAGAAAGGATGATAACTGGTTGTTAAACATGAAAAGTGGAAATGACACAACAGCGGCAAGAAGCGAGAGAATCCTCCTGTCTCGGGTGCCAGATTGCACAGGATGGCCGAAGCAGTCCGCAGCTCGTAGTCGTGCGGTAGCGTTCTCGCTTCCCGCGCCCGGGTTCCCGGGTTCGATTCCCGGCGGGGTCAGGGATTTTCTCTGCCTCGTGATGACTGGGTGTTGGGTGATGTCCTTAGGTTAGATAGGTTTAAGTAGTTCTAAGTTCTAGGGGACAGTCGGCTTTCAGCCGTGATACCGTGCGGACGGGCTCGGCGCGCCGGGCAGTGCTCCGCAGGTGTTGTTTACCCGCTAGCGCGCGGTCGCGTCGTCGTATTGCCGTATAGTACCTGTACCGACCCGACATGGCGTTCTCATATCGAAAAGCTACAATCAAACTAACGTTCAACGCATCGTACACGAGACCGAAGGCCCATGAAATTGAACGGTTTCTACGAGACATCATGCACATAGAACCACAAGAACTGATAGGAATACATCTGTCTATTGTAACCAGCACAGTGTACCTCAAACTGATTGACGAAGCGGCCTGCGACAGATTACTCCAACGATCTGCAAATGGCTTTCGCTTCTGTCACGCAGACGGTAACGTGAGCGTGGTCGGAGTTGACCATGCTGGTCTGGGGGTGCGTACCGTGCGCATCTTTGAACTACCGTTCGAAGTTCCTGCCAACCTAGTCGTTGATGCGCTGCGGCCATACGGCACAGTTCTGAGCCACACAGAGGAGAAATGGAACACAATCGAAACGTACCCTGTCCTTAACGGGTTACGACAAGTGCGCATAGAACTTAAGAAGCACGTCCCCTCATATGTTTTCGTTGGTGGCTGCCGCGCAATTGTTATATATGATGGACAACCGAGGACCTGCTCGGGCTGCGGCCAGGAAGGCCATGTTAGAACTGAGTGTCTGCAGCGCCGCCTCGTTCAGGTGCCGCGCAATGAACTTCCCCAACGATCCACTATGACCTCTCTCCCGCTAACATACGTGGAGGCGGCACGACATGATGTGATGGATGATCAAAACCTGCTACCTCCTCGAGCCGCTGCCAGCTCCGTTGGAGAGTCAGCGCCGTCGACGACGCCGCAGCCCAACGGTGCAGAGGTTCCTACAGCCTCTGCACACCGCAGCGTCGTGAGCACCCAGCCACCGTCACTGTCGGAATCGGACACAGGGGTTCCGAGCGACCGAGACTGTGTCGAGCCCCGCCCTCCAGTGGATGTCGAATCTCGGATCCGAAAGCAAAAATCACCCAAGCGACACAAGAAGAGGCGATTGTCAGCTGAAGAACAGGACAGGGATGTGAAGCCGGCGGAAGACATCGACTTCGTTGACTCGTCCACAATTGCAACGGCCTCCAGTGGCATCATTCACCAGAAGGTGCCTGAAGACAAGGAACACTCTCCTAAATCTGGTGGCCCAGAAAACGAGGCGCATTGCGTCGATTCCCAAAATGTGGGCTCCTGTGAAACCGACCAGCCCCCAATGACATCACAATCGTCTCCTGGTGATTGGGCAGACGATATGGAGGCAGATGATGCACAGCAAACATTGATATCTCCACCAGAGCCCATGGTTGACATTGAGCCCGGAGGGCTCTGCCAGTCAGGGACTCATACGGCACAGTAATGCACAGCATGCAGATGGATGGCTGTGTGGTGTGTGAGATCACTGTGGGCTTGCACCGGCACACTGCCTCCGCCACTTGATATGTCTCAGTCATACCGTGTGGGAACAGTCACTGTAAATGGTGTCCACTCCACTGTCAAGACCCGCATGTTACACGACATGATCAGAGCGGCAGACTTGGACATTGCCCTTCTCCAGGAGGTCCGTCCCGAGCTGCGTTTAGACCTATATGGCTACACCACCTACAGCCTACCCTTAGGTGATGGCGCAGGAGGAACGGCCATCCTTCTCCGAGATGGCATAGACGCGACGAACGCGACGTATTTGCCGAACGGGCGAGGCATCGCACTCACACTTGGCGCAGTCCGCCTCATTAACGTCTACGCTCCCTCCGGTAATTCGCACCGTGGTGACAGGCATGTCTTCTATTCGGAGGAGGTAGCCCCACTTTTGCAAGGAAATATGGACCATTACATAGTGGGCGGCGATTTTAACAGTGTTCTGCGGCCCGAGGACCAGATACCGCATTACGTCCCATGCCCGGCTCTACAAGCATTGATACGTGACCTCGCGCTCCACGACACATGGCTTTTACATCATGGGACCCAGAGTGGATATACGCACTTTACCAGCCATTCTGCCAGTCGTCTGGACCGGATATACGTCTCGCGTGCCCTCCGTACAGCAACCCGTGATGCAGAACTCTGGCCGTCAGCCTTCACGGACCATCTCGCGTACATCTGCACTGTCACCTTACCCCGACAACTCACAAGACGCAGCAGGGGCCCGTGGACGCTGAACGTCTCCCTCCTTCGCGAGGAAGCGTGTCGGCGAGCAGTCACTGACACGTGGCGTAGATGTATCAGGCGCCTGCCCATGTATGCTTCCACGTTGCTGTGGTGGCTGGGATGTGTCAAACCTGCACTCCGAAAGACCTTGATGGCCTACGGACGTGACAGATCGAACTGGCAAAGGGCAACATCGGAATTTTACTATACAGCGTTACGTGAGCTGGCGACGCAACCGCCGTCTCCCGAACGTCAGATGTCCGTACAACGCATCAAAGCTCGTCTACTTCGCATCAGGACCGAGCAGTTCGAAGGTGTCCGCATCCGTGCGCGAGTGCAAGACTGCATCCCCAACGAAACAGCGTCAGTGTATCACATTGTGCGCGAGAGGCGCCACCGCAAACGTCAGCTCATTACGGCGGTAAATACGGAGGAGGGCGGCCGCGCAGTGACACAAACGGACATCGCGCACACGTTCGCCAGACACTATGGGACCTTGTACATGGAAGATCCGCGAAATGTACGTGATTATTACGAGCTGTTGCACGATTTTCCCGACCCTCGGGACGTGGCACCCGATGATAGTTTGCTGTTGCCCATTACACCCGACGAGCTGACATCGGCCTTGGCACGGGGAGCACCGAACAAGTCGCCTGGACCGGACGGTTTACCCCTGGAATTCTACCGCACTTTTTACCACCTTATGGGTGACAAGTGGCTCCAAATGTTTCAAGACCTGATCCGCCCTGATTTCACTGTCCCCACAGAATTCACAGAAGGCATCTTGATCCCAGTACCGAAACCGAATGGTGGTTGTAGGTGGCAGGACTTTCGCCCACTCACACTCCTCAACAACGACTACAAGGTCTTCGCCCGTATCCTCCGCGCGCGTCTCCACACCGCTATCGGGAAAGCCATCCACACCGATCAAACATGTTTAGGTGGTGTCAGCAACATTCATACGGCGTTAGGAGCATACCGCGACGTAATTGCTTTGACGGCGGCCTGCAAAATACGAGGCGCCCTTGTCGCCGTAGATTTTGACCACGCATTCGACCGCGTCGACCACGGCTTCTTACGCGCAGTTTTGCAACACATGGGCCTCTCTCCGGAGTCTGCACAGGTGGTCCTTCGACTGGTCCACGGAGCGCGCTCCCGCATGATGGTCAACGGTTATCAGTCTGGTCACATTGTTGTTGGACGGTCAGTGCGACAAGGGTGCCCCCTGTCGGGTATATTATTTGCTGCAGCGCTTGAACCAGCTTTACATGGTCTACGACAGCGATTAAATGGTATCTCCTTGCGGGACGAGACCTTTCGTTGTGGTGCATTCGCCGATGACGTGGTGTTCCTGGCCAGATCAGAGAATGAAATGCATATGGCGCTACAGTGGCTACGCCAGTACGGGGCGGTCGCTGGGAGCGTCATCAACGTGAAGAAGACAAAATACAAGGATGTCGGAGGGGGGCTTTCCCACACAACGGCGGTGCCCTTTGACAAGGTGCCCGTACTCAAGTGTTTAGGAGTGCAATTCTATAGCAATGTCCGCCGCACGGCGGCGGCTACGTACCGCCGGCTCCTACACCAGACACGTGCTCTGCTGCAGGACAACAAACTGCGTCGCTTGGATATGCTTCTCAGAACACGTTATGTCAACACCTATCTTGTCTCAAAACTGAACTATTTTGCGCATATCCTTCCCTAGACGGCTACGATGGCCGACAGATTTCAAGCAGCATAAGGACATTTCGTAAGCACCGGTCTGGTTTTTAAAGTCCGATACGCCACCCTGACGCTGCCGCAGCGGGCGGGCGGTCTCGGTTTAATTCATGTATATAACCGTGCGCGATCGCTTTATCTCAACACTATGCGTCGCAAGTGGACCTCTGCCCACGCCACTCTGACGGGCACCCTGATAGCGGAAGTGGCGCCACACTCTCTGCATCCCCCGGTTTCTGTAGGACACATTTCACCGGCACTCACCCACACCTGAGAGTTCTTGATTGACTTCAGCTACTTACGGTCAGAACTTCCGACGACACGGAAGCCCAGCACAAAAGACTATTATCGCCTCTATCAACAGCAGTAACCTGTAAATACGGTCACCCACAGACATCCTGAAGTTGCCTGGAACACGGTGTGGCGAGCGGTACACACGCCTTTTCTACCTACGACGGTGCGTTCATTGTGGTACGTGGTTGTGAATGGGAAGTTCGCTACTCGTCAGAGGCTACATTCCATACATCTGACGGACGACCCCTTGTGTCCGACATGCTCAGTCGCTGACTCGGACGCACACCGTCTGACGTGTGCCGCGACCAGCGAGTGCTGGCTACTGACGCAGCGCATGCTGGCGTTACTCTTGCGGCGATTGCCGGACTCCATCTCCCCTGATGAAGTATTGCGCCCCGACAGCGTATACTTTCCATCAACCAGAACGAACGCCGTTAACTGGCTAAAAGGCATGGCCGTTTACTACATATTTTGCGATGCTCCCAAAGGCACGCTCGACTTTTGGTCCCTATTGATGACGACACATGCAGCTTTCAGCCGCCACCCGAAGTACAGAACTCGTTTCGCAAATTATTTAGGTTCATTATTTGTGGATCCTCCTGCTCACTGGGGCGTTCCGGGTATGAGACGCTGAAAATGAAGAAGAATCCTGGAGCATATTGATCCTCTACGGACGGAATAGGGATGAACCCCTCCCAACAGACGAGAAGACGACTCGGCCGCACGACTACGGCAGTTGTAGGATCTTTCTTTGTAATGAAACACAAATAAATTTATAAAAAAAGTTATAAAAATTACAGAACTAAATAAATAAAACAACATCGACAAACCCACTACATCCTCTTCCTGATCCTTCGACCCTCGAACTCGAACACGTTGCTTGGGCGTGGCGGCGGGATGGCCAGGCTTCGGGTGTCGACCCCTGCCCTACCCGTCGTCCTGCTCCTGCAGCGGTTCATTAGATTAAAATAAAAAGGGGGGGTACTGATGACCATAGATGTTAAGTCCCATAGTGCTCAGAGCCATTTGAACCATTTTTGGCCGAAGCTAGGAAGACATAAGAGGTAGACTGGCACACGGTAGTATACGAGCTCTGGTGATACAAGATATAGATATGGAAATGCGGAAGAAGCTCCTGAACGTGTACGCCCGGAGGACATCATTGTATGGAAGTGGAACTCGGAAGTCCGGAGACGAAGATGCGTGAAGCATTTGAAATGTGTTGCCGTAGTAAAACGTCAGAATTAACTGGGTGGATAAAGCACGAAATGAACTAGTAAGAACAAGATGCGGGAAAATAAGTATATTTATGACGTTTACCAGAAAAGGTACAGGTTAGAAACACATCCGCCGCGGCCTCCACGAATAGTTAACTTGTAATTTAAAGGGCAGTAGCGGCGAAAGATAGTAGCTGTAGACAAACGAACTACATCGTAAAGGATGTCAGTTGTTGTAGTTACGTAGAGAGAAAAGATCTGTACAACACTATAAAAGATGAGTACAGGATCAAACTAGTCAAAAAGCTGACGATATAAGGAACGAAAGTATACTTAATTTCATAAACACTTTAACAGCGAACTCACTGCTTGACACATCTTCAGCCAGCGAAGCCGATATGTGAGCCCGTAGGTAGTAGTAGGGTATGAGAACGAAAAATGACGGCTTCCTCATTTGTAGCCGCGCTGTCTGCTAATACGGATGGCGATGGCGCCACGCTGAAATACCAAATGTCAGTCGAGCAAGTGGGGCGTGGGACGTAGTGTTCACTTACGAGCCGTAATCCACTTGTCATCGGGCGTGACAAAGCGTTAGAACTAGTAGTTGCTGGAAAGAACTTTGAGGCTGCGGTTGTTTGCCTGCTGCATCACGTACAACCTTGTGCGTGTCCTAACAGGCTAGCTGTTGCAAACGTGTAACGTCACGCACACGTCTTCAGACCAGCTTTAAGTATAAGGTTCTCCACGATGCACAACGTCTTTTCTGTTGCGTCTCCCACTAGAGTTCATTGAGGATTTCTCTGACTGTTTCGTGTAGTCGAAAACTCATTACGAAGTTCTTCTTTCAGTCCCCTCCTACTCATGCGTTAACTGAAGTGTAGGTATGGCTCATACTTTGAAACTAAAATCAAGAATCTGTCGAAAGAGCGTTTTGTAGGCGACCGCTTCCTTAATTCCCCTACGATAAATATGTAAATCCGATATCTCCTTTCCTCACAGCCAGATATTTATGATTTTTCTGTCCGCAAATCGCTTTATACAGCACTACTAGATAGTTGACGGTTGTGACAGACTTAAGTGAATAATCAAATTATATCGGCTGTTATCGTGCATTTATGCCAATATCATCATAGTAATTTTTGTTTAGCGTCAGTTGCCAGTCCTTGCACGAAATGTTGATCATGACGAAAATACTAAAAGTGTTTCTGAATTTCATTTTTTTCTCTAAGAACGTGAACCTCGTGTATACAGCTACATTGTGTATGAACAGCGTCGGAGACTCTCACCCGTTATCTACCATTTAGTTTACACTCTCTTGATCGACTGAATACAAACGTGACGCGACGATTGAGGGGATACTACGTGAGTGGGGAATAGGCTGGCTGTGGTCTAAGGCCGGTATTACACTATCAAATTTCTTCGCCCAATATATATTGAAACGTCCCCTTAGAACAATTTATACACGACTGTGCTTAAACTGACACACAATATTTTTAGCGCAACGCAATCTGACTATCTAAGATCCCTGCAAAATAATGGCCCTGAGTAACATTAAACTATACCTTTCAGAAATCACTTACCTCACAAAAAATCTTCGTTACTCGAACTACTGCAATACAGCGAGCGCCACTACTGCCAGCTAAATAAAAGATTCAAACTACGGAAGGCACTAACTACTGATAGGGATAGTTAGCAAATGAAAAATTTTAATAGAGAACAAACACTGTATTTACCTTAATAATCATAATATATATAGCAGTTCAATTTCAAAACTCCGCCATCTCTCTCCCCACATCCACCACTGCTGGCGGCTCACCTCCAACTGCCCAACGCTACGCGCTGTTCACATCCAGCTGCCGCTGCCCAACACTACAATGGCAGACAACAATGCAAACTAGCCACAGACTGCACACAGCACAGCCAGTGATTTTCATACAGAGCGCTACGTAACGTTGCCAATAAGAAAACATAAACAGCCTACTTACATAAAGAAAACATAAGCAGCCTACTTACAATATGTCAAATATCTTTGTCAGAGAAATTTGATGGTGTAATAGGAAACTTTGTCAAATGTCGTCAAATATTTAATCAAATCTAGGGCCTCGCTGTAGATTTGATCAAAGAAGCCGCTTGTCTTCTGTTCACTACAATGTGACATGTTACCACGTGGAGCTCTAGCATCTCTGCAGCGTTCTGTCATCTGTAGTGTTTTTATAAACATTGCCAGTAAATACAATTGGTGTGTACTGACAACTACAAAATTAATAGAGATGTATGAAGCTGATGAGGCGCTTTGCAAAGTGAGGCACCCTGAATACAAAAATAGATTAAGAAGATTGGAGACCTGACCTAACCTAACCTAACCTAACCTAACCTAACCTAACCTAACCTAACCTAACGCTCTCCTGTAGCAAGGAATCGGAGTGTCACATTGAGCCTGTCTTCTGCAGATATAGCAGTTCTTAAGTGAGTATTGTGCTTTGTGATATGAGGATACACTTCACTGAGCACATACAGAAATCTATGCTCATCCATTCTTAAGTAATTGATGTACGACTTGACGTCCACTATAAGCTCACATAAAAAGTTTTGTTGAATGCTTTTATCGTGTCGTCGTAAACCCACGGCTTCACCCAGGTACGTTTCCTTCTTTTCCCCCGCTTCTCCTCCGCATGTGCACACAGTGCAGTTGTGGTACATGCAACTGCTGCGGTTAATAACAAGTTGTTGTTGTCTTGAACTTTGACAAAAAATATGACAGTGTAATACCCCCTTTTAGCGCCATGTCAAAGATCTTTGTCAAATATATTTGACGAATATTTGATCACATCTTTGACAAAGAAATTTGATAGTGTAATACCGGCCTAAGGGGAAGGGTGTGGAGAACAGACTGCACAGCATGTCGCTCTGTGTTGTTGCAGTAGCAAGTAAGCGTCTGTAGCTGCATCTAATTCGTACATTATCGTGATCAACAAAGGAGAAAAGTCTTGCTGCAAACAACGATGACAGTTAATAGGAAAAATCCTGTATTACTAGCCAAACCGGTCCGTAGACTCGGTATACCTGCTTTCCAGTTCAAATGGCTGTGAGCACTATGGGACTTGCCGGCCAAAGTGGCCGGGCGGTTCTAGGCGCTACAGTTTGGAACTGCGCGACCGCTACGGTCGCAGGTTCGAATCCTGCCTCGGGCATGGATGTGTGTGATGTCCTTAGGTTAGTTAGGTTTAAGTAGTTCTAAGTTCTAGGGGACTCATGACCACAGCAGTTAAGTCCCATAGTGCTCAGAGCCATTTTCACCATTTTTTTGAACTATGGGACTTAACATCTGAGGTCATCAGTCTCCTAGAACTAACTAACCTAAGGAAATCGCACACATCGATGCCCGAGGCAGGATTCTAACCTGCGACCGTAGCGATCGCGCTGTTCCAGACTGAAGCGCCTAGAACCGCTCGGTCACAGCGGCCGGCTTTCCTGTTCAAAGTAGTGCGAGCTGACACATCGTAGTGCAAGCACGGAAAATGGCCATGGATAGTGCGCGACGTCTGGCTGTTAACGCCATTAGCATTTACTGACGATGAGAAAGTGAAAGGAGTGACTGAGCCGGTTGCAGGTGTGCAAACCGTGCAAATCAAACTGTTAACACGATCGTTTGTAAATTACGGAAAGAAGAACGGATGCTGAGCGCAGTGGGGTTGAAGATCTAACGCAAAGAAGAAGAAGAAGAAGAAGAAGAAGAAGAAGAAGGAAGAGGAGGAGAGTGTACATAATAAAATATCCCACGGACGATATTGATAAATGTGTCATTAGGCAGCAATTTAAGCGATGTTCGAAGAGATTTCGGGATTGCAGCTGGTCTTCATAAACTTCACTCCACGACACTTCATCTGGACACCTGCCAGCCATCTTCGATGATGACTGGCAGGTGTCCATTTGAAGTATTGTGGAATGAAGTTTACCACGACTGGTTGAAATCCCGATCTCTCTTTGAACATTTAATTCGCTGAGAAAACTTTAAATTTCACAATTTTGGAAACTAGTTTGTCTGTTAGATTTGATTTTAAAACATGGAAAAAACGGTGTATCACGTGTGAACGAGACGGCGTAGTCGCAAAGGACTACATTTTCTTACGAAAATATGAAGCGCCCAATGCTTTATTCGGATGCAGTACACTCCACATAAATGTCGTCACAGTAACAGTGAGCCAAGACTGTAGCCCACTTCACGTAAGACGACGCTTCCGCGCGTAGAGGCGGAGCGATAGGTAGTCGTGGAGGGGAAGAGGGTTGCGCATGCGTGGCGGCAGATTGAGGGCAAACGAAGTACCTGTTGCCGAACGGTATTGCTGCGAACAACAATCACGTTCATGTGCCTTCGGTACATCGTATTATATGTTCATATCTATGAGGGAATAATACATTTTAAAACCGATTTCGATCATTCGTCTACATGAGAGAAATCTTACTTTTAAGTCTTGAGGTTGTGTCCACTGCTTCACAGCAATTGTCTGTGTGACGTCGGATGTTGAGAACAGCTGATACAGCTTTGTGAAGACATAAAGAACAATTTTTCTCAAATCGACGATTGTCTAACGACAAGATCATCGAAAATAGTTGCAATAATTGCCATTTATTGCGATTTGGACTTTATTACAAGTAAAAATGTAATACATAACAATATAAAATTCAAACTCAAACAGAAATCATTATATTTGTTTGAAAACTGCTTCTACTCCATATAATTTTTAAAATGTGAATAATGCGCATATGTGGGTGAGTTTCACTGCTGTTCAGTGTAAATCACTATGTGTAAAAAAGAATTACTGGTAACAAACACTAGTGCAAAAGACTGTCGTAAAAATTGTCAGTATGTTATCGTATTTTTCGGTGACAACAAAAATGGTTCAAATGGCTCTGAGCACCATGGGACTTAACTTCTGAGGTCTACTTAAACCTAACTAACCTAAGGACATCACACACACCCATGCCTGAGGCAGGATTCGAACCTACGACGCTAACTGCTTCGTGGAGGTATAGCGTCTGCTCCATTCAGAGCCAACATCTACCATCATGGTGTGGATCTGAAGATGGTCTAAAAAATGCTGAAACCGGTAACCTTATATAAAAAGAAAAAAAGTTTATTGCGGTTGTGACTGTTTATATTCAATTTCAATCCAGCTGCAACAATTGACACGGCTATTGTTATGTGGATCAATGAAATCAATTTTTAAGCCCGAGCGAGATGAGCATTTTGTATAACGGTTTTTTTCAACGTTTTCGTTGCGCCGTTGTAGGACCAATCTTGCTGAGAGACAACAACAAATTTTCTCGCACAGGAAGCAGAAGAATAATACTGACGAACCCCACTGGAACCGCAGTTGAGAGGTCCACTCACCCCCACCCAACACAAGGGGGAGGACACGTAAACAAACACACTCTCCACACTTACCTCGTTACCGAGCGAGACGGCGCAATGGTAACACACTGGACCACATTCGAGAGGACGGCGGTTCAGATCCCAGTCCGACCATTCAGATTAGGATTTTCTATGGTTTCCTTAAGTTGCTTAACGGAGTCCCAGGACGTTTCCTGGAAATGAGACAGCCCAACGTCTTTCGCAATCTCAGCTTGGGCTCCGTCTCTGATGACCCAGTAGTCAAGGGGACGCCAAAGCCAAGCCTTCCTTTCTTTGAATGTCACTGAGCCGTACACTGTCAAGAGATGCAATGTGACGCGACTTCTTGGCAAATGCCCTACATCGATGCACTGGCGAGCGTCTCCTAGTAAGACGTGATCACTGTTGTACCGATTTTACTATTGTGTGATGAATTGTGGGCGCCAAACAGCGAGGATGAGAGCTGGGATATTCAGTGGATGCCGATAAGCGCGGGAAGCAGTGTAAGAGAATCCGTTCAGCTAATCTTCAGCAGTCGATGGCTGGCTTCCGGCACGATGCACGCTCCTGTGATTCACCCAGCCACGCCTGTCCCCTTCACCAGCTCTCAGCCGTCACAGATATCGGCACTGTCTCATTCCTTCATTCCTCTTTCGTGTTCCATACGTCTCAACAAGAAGGAGAACGCTCAGCAGGTATGTGGATCGAATCAAGATGCATGATGACTTGCTGAAAAGGTATGCCTCCGAATTTTTTTTTTCACTCTCCATATCAGTTGAGGTATTACATACCGTGCATCTACTCGATCCACGTTTTCGCTTCACTCAAGCAAATTGCTACCCTCTGCTGCTAGAGGGCTCCCAGTACGTGTGAGTGACTCTCAGAAAGCTGAAAACATGAATTCGAAGAGTTCGTCCACCCTCTCCTTCAGCTTGACATACCAGACCACACACGAGCGCTGCGATATCTTTGACAATCCGAGGTCTTAGGTTCACTGTAATCGATCTTTCTCCATTTACTCGCGACTTGGCCCCATCCTCTTTTCATCTTTTTCCGGAACTTAAAGAACACCTTCGAGAAAGCACTTTGATAGTGTTGAAGCGGTGCAAGCAGAGGTGAGGTTATCGCTCTGACGACAAAGTCAGACTTTCTGCAGTGACGGTACCAACAAACTGGTCTCTCGTTAGGAGAAGGCGGTTCGTCGCCAGGGTAACTATATTGAGAAATAAATGTGTAGACATGACATGTTAATAAAGTTTATTTAATTTCAAAAGCCTTCAAAGCATTCACATAAAAAATTCGTAGACATTACTTTCGGCACGCCGTCGTGTATTAACATAAGACAAGCAACTCTTACTATCTGTATTCTGTACCAACAGTAAACCATCACTGTCTTGTTAAGTGCCGACTGTATATCCGCCAAGTAAGTTAACATATTAATTAAGCAGAAAATGGGCTACTTTGAAAAAGGTTGCTGCAGCCTCGGCTATATTGATCCTGTATTGGTAGCTTAATATGTAGGGGATTACAAAGAAAATAGATGCACACATCAGAATGTCACAGGATTCTTTACAATGTAGTATTACTTCTCATGCAGCTTTACAATTAATATTGCTCCGTTCATGTAGCTAGCAAAAATTTTCAATTTTTGAATGTAAGTACACCAGTAAACCCCCATCCTCTAAAGAACAGAATTCCCTTATGTAACGCACCTTCAACGTGTGATTATTTCAAGAGTTATGTCTTAAATATCTGACTTTAAGCACGTAAGCGATAAAAAGTCTAGGATAGGTTTGAAATTATAAGAGTTTGTTGGAAGCCGCTAAGTGCTCGCATTACGAAATAGTGGATGGGTATAGTCTGTGTAATTTGTGATCCGTTTCAAGCAAACAAGAAGGGCGAATTGCACGCTTGAGGGCGAAGAGAGATTTACTGTCGTCAACAGTATAAGTACCTTCAGTGAATGGAACTACTTAGTTCATTTCCAAACAAGAACAACAGTGCACGCACTTGCCATTCGCACTGCTGCGCAGGTATATTCAGAGCAACACACATACGAAGATAAAAGGAGGTAAGAAAGAAAAACGACATGAAATTACTCAGTAACGAAAAACCGGAGACCCCAGGCCCCTTATACCAAAATGCAGTAAGACCGCGATAATCTAGCACTCGATAATGCGGTAGATCCGATAGAAATTTTCCCACATTTTTAGTTTGGAGCTGATGGGACTGACCTGTTATGGCGGTGTTCGCCAAATTCAACTCTAGCGGCCGAGGAGTCCAGCGCAAAGGACTTATAAAGAATAGAGTCACTGCCTTATTATGTGGGAATGCTTCAGGTGATCATAAACTGCCGTTGTTTGTGACTGGAAAATATCAAAAGCCTAGACCCCTGAAAGTTGTGACAAATATGCCTGTTATGTACGGTGCACAGATTAATGCCTGGATGAAAGTCGAGTCGTTCAAAGACTGGTTCTTTTACCATTTCGTTCCAGATATGAAAGAAAATTTGGGAAAAATAAGCCACTTATGAATTCTAACGCGGTTCTCATCCTTGACAATTTCAGAGCTCACCATCCAGAATCAGAGCTTGCGTTAGATAATATTTTCCGCACATTCTTTCTGCCAATTTTACATCAGTATTTAAACTCATGGACCAACGGCCCATACATAATTTCAAGTGCAGGTACAGATGAATGTTTGAGCAAAAGCTGCTAAGCTTTGCGTAGGACCTGGAGAAAAATATGCCCTACACTGGACGAAGTAGCAGAGATGGAAAGCGATGCAAATGGTAAATCCTGTACCGGCTAATGAATTGAGTGCGTTTTTAGCAGCAGAAGTTGACGAATGGATCGATACAGTCAGAAATTTAGCTGTTGAAGAGGAGTTGACTGACGATATGATATTGCGAAGAGTTTTCAACCCACACGAGGTACCAAAAACGGAGGTTGACGAAGAAGACACGTCCACAACTCACATCTCTTAAGCTGAGGCTCCTTTGTAAAATTCTCTTAGAGTAGTCAACAATACAACGCTTCAGAAGTTTTGAATTTGCACATCATAACACTAACTTTGGATTCCGTAGAAATGTTGGAACGCGTGAGGCAATACTAACCTTACGACTTACCTTAGAAGAAAGATTAAGAAAAGGCAAACCTATGTTTCTAGCATTGTAGACTTAGAGAAAGCTTTTGACAATGTTAACTGGAATACTCTCTTCCACATTCTAAAGGTGGCAAGGGTAAAATACAGGGAGCGAAAGGCTATTTACAATTTGTACAGGAACCAGATGGCAGTTATAAGAGTCGAGGGGCATGAAAGGGAAGCAGTGGTTGGGAAAGGAGTGAGACAGGGTTGTAGCCTATCCCCGATGTTATTCAATCTGTATATTGAGCAAGCAGTAAAGGAAACAAAAGAAAAATTCGGAGTAGGTATTAAAATTCATGGAGAAGTAGTAAAAACTTTGAGGTTCGCCGATGACATTGTAATTCTGTCAGAGACAGCAAAGGACTTGGAAGAACAGTTGAATGGAATGGACAGTGTCTTGAAAGGAGGATATAAGATGAACATCAACAAAAGTAAAACAAGGATAATGGAATGTAGTCGAATTAAGTCGGGTGATACTGAGGGAATTAGATTAGGAAATGAGACACTTAAAGTAGTAAAGGAGTTTTGCTATTTAGGGAGTAAAATAACTGATGATGGTCGAAGTAGAGAGGATATAAAATGTAGACTGGCAATGGCAAGGAAAGCGTTTCTGAAGAAGAGAAATTTGTTAACATCGAGTATAGATTTAAGTGTCAGGAAGTCGTTTCTGAAAGTATTTGTATGGAGTGTAGCCATGTATGGAAGTGAAACATGGACGATAACTAGTATGGACAAGAAGAGAATAGAAGCTTTCGAAATGTGGTGCTACAGAAGAATGCTGAAGATAAGGTGGGTAGATCACGTAACTAATGAGGAGGTATTGAATAGGATTGGGGAGAAGAGAAGTTTGTGGCACAACTTGACTAGAAGAAGGGATCGGTTGGTAGGACATGTTTTGAGGCATCAAGGGATCACAAATTTAGCATTGGAGGGCAGCGTGGTGGGTAAAAATCGTAGAGGGAGACCAAGAGATGAATACACTAAGCAGATTCAGAAGGATGTAGGTTGCAGTAGGTACTGGGAAATGAAGAAGCTTGCACAGGACAGAGTAGCATGGAGAGCTGCATCAAACCAGTCTCAGAACTGAAGACCACAACAACAAACAACAACACTAACTTTTATTATACAAAAAAAGAGCTCAAACCAAAAACAAGTTAACGTTTCTGCCATGTTCCAGAAGGTTTAGAAGAAGAATTCAATTAAACTTCCAGTGGTAGATACTAAACGGACGTATTACACGCCCTTGACAACGTCAGATATCTGCACTAAGTCCTTGGTAGCATTTTTTTCAATTAGCTTGTTCTTGATCTTTTCAAAGCAGTGGTGCTTAGTTTATTTCATAACAGACGTACAAGAAATCATTAACTATACTGAACTTTTCTAATACTTTCAGCAGCCGGCCGTTGTGGCCGAGCGGTTCTAAGCGCTTCAGTCTGGAACCGCGCGACCGCTACGGTCGCAGGTTCGAATCCTGCCTCGGGCACGGATGTGTGTAATGTCCTTAGGTTAGTTAGGTTTAAGTAGCTCTAAGTTCTAGGGGACTGATGACCTCAGATGTTAAGGCCCATAGTGCTCCGAGCCATTTGAACCATTTAACACTTTGACCCTTAAACTGTTTAAATAGGGAAGTACCGTATTAGACTTTAGTTTTGTGTTTACATCAGATTAATACACACTTCAGTTTTTTATACTGTAGTCCTGTTATGCTTGATAAATAACAGTTAGTGTAACTTCCTGGCAGATTAAACCTGTGTGCCGGACCCAGACTCGAACTCGGTATCTTTGTCTTTTTTGGGCAAGTGTTCTATCATTGAGATATCAAAGGATAAGTGTTTATATACATTGTTCTTCGCAGATGGTCAGGTAGTGGTGGTCAGTGGAGAGGATGATATGTTTTATGCCAAGAAAATCAGTAGAAGAATATGATAAGTAGGAACTGAAATTAAATTTTCGACAGACTGAATACCTGTGCCCTGGAGTATGTGTAGGAAACATTTAAAAAGTGTCGGGCAGCGTGTTACGTCCTCTCACATGCATTTCGTGAAGTGTCCATGACGGGAAGATACGAAAATTCGGGCTTATACGGAAGGTAATCATCTGTCATAGGCCTGTGTAACTACTCCGGTGCTTCGCGCAAGGCATCACCGTGAATGTGCCTCACCGTATACCCCGAATCTCATTGTCGCCACAGCTGTCGGAGTCGGGCCCGGTTTTGGTCCTGAATTAATGGGCGACTGTAAAGTGAACGCAGGTCCTTATGCAAACATCTTCGATAACATCAGTTCCCCACATTGTTCTAACAGACTGGAAAAGGAAGGTTAGAGTTTAACGTCCAGTCGATGAGAGAGACGGTTAACAAGCTCGGAATGAGAAAGAATAGTGGAAGTAATCAGTCGTGTCCTTTAAAAAGATACCACCCTGGCATTTGCCTAAAGCATTTAGGGAAACCACGGAAAATATAAACATGTGTGGCCAGGTGCGGTATGGAACAGCCTGTAGCAGAACAGCTCTCGAACTAACTATAAAGTAAAATCGAGATCGTTTCTATAGCAGTTTAATGAGCTATTTATTGTGATGGATCTGTTTAGGTTAGATTGCAATTTTAGACCATCTTCGAAAGTTACATAAGCTTTTTATTTTATTATAATGTTGTTTAATCATATTTTCGGATATAAAAATTTGGCACTTAAACGTCCATATGTTACCACTTGTCATTGCCACTCTGTTTTGTATTACAACGTGGGGCGTAGGTTTAGGACTCGTAAGCTATAAGCTGTTTTGTGGTCCGCTTTCGGTTGTTAATGGTCCTTTCTTGTAATTTGTGTAATTTGACGTTTTGTCGTCAGATTTGGCAGATTAACAGTTGCGGCAGCTGACCAAAGATGCCATATGGTTACAGTTGCTGTGGTGTGTTGAAGTTTATCATTTCGGGCTGTATGTGTGGCCAACTGTCGCCACTATCCATCTGTCACTTCTGACGATAAAACCTCATATCATAAAAACTACAAAAAAAGGGCCATTAGCAACAGGAGTAAACCACAGAAGAGCTTATAGAGTAGGAGTCGTAAACCTACGCCACGTTGTATACGATACGGAGAGACATCGACCACTGATGATATATAGACTAAGTATGTAATCTGTGTATCCGAAAATATGATTAACCAACATTATAATAAAATGAAAAAGTTATGTAACTTTCGCAGATGATCTGAAGATGGCAAGCTAGACGAAATGTAGACATTATAAAACTAGCATAGCAGCAATCTGGATTTTGTTACAGAAAGTCTCTAACAGATATTCTATACGCTGCGGGTCCTTTGGATCGTAAACGTTTAAAGTATTATATGAATTAATTGTGAAATTGCTATTGCAGCGTGCAGAACGTAATAAAAGAATGACCGTTTTGAAACAACACTGAACTGCATAATAATTGAATATCCTGAGCTATTGCCCCTACTTGCGTGTCGAAAATTACAATTATTCCAGTGCAGCGACACACGTTTGCTTCAAAAAATTAAGTATAGAATGCAAACAAGCTAATATCTGAACTTGTTATGTCCCTGACTTTTACAATTACGTAACCACACACCAAGATACAAAAACTGAATAGAATTATCTGCTCCAAAAGATTGCTGCATACAAAAAAACATACAAAAACAAAGCGAACCACTTTTGTAAAACACTTCTGATAAAAATAATTTAAATGAGCGAAGTTCTTTGCAACGTTGATTCACAACTCCCATTTACTTACAATGCAGCAACGGCACACAAATGGAATGAAAGCAGCACTAAGACGAAAAGAACAGAAACACATTCATTTTTATATTCGTGTCAGCACAATCACACTGCATTACGCTCGCAGTCATAGAACACTGATCAAAAATGATTTGAACAAAGCCATATACATAAATGTAGTGTAGTGGCAGAAAATACAGTGGTCAAAATAAATGTTGCATATTGCTAAAACTTTAATATGGCACATTTTGATCCAGAAATAAGTTATAATATCAATACAATGGTTTTGTAGCGGAAACAGTCAATATTCTTCATTGACGGGACAGTATGTGCAGTCTGTGAAAACCATATCACTTGTGCTGTTCGACCATACGAGAGTTGTATTGCCTCAGGATGGTTCGGACAACAGTAATGTACGCCGATCAGAGGCTCCGAATAGCCACTCTAATGGAGCATGGAGTGAGACAGGTCGAGGCCCCAGCTTACGCCGTTGTGAGTCACAGCGTTGCCTCCAGAATGTGAAATAAGTTTCTGGCGACAGGATAAGCTGAGGATGGCACAGAAGTGGCCGCAGAAGAAAAGCAAAGGCTGTGCAGGAACGGTATCTGCGTATAACAGTAAACATGAGCCATCAGCACAGTACTACACGTCTACGGTGGCAGTTCCAAACAGCTACGGCAGTGCAGGTGTCAACGCTAACGATAGGAAATAGGCACCATGAACAGGGATTAAGAGCCGGAAGACCTCTCAAGGCTCCTCTCCTAAATCGGGTTCGGAGAGGCACTCGTGTCGCACGGGCACGAAACCATTCTTTGTGGACTGGGCAGCATTGGGACACAACGCTCTTTTCTGATTAGATCCGTATAAGTCACCATCCTCACAATAATGATATCCTTGTTTGGAGGCAACGAGGACAACTTTTACACCTTAACTGTATCGCAAACCGTTACTCTTATCAAGGCAGTTCAGTCACATTTTGGAGTGAAATCGTGTATGGCCGCAGGACACCCTTTTCGCCAATACGCGGGAGGATGACTGTTGTGAAGTACCCCGGACGACACCCACGCACGCATTGTGGCTCCATTTGGTGAACATATTGTAGCGGGATTCACACTGATGGGCGACAAAGCACGCCATCATCGTCACAATCTGGTGAGTACGTCCCTAGTGGAGCATAGAATCAGATGGATGAAATGGCCTCAATTTTCTCCAAACTGCACTGGGAATGCAGGGGCCATGCTAAAACGAGCGGTTTGCAATCGTCCTGTTGCACCAGAGACCTTACGGGGCATCACTCTAAGAAAGCAGTGAGCATGATTAATGACAAACCTATGGAAGATTTTAAGAAAGCTTAAAGAATGTTGAGGGGTGGTGTTTACAACGAGCCTAATGCTAACTCTAAAATTCAACGTTCTTCCTAATGAGTTCGTATTCGTGTTTGAAAGTAGTTTTCCTAAAAACTGAGTTAAATGTAATAATTTCAAGTCGTTGATGAAACATTGGATCATTAAAGGTATCAATCTCACTTTACCAAGAAAAAAATACATGTACAAGGTAGCCATAACAAGTAACGACCCAGAAATACTTTTCTATTAAAAACAGTGCTATAACATAGTAAGGAAAGTTGTAAAAAAAATCCAGGAGTATGCACAGCTTGTCTGAAATTGACAGATCAGATAATAACAGCAAATCAGTATGGAATATTATTGAAAGAGAGTCAGGGAGAGAAGGCACAGAAAGTGTCATTATTTCTGGTGAAGAGAAAGGGATTATTTTAAAAGAGTTCTTGTGTAGCAGGTATCTTTAATTATTACTTTTTAAAAATACATGAGAAAACTGGTCCAAATAATTCAGAGGAGAAAGAAAAACAGAGCACTGAAGAACCAGTGCAGAGGACATTTAGTGAATAAAAATTGAGCACATATCATCATTTGAAATAACGCTAGTCATCATGAGTCTAAAAAGTAAAAGCTCGTGTGGGGTGGATAATATCTCCAACAATACACTAAAAAGTTGTAGACCTGTAATACGTAATTTTCTTAATCACTTCTGGCTGTTTTCCCGGCAGAATTGAAATATGCCATTCTTAGGCCTGTGTATGGAAAGGATGGCTGCACAGATGTCAGTAACTACCGCCCGGTGTCACTTCTTACATACTTCTCGAAAATTTTTGAGACGGTAAGTTACTGCATGTGAAGCAATGGGACACTTAGCCAATCACAGTTTGGATTTCAAAAGGGCCATTCTAATGACTCAGGTAGGCCTACTTATACATTTACTTAGCACATAACAAAATCTTGAAATGGTAAGGTATCACGTATAGGATCTCCTGCGACTTACCAAAGGCATTTGATTGTGTCAGTCATAATATTCTATTAGAGAAGTTAAAATTTTATGGAGTACGTAGTTCAGATAATGCCTGGTTTTCTTTAATAAATTGAATGTAGAAAGTTACCCTAGGTTGTTCGAGTAGTTGAAGACGGACGCCACGTCATCTGCATTGAAATTATAGTGGGTGTAGCAGAGGGTTCGATCATTAGTCTGTTACTGTTCTAGCTTTATGTTAATGATCTGCCATTT
The DNA here is from genome assembly GCF_023864275.1 of Schistocerca cancellata. NCBI lineage: Eukaryota > Metazoa > Arthropoda > Insecta > Orthoptera > Acrididae > Schistocerca > Schistocerca cancellata. Next base: position 609,048,206 of record NC_064631.1, on the reverse strand, counting down.
TATTTGAATCAGTAAGCATAGTTAGTCCTGTTTGCAGATGATACAAGCATTGTTGTGAAACCCACCAAAGAAGCAGCAACAGAGAAAACAGTAAATGATTTTTTAAATTAAAGTTACTGAACAATTTTGCACAAGCGGGCTCGCGTTAAACTTTGAAAAAAAGGAATTCATTCAGTTTTCAATTGTCAAAAAATATACCACCTCTTACTAACGTAGTACGCCAACAAAACGTTATAAAACAGGGTAGAAAACTGTAATTTCTTAGGTGTGCATATTGATGAAAACTTATATTGGAGAAACCAAATAGTAGACTTCCGAAAACGGTTAGATGTAGCTACTTTTGTCATAAGAATAATTGCTATGATATAATAAGTTAACATGTTTTGCATATTTTCATTCACTGATATTCTGGAATAATATTCTGGTGTAAATCTTCACTTAAGCAAAAGTATTCATTGCGCAAAAGAAAGTAATCAGAATTGTGTGCGGAGCTCACACATACACATTTAGCATGTATCTCTTTAAGCAGCTGGTAACATTAACCACAAACTCGGAGTACATTTATTCACTTAAGAATTTTTATCAACAACCCATTCAAGTTTGAAAGTAACCGAGATATTTTTAAGTGCAACAATAGAAGGACAAATGATGTGTGTTACCCATTAATGAGCCTGAATTTGACACAGAAAGGGGTGAAATTTATACCTATAAAACTCGTTGCCAATCTTCCCATGGACATAAAGTATGTGATAAATAGTTTCGGTGTTTCAAAATATAGATTAAAAATGTTTCTTCTTAACAACTCCTTCCATACCATAGAGAAACTCTTGATTAGAGATAAGTGGTTATTAAAAAACTGTAAATAGCCAGCTATAAGTGTCCTACGTTCCGCTGACATGTTCGTGAATTTGATCGATGGAACAAGGAACTAACTCTTCATAAAATTTCCTAGGTTTGTTCATCAGCAGCTGCAGTTACGGTGATACATTTTATCCAACTCTTGGGTTCTCCTAAAGTTCGTTGACAGTTGGCAATTTCGGATCTGCATCGATAAAGAATTCGAACTGTTCCCAGAAACGAGTCCAGTGCTCTGTGTCACTAGAAAATGACTCTAATGTAATTGGTGGCAGGACCGCCACAAGCCACGACTGTGCAGAAGCCCCAAAAATCGTCGTGTTGGCCGTGATGTCTGAAAGTGTGCCTTCAGTACTCTATTTTGCCGTCAGGATCGCCTGCTTCACAGAGTTTGTATAGTTTTCACACGCTAAGACTTCGGATTTGTATTCCTGGATGGTACTAGCTAAAGTTCCCTACAATCGACTGCGAACCTATTCTATCTCAGTATTTAGCGTGAAATCGTCAAACGAATTTATTTGGTTAATGAGGCGTTTGACGTTGAATCGCTGCGTTCGTAGTTCACGTTTCAAGAAAGAGAGTTTGTTACTTCAGTATTTTTTACGTTTCATCTTAACAAGGAAGGTGTTGGATAGTACAATGTTTTTGCTCACGTTTAGTCGTAGTTGTAGCTTCGCTAACAGGTAGCAGCACTTGACAAGCGTAAACGGCAAACTTTCTCGCTCGAGGTCAGCTATGTGCTTGTTACGTGATCAAATTATTCTTCTACCTTCTACTCAAATATTACTCAAGCAGCTAGTACACGTGCAATAAGCTGATACGTTACAGTAGCTGAAGATTGTAATGCGTAGATGACATACCTGAGAGTGTGCGTTGTATGTTACGCGTGAATAAATTCCGCCGTTTAGTCGTTAGAAATCGGTATGTGAGTTCCTTCGAAGTATCGTAGACATCCCACGGATTCCCAAAGTTTCCGTCTGTGTCGAATTTTACCAGCTTTCGGTCCCCGAAAATGTGTGGTAAACGAAGTGCTTTTAACTACAAGTAACATACAAGTTTATTTACACGGAACTTCTTTATCACAGAAGTTACAAAACATCTTCCATTACAAAAGCAGAGATATTATACAATTCAGAGACGTCACTTAACAGTTCCCCACACATGTTGTCGTATTTACATGTTGTATGGCTTTCTTTTAAGCGACTTACATTGTGTTTAAAATACAACAACGTGTGTGTGTGTGTGTGTGTGTGTGTGTGTGTGTGTCACTAAAACGTGAGAAAATATCCGAGGAACGCTGTCAGGCAGTTATCACATACCCATTGCTTATTCAGTAGTTTCAAACATGACAATAGGTTACTGATTGATGGCGTGGAAACGGTTGGAATTTCAAATAAAAACGTTAAAGTACACGGCGATAGCTGCAAGGTTAACACTGATTACAAATGCTTTATGGACTGGTTCTTCGCACTTAACCATTAATTTGTAACAGATATTAACCACTCTTCAAAGTAATTCAGCCTGTGTTTCACAGATCGATTGAGGTGGCGTAATGGTTTATTTATTTATTTAGCATATGGCATCTGCAGAGTAAAATTGCACACAAACTATTAATTAATATAATAAACGAATTACTAATATATTATTAAATGATTGATTGCAAACAACAACATGCGAAAGATTAGGGAGACAGCCGCTGCAGCTATTATAAGTCCACATCTAAACACGTCACCCACTGAACAGGACGTGGAGTAGCATTCATGATATCCCTCCATTCTCCTTCAAACCTCCTCGCAGGACATTCGAAGATCAGGTGTTTGTTCTTCTGCACCACAGTCGCATCGTGGGTCATCAGTGAGTTTCCATTTGTGGAGGATGGCCTTACACCTGCCGTGGTTAGTCCTCACACGATTAAGTCTGCACCAAGTTCTTCTGGGCATTTTCATTCCTTCCAGCGGTATCGAAGGATCACAATAAGTGATGAGAGGATGGTGATTATTCAGCGACCAGTATTGCCTCCATTCCCTTGTTATGTCGTACCTTTCTGGGAATTTGAGGACTTCGTCTTCCCATATAGGTTTCCTGGATTTTAGGCGGGTAGTTGGTAGATGGTCGAATATTTTTCGGAGGAATTCCGAATGCGAGACCAGTGTGCTAACTATGACGCTAATTTTTTTTTATCCGAAAAATATTGGCGTAATGGTTAGCACACTCGACTCGCATTCGGAATTCCTCCAAAAAGAAATCTGAGAGTAGTTCTATTTGATCATTCGAGGGGGGGGGGGGGGGGAAGGTTGCACTTATGGGAAGAAATTTGTATTTCTTGGAGAAGTTGTTCGGGAATATCGGCAGTTGAACGTAACGTAGATCTTTATTTTTGTTTCAGGAGACAAGCGATACGAAAAACGCAGGGCAGCAGGCTGAAGTGGGCGTGGCGGTGGTTGCCCCGACGTCGGGAGAGGTGACAGAAACCACGACAGTGGTGGTGACCGTGGCCGCACCTACACCTCCACCGAGCAGCCCAGAAGAGTCTCCGGTGACGGAAGTGTCCCTGACGCAGCAGGCAGCAGTGGAGGAGACGGCTGGAGCCGAAGGTAGTGGCACCCCCGCAGAAGTAGCCGACGACTCGAGGACCCCTGTCTCTGCAGCGGGACCGGCCGACCGGGAGCAGCAGCGGGCGGAGGCTGTCGCCCCGCTGGCCGAGGGGGAAGACATGGCCGTGGATGACGCTGAGTCGGTGGGGGCTGACGCTTCTAGGCAGGGTGGAGCTCAAGATGAGCCACCGACTGAAAACACCTCTGAAGACCATCCCAGCAGTGATGCGGCGGTGTCAGCCGAAGGGACAGAACGACCTGCACCTTCAGAAGCAGTGGAACTTACAGAAGAACAAGTCACAGAACTTTCGGAAAAGGAAGTGGGGAATCGCGACACTGTGCAGTTGACGACTACAGCAGAAGTCGAGGCTGCTTCCACGCCAGAGTCGCCCTCGAATACAATGGTGTCCGAGGATGCTCCAGCGGCAAATACGCCACAAGTGTTAACGCTGACCATCCGCGAATACAAGGAACCCACCGCAACCTCAACTGACGCAACAGAAGTCTCGCAAGAGACGAAGCGTGACGTGGAGGACGAAATAGGGCAAAACCGACCAGTGACAGCTGTAGAAATGGGAAACCCGACCGTAGAAGTGGAGGTAAAGGTGGAGACCGCGACTGCTCCCGAACAAGCGGATGCGACTGTGAGCGATGTTCCACCGACGGAGACGGACGCAAAGGAGCCGTTAGTGGACGGTGCCGAGGAAGATGGCGTACTGGAATCCCCCAAATCGGCGCTAGCGAGCTTTCGGGAAGACTATCTGACCCAACATTACAAGGGCGATTTACCGGTCCTCCAGATAACGGAGTCGGATTTGGCGGACGAGAAGGAGTCTGAAGTGTCGAAGCTCTCGAATGCTCTGCCGGTGCTGCACATCAGTGAAGAGGACCTGAGGGACAAACCGCAGGCTGAAGAGGCGAGCGAGGCAGAGCAGGCGGCGAACGGGCCTAGCCCGGCGGTTAGGGGGGAGAGGGAGAGGGAGAGGGCGTCCCCCTCCCCCAGGAGGAGCCTGGACGGCGGCGGCCGCAGGGAGTCGCCGCAGCCGCCGCCGCGGCAGTCCTCGGCGCAGGAGCTCAACAGCAAGATCTACTTCCGCGTGCTGCCGCCGCTGGCCGCGGGCGGCGGCCCCCCGCAGCTCAAGACGTTCGCGCCGCCCGGCAGCCCCCCGGGCCGCGGGCCCAAGCCGCAGCCGCCGCTCCGCAACGGCGTCGCCGCCCCCGCGCCCGCCTCCGCCTCGGGGGAGGCGTCGCCCCCGCGCACCAAGTCGCCGCTGCCCACGCCGCGCCGCCGCCACCAGCCGGTCCCGCGCGACGCCTAGGCGGGAGGCGGAGGCGCCGGGCCTCACACACTACAAACTCGCCCAATTCCGTGCTACACCAAAACCGCTCAGGCACTCTGCCGCTGCAAACTCACCTTCCCCATGTAAGCCTCTCTTTTCGATCACCTCTGTCGAGAACACAGGGGGATGTGTGGAACGTCCTCTTAACTAACAGAAGCGACGGTCAACTGTGAGATTAAACACAAGTAAATTATTTACATCTACAGGTGTTGACAGTGCGTTATGTTACCGACGTGCAACACTAGTAACGCCAATACTGCTACCGATATTTCGACCACGTGCCTTTCAATCATCTGCCGAGTAAAGAGCGATTCACACGGAACGGAACAGAAGCGACATTACCCTCATATTGCGGCGTCCTCACACTAGGCTGCACGTCACATCGCGTACCGAACGGTGAAAGCGAGTTTATGACACACCATACCAGACAGGAAAAGTCGAAACGCCTTACCGGAGTTAAGTCGCTAGCAGTGTTAAAGTACATTAAAGGCTAAAGCAAAATTTATGATAAATGTGCTTGACAAAGTGTGAATGTTAAACTGCAGACAGTGGAACAATAGGAAAAATGTCGTCCAAACATTTCGAGTCATCTGTATTTATTTGCTAGGAAAGTAAGCGCATATAAGTACATCAGACAATATTTAGAAGGCAATACGTATAGCCTTTTTACCTTATCGATTTCGTTTTGTTTCCCTTCTAATCACCAAATAACGCCAAAGCAAGCAACTATAATTCGCTCCTTCACCAGAGCCTTTTCGCTGTTATTGAAAAATTATTGAAAGAAACTTGTTTCATCAATTTATTTATTATTTGGGAAAAGGGTGGACGTCTTCTTTGCCCAGGTATTCTAGAACCTAAATCATTTGCCGCTTCAGGTATCTGGTCTTTTTGTGCACATTCCTAGGACAAATATCCGTGTCGTCATAGAAGTTTTGCAGTGTATCACGGAAACAGAGAAAACAATAAAATAAAGACGAAGAAGACACAAAATCTCAATATTCACAGATATAATATGAGCGATGCAGAGAGAACAATTTAAGTTCCGGCGATGGCAGACGAAGACACCATCCGTCATGGACGCCAACGTCAAAACTGTCTTTGCGAGAAATCTTTGACGTGCTGGTACGTACCGTTCACTGCCTGACTGACTGCCGCCATTTGAAATGTATTGTTGACGTTTCGACGTTCCGTTCCGTCAAGTATGAATAGACAGTGAGTGCGGCAGCATATCTGTCCTTGAGCACGAGAGCCTTGAAAAGAAATTTAAGAATTTAGAAGTTAAAGAAACAATGGTTTTCTTTGAGTTTTTCTTAAAAAATAAAAGTGGATTTACTCGATGTTTACGTAAATTGAAACTGATACAAGCCTCTGGTGTTTGGCGTTGTTGCTGATGATTGTGGTTCACGATTTGGGACTTTCAGGGAGTAGGAACGGTTGAGAAAATGAGATATCTTCATTTTCAGAAACAAGTGAGGCCTGGGTGATGACTGTTTTTTTGGGTGGTCAGCGACCGCTATGGGAAAGATGCGTGGCGATCTCGAACCAGTCTGGGGAGAGGGATGGCGAACAGTGGAGAGAAGAAACATTGCTTTTTTTCGGGGGGGGGGGGGGGGGGGGAGGGAATAGGATTAGTGGACACCCGCAAAAATTGCAGACGAGAGAAAACATCCTGGAAAAATGGGATTCGTTACATCAAACCTTCGGTGGAACAGTCATCTAATTCCGTTTCGAATTCAGAATCTTCAATTGTTCCGAATAAACGACTTTTCATGTATGTCTCGTTGAATGTTTTATTAGTGGAGTCACCGTCTGTATTCTCTCTGTGGCATACTCATTTGTTGCGCTCGTAATTTTTTGAAGAAGGTAACCTGCAAAAAAAAAAGAAAAGGTTTGAAAATATTGGAGTCCCGTTGTTATCCAAGAACTTTGCGGAAAGGTGAATCCCATTTTTTGAACAGAGTTCGAAAAATTCACGAGATCAGTATAAACCTCCCATTTACATGCAAGAAACTGCACGTAACTTTCTTCTTCATCGCTAATTTCAAATTCACTGGCACGCACTTAATTGCACAGAGGAGGAAATTCTTCTTAATCCCTCTCGTCAGTAAACTCCCCTTTATTCTCAGTATCCCCCAAAAGCCACTTCGCGGCACCTACTAGCAAAGAGGGCGCGATTTCTTGCATACGTCCTAATACACAGGCTATCGTTGTGGAGAACAGAGCAACTTCACTCTCTGATGCGGGCAGTTCGTGACGCAAGTTGTTGCCCGGACTCTACGAGATCAGTATAATGATAAAAACCTCCCATTTACATGCAAGAAACTGCACATAATCGTAACTTTATTCTTCAGCGCCAAACAAAAAAGGAAGCAACGCTCGTCGACTGTGCAGAAGATTCAGATCTGGCCACACATTCCGTCGGGATCGTTTCTGGCTCCGTTCAGGTCCATAATGAGCCATTGTAGACGGCTCCCTTCCGCTCAGCATTAAGATCGCCTCTGTTTTTGTGTGTTTTATGCGCCGTGATCATGAGGCTACTAGTTCAATTTTTTTCTGTTCACCGTAGGTGGAATGACACTCCTTCTCGGAGAGAAAATCCTATTGCATTGACAAAGTAAACTAGTGTTATCTCACTGTTCTGCTAACAAGAGAAATTTTTAATTTAGTGAGCTGTGTGATATGTTTGTTGGTAGGTCCGGCAGTCCAATGTATTCTCGGCATGTGTCATCAACAAGCAAGTACAGATGCACCTATAGCGGTTTCGTTCTGAGTTAAGCAATCCAATGTGCCAGTGTAGGAAAGCGTGTACTAATCAGTCTGTGTTTGACTAACATGTTAAGTCCTGTAACTCTAGACAATTTCCTGTTTGACCGTACCATATACGTCAACAGCGGTTGGTAACAAGTTAACATTTCTATTTGTAATCAGCTTCGCCGTCAGTTTCTATTACGTTAATCACAGTACCTGTAGATGGCCAAAGTTATTTTTTTCCCTGATTGATGCGCGGTTTCTGGGAAGTGTTATTAGTTTCTGTCTTTATCTTATTCACCTAATACTTTTTTTGCTTCCTCCTTGTAAGATGGCGTCCTCTGCATATCAGGAGTGCCTTATGTTCAGTGCCTAAAGTTAGGAATGTCGGATACTTAGCACAAATGCTTCCTACTGTCTACAGCAGAACTTCACCAACATTTTCCAGTAGCAGTAATTTTGTTGCGAAATATTATACGAGCTGCAGGAACTATGATCAGCGAACATTTCCTAAAGCTGTTTTCAGATACAATTGAATGTGTGTGAAAGGGCGAGACAGGACACAGCGTGCTACAGAATACTCCTACAGTCACCAGTTTCATTCATTGGTGTGCCTTTTTTTCTAATGTTCAGTGTGTACTTCTATGGTGCTATTTACGAAACTAGTTGATGGTCGCTAGAAACACACGAATTGTGATGTATTGGTTGTCTGGGCCAAAACACAAACTCAGATTAGTGAGACTGTATAGAAACTTTAGTAATGTGCATAACATTGTACAGTAATGCAAATATTTAATGTTTATATAATGTTGTTAAGTTTGTGCATTTGTATTGCGCTGCAGGTAACTAAATTAAAATGATGTAACACACTCACCTCTGTTTTCCTTTCCCTACAATCCTTTATCATCAGTTGAAGAGTAGAAATGGAAAACACTCGGAGTTCAATTTTCTTTAAAAAGGCGTTTTCAAGCTATTGTTTTGTCGGTACACGGTTGCATGTTTCTATATCTGATCCAGGTGCAAATATTGCACGAAGTCTCTCAAACATGCATTAGTAGATCCTTATTATTAATGGCACTTGGAACAAAAACTTTATTCCTGCTAGTTTATTGAAAACTGACAATTTTGGCCCGTGGTTATGTACAAAATACAAGCCGATTCTTGTAAACAAGGAAACAGTAACCAGCCACTGTTCATAATGCTATTTATTTACACAAATAGCGCCATTACCGCTTTCGAACCGACAAGTACATCTTTGTTGTTTACATTAGTTATTGGAAAAAACAGTTAACAACTATTTTAAACAATAACTAATCTAATTAAACGTGAACAGCCGTATGAAGATGAACCTGTCCGTTCAATACCTGTAACGTGTAAGCAAAAAGCGTTATTAACAGCGACTGGTTGCTGCTTTTTTTCTTTGCATGAGTCAAGTTGTAGAAATTTTGTTATTGGCACCTAAAAACATCAATTTCCGGGTATGTTAAGAAATTAAGAAAATTCTTATTGGCACCTTGGAACAGTCAGTTTCGTGGTATGGCACTTAGAACGATTTAATAAAGTATTTTCTAATATTTCTTATTACATTTTGTGGTGAGCATCATAATTCTGTGGTATCAGATTACTTTCTTATTATCTGGATACAAATCAGTTACATGCAAACGAGATAAAGTATTTTTTCATTCTCCCAACTAATATCAGAGCTGGCGCTTAGAAAGTTTTCCATTTCTACAGTTGCAATAATCACCTGGCTGACTACTAGATTTCAACGAAAAGTAGTGAGAAGAAAGAAAGAAAGAGAAAGAAAGGAAGATAAAGGGCCGAAGGTACGTATAAACGTTTTACAACAGTGTAGTGAGGCGTTTAATTTGTAATTCTTGAAATAGCAAATAAGATAACTGTATGTAAAAATAGATACACTGTACGTTCCAGAGGACCATCCTTAATAAGCAAAATGTCATAAACAAAGTACATATTACACACAAAATTCTTGTGTGTTTAGATTTACTTCTCATTGCACAGATTTTGAGAGAAATGGTTCTCAAGGATGTGATACAAATCAAATAGGAACTTATTAATACCAAAGTTGTCACAGATATGTCAATGCAGATATTGTAAAGTGCATGGAAATAATTCGTAGGCTATTGCATCTAAGCTTTGGAAAAGACACAGAGTATGCAAATAATTTATCATATTTTTCGCGGGTCTAGGGGCCGCACTGGTAAGACCATGAACTCGCTTTCTGAGTGACAGCGGTTCAGACCCCAATCTGGCCATCCAGATTTAGGTTGTCGCGATTTTTCTAAATCGTTATTAAAATGCAGAGCCATTCGAAGAGCAGGGCCAACTCCCTCCCCTGTCACTCCTCATTCCGAACCTCTGTTGTGTATCTAATGACATCGTCGTCGACTGGACGTAATACCCTAAGGTTGCTTCCTTCTTTCATCCGTTCCTTCTTCCTTCTTGAGTTCGCAGTCGGACTCGTTCCTATCGACGCAATATCTAATGCCTCCGCTAGTTGCGGTTATAAATGCTGCCCCTCCTATGGAGTCTTGTCTTTCCAGTATACGTTTCACATGATCATGGTGTAGTGGATGGGTGCCAGGAGGTGCCATATTAAAACTCGTCCGAGAACTTTCCAAACGATTTATTCATTTTTTAGGCAGAATAACATTGCCTGCTCCCCAGCAACTATTACTATGCTCTATAATACCGTCCGCAAGCTGCTGATCAATGAAATCCTCTGCAATCGGCTGCAAATACCTCTGTATTCTGTATGGTTTACGGTAAACCGGTGCTTCATTCCCTGTTGGTATCCTATGTTGAACTAATGGAGTTGCTGGTAACGGCCTATGTGGAAACAACAGATCCCTAAATTCCCACAATAATTCATCCATATTCTCTCTTTCTCCTCCTTTCAAATGCTTAATTTTGTCACGCAGTGCGGTTCTATCGGTAATTAGTGGTTGATCGCTTCGCCTACCTCCCGAACACCAGTCTTCATCATCTGGCACATCCAAATTTGCTACTAAAACTCCTTTCTTCAAATTCGCGTCTACAGCTCTAATATTATCCACGTTCACGGGAACTACTCACCCGTCGTTCCTCTCCTGTACGCGTACAACACTAAGTTTCACAAAACAACCCAATGAACCCAAATCTTCATTATCCTCCAATGGTTCAATAATACATACAGTACCCACAGGTAGATTCTCGGTGCCACCAGACACATACTCATGTGAATTAAGCCTTAGTGCTAATGTACGAGGTTCAATTGGTTTGTTCATTACTTTGAACGCCCCCCGCGACAGCTCTGCATTGACAATAGTTTCCCATAGCGGAAATAACATTCCACTAAGTTCCACAGTCCGTTGTCCAAAGTCAATTTTGGCATGATGTTGATGCAAGAAATCTACTCCTAGGATCATGTCGTAGCCCTCGCTCACCTGTGGTACTACCTCGATGCATGCATTAAATCGGACTTCCTCTATGCGAAAGTCAACTGTCACTGCCCCCAAAGGCGTGACCTCCTTGCTCCCCACTCCAAGCAACATATAATGTGGTGGGTCTAACTTCCTTCATCCCATTATATTCTTAGTAGCCACTGACACTTGGGCCCCAGTGTCCAACAAAATTTTAAACGTTTCAGTTCCTATGGATCCAACTACTGAACATTCCACATCTGCATACGTATTCGTAGCATTGAAATTAAACGGGAGCTTCTTTAGGTGGGTCTTGGGCCCCCTCTGTCGTTTAACGCTTGTCCACCTTTCCTATCTCCATTTCTCCATCCTCCACGCTGCTGATTTTCACCTTTCCTCTATTCCTCAGTGACTGGGTACATTGCCTTTGCACATGTCCTGTACGTCCACACTTATAACTTTGCCTCTCGCATACCCCTGTTGCCACGTCTGTTTCCTCACACTGAATTGCCAGCTGAATAGCCGAATACCAATCTTTCGGAGTCCCTTCACGCACTTTCCGTGACCCTCTCAAAAAATACATCAAGTGCCCTTTGCTCGGCCTCCTGCAACAGAACACTATTTGCTTCATCGCTCTGACCCAACTCATAAGTGTACTCATAAATTTCCCTTATCCTGTCCGCAAATTTCTCAACCGCCTCCCCCCGTCTCTTTGTCTTTGTACTTAACGTCTCCCTAAAGTACCGAGCGCTATTCTGTTTCTTGTGCCTTTGTAAAAGCCCTTCCTTTAACTGCTTAAACTGTCCTGCCTTCCTTAAGGCCTCAGAACACCTTACATATTTTTTCGCTTAACCCATTAATCTAATCTAATCTTGGCTATATGTAACAACTGCTTATGAGACCAACCATTCATCGCAGCTGAAATTTCCAAGTCCTCCACAAACGAACGCACATCCTCAGATGCCTTGTCAGAAAATGGAATAATCAAACTCACGGCGGCTGGGTCAATCTTCTGCTCCCTAGGCAACAACGACTGATCAGATGCGGTTTCCCGCTCACTTCTAGATGTTAATTCATTGCCCAACTGCGTATAGTCCGCTGTCAATTGTGCAATCTTTTCCATTAAAATCCGTACCGCTTCAGGTTCCAATACACCTTGCGTCCTTGACTCTGCCATTGTGTTGCTTTCGTTCTCAGTTAGTTGTTTTGTTTCGGCACTAAGTACAAGAACAATCTGACTTCCTACGACTCCGTATCATCATACTCAGTAACATCATAAACCAATACAAAGTAATGAAATGCCACGAAAAACATCTTATTGTCCCAAATACACTAAAACTTATTCTGACAAAATAAATAATATGCATATGCAAAACATCTAAAATGTAGCTTCTGGCAAGCCATACTCAAAACACCAACAAGAAAGAAAAAGTCCAACACTCAAAAGAACAATTTTGACAGCACTCACTACATCTTGTGACTGTACTGCAGGCGTTGGGATCGAACGTCGTACTGGACAGACGACGTCCGCTATTGTGGCACCAAATGTAGCGGATGGGTGCCAGGAGGTGCCGTATTAAAACTCGTCGGAGAACTTTCCAAATGATTTATTCATTTCCACTACAGAGCTTCGTCCACCTCGGTCCGCGTCACAGGCCCCGCATTGCTGATGCCAGTATCCCAGCGACCTGTGCAACGCAACACTGTGTCGTGCCGGCCTTGTTCGCCAGCTGTAGAGTTCCAATTACGTCAGGATGGCTGCGCCAGCTGCCGACTCAGCGGCCACGTCCCCGTTGACTCCGCGCTGCTCCGCCGGGAGCCGTAGGCCGGCCCCGCTGCTGCTTCTTCCTCGGCTGGCGTAGCTGGGAACGCGGCGGCAACTACCGCACGCGATCCGGCGTCCGAATCTACGGCCCTCGCCACGAAAGTCCACGGCATGTGTCGGGAGCTGGGACGACTGCCCGCGGTAGCGATCCGAAGAGTGGTCCACCCTGGCTGGCTGCGGACCCAACGTCGGCTTCAGAGGGTCGAACCAACGACCCGCCGTGGACTAGGACGCTGTCGCCCCATCTGTTTCTGCATGTAGCCCGGCGGTGTGACACTCGCCGTCGTCCAGGAGAGCTGCCACACTTCAATGAATCTCGTTAGAAAACAACACCTATTTATACTCGGCCGCGCGCCTCTGTTTCGCTAACGCATCGCTCCAGTCACGTATGCGCCACACTCCAGTTTCGCCAGTGGGCCCCTTCTTCCTGTAACTTGCGATATGCAAACCGCTGCGTTTACGCTTTTCTGCAGTTCAATTGCCCCTGTGGCTTCCATTCCACTTCGCAACTGCTGATCAGTGTAACTTACTGCAATCCGGCCCGCATCTGCTGTAACTTGTGCTCACAATATCGCACGAAACTAACTTTCCCTATGCTAAACGGTGGTGCCGCTACAATAAAGAATTTCCGCACTTTCTCCTTTGTGTTTCAAACAAGTCACAGGTACTGTTATTGTGCGACGGCGTCTGCTTTCTTAAAGGGAGGTGATTCCTGGAACTTTCCTATGAACAGTTAGCTACCACTATTTCGATGCCGATGCTCTCTGTGTATCTGATGTGCCCACTGTGATGGCCGTCACTGATCCAGCTTTTATAGACCTCGTTGCTCCATACGATGTGGTAATTATCAAAAGGCTTAGAACTATACGATATGGTAAATAATTTCAGGCTGATGAACGTTTCAGAGGTACAGCCGTGGACAAAACGAGCGAGACCCCTCGCCTTTTCATTATGCTGATCCGCACAGCTTTAAAGGCTGCTACACAGCATAACAGGCAAGGCGACGAAGTGCTACCAACATACTATGCACAGGTGTGAAATTGAAAAACTATCCGAACTTTGTCAGACTGTTTTCAATCATGTGTAAGACTACATTAATGCTGATTAGTTCAAATGGTTCAAATAGCTCTGAGCACTGTGGGACTTAACATCTGAGGTCATCAGTCCCCTAGAACTATTTGAACCTAACTAACCTAAGGACATCACACACTTCCACGCCGGGGCAGGATTCGAACCTGCGACCGTAGCGGTCACGCGGTTCTAGACTGTAGCGCCTAGAACCGCACGGCCACGCCGGCCGGCAAAGTAGGCAGTAACAAGTATGAAATTCTAGAAGAGTTTCATATTGACATCAACAGGGAGCCGGTACAGAATAAAGGTAGCAATAAAATGTATTGGGGGCGCGAGAATTTCTTAAAATTGCTTTACTGATAGTCTATCTTCCTCCATAGAGATTAGAACAGAAAACAAACCAGACCTCCCTTGCAGTAGCAAACACCTTTCACTACACTAGCAGACATCCCAGGCAAACAGCCCTCTATTATTACCCTAGACACGAATAAGCCAGCAATTTCGCAATGTGAATGACAAAATGATTTGCAATTTCTGCTGCACACAGTTTTCTGGACTCAAAAACCAAAAATTTTCTACCTTTATGTCACCGCTCATGTGACAATCATTCGGAATGTTTATCGAAATAAGAAAATACCGTTACTAGCGAGTAAATATAGTAGGATAATTCTGCACCACCCCAGGAAATAAACGGCGACGTAGTTGCCAAACGTATTCTACAATTTTTCGAATTCTCCATTAGACTCGCCACAGCGAGAAAACGTTCATTAGCCGAAGTGTTTCTTAAGCTAGCTAGCAATGGGAATGCTCGCACTTCTAAAACGCATTGGCATTAATACTGGGATCTGAATTATCACGTGTATAGGCAAATGGACTTTATCTGCATTCCTGTAAACGGGTTTTGGTTCGAAAGCGTAGCTACGGTTAATATGCTGATGTATCGACTGCAACTAGAACATTTTGAATAAAGAGTAGGGGGAATCATTTATGCGGCCCTCATCTTTAGTAACTGTCGTAGCTATTTTCTTTGTTAGGATTTCGCCACCTAAATCTGTAAAAATGGAACCCTACTAGTCTCACTTTCTTGACCGTCTGTCTGTCTACACAACTTTTAAAACCCGTTTACTTCGAGTAGACATAATAAGCGGAAATGTATCGCACTTCCTGCGGTATACGGTCCCTTGGTGGTGTCAAAAGGTGAGCTTCTATGTTAGGATCCAGTATGACTGATCTGAACGATGACACAGACCGTTTCGCGGCCGAATACGCTTAATATTTTGCTAATTCGTAACTATCTGGGGTACTTTGTCTTACTAAAACAGTTATGTTGTCTCGATAAGCTGACTTTCATGTTTATTAATACAGTTCATACTAATTAGCGTTTCATCTTTCGTTTATATCTTATATTTACGTGTTGTGTTTAACACACTAATCAGCATTAGTATAGTCTTACAGATGATTGAAAACAGTCTGACCAAGCTCGGATAGTTTGTCAATTTCACGCCTGTGCATAGTATGTTGGTAGCACTTCGTCGCCTTGCCTGTTATACTGTGTAGCAGACTTTAAAGCTGTGCGGATGAGCATAATGAAAAGGCGAGGGGTTTCGATCGTTTTGTCCACGACTGTACATTCCAGAGCAGAAGATCAGATGTAACGTTGTAAGGCAAGAAGAGGCTCTCAAAGACCCAGGAGAATGGATTACCTCAAGGCAGTATGTTGTCCCCGATTCTCTACAACATCTATACGAATCGTCAGCCACATCTTTCAGATGCAAGGCGATCTGACACAATTGAAAGGCGATGACATACATGTAACGGCCCAAGGAAAGACGTTTTAGGTAGTTGAACTTATGTTTCATAATACATTGTACAGGTTGGGAAGGAAAAGTCTGCCACAGAAACACCTTGAGAAATCTGACGAGTGCTACATGGGGAAGAAAGTCCTAGAGTCTCCGGCCAACTGTGCTTTAAACTAGTCAGTCCCCTTAGTTATAATGTGCCTTAGCCCAACACAACTACCAAAGAACTACACATTGGCCAGCACAGAACCTCCACCTTTAAGATACAGAGCAGCGGGGGAATAGAACGGAAGAAGCAGACTGAAAATCCAAAACACTTGATGTACAATAAAAAACAGTTCATGCACAATTGTACACCTGCAGCACATAGCCTTAACTCTAGAAAAAGGTTTGCAATGAACATTACCATCCGACGTCAACATACGCTACTGGCCATCAAAATTGCTACACCACGAAGATGACGTGCTACAGACGCGACATTTAACCGACAGGAAGAAGATGCTGTGATATGCAAATGATTAGCTTTTCAGAGCATTCACACAAGGTTGGCGCCGGTGGCGACACTTACAACGTGCTGACATGAGGAAAGTTTCCAACCGATTTCTCATACACAAACAGCAGTTGACCGGCGTTGTGTGATGCCTCGTGGAAGGAGGAGAAATGCGTACCATGACGTTTCCGACTTTGATAAAGGTCGGATTGTAGCCTATCGCGATTACGGTTTATCGTATCGCGACATTGCTGCTCGCGTTGGTCGAGATCCAATGGCTGTTAGCAGAATATGGAATCGGTGGGTTCAGGCGGGTAATACGGAGCGCCGTGCTGGATCCCAACGGCCTCGTATCGCTAGCAGTCGAGATGACAGGCATCTTATCCGCATGGCTGTAACGGATCGTGCAGCCACGTCTCGATCCCTGAGTCAACAGATGGGGACGTTTGCAAGACAACAACCAGCTGCACGAACAGTTCGACGACGTTTGCAGCAGCATGGACTATCAGCTCGGAGACCATGGCTGCGGTTACCCTATCGCTAGCAGTCGAGATGACAGGCATCTTATCCGCATGGCTGTAACGGATCGTGCAGCCACGTCTCGATCCCTGAGTCAACAGATGGGGACGTTTGCAAGACGACAACCAGCTGCACGAACAGTTCGACGACGTTTGCAGCAGCATGGACTATCAGCTCGGAGACCATGGCTGTGGTTACCCTTGACGCTGCATCACAGACAGGAGCGCCTGCGATGGTGTACTCGACGACGAACCTAGGTGCACGAATGGCAAAACGTCATTTTTTCGGATGACTCCAGGTTCTGTTTACTGCATCATGATGGTCGCATCCGTGTTTGGCGACATCGCGGTGAATGCACATTGGAAGCGTGCATTCGTCATCGCCATACTGGCGTATCACCCGGCATGATGGTATTGGGTGCCATTGGTTACACGTCTCGGTCACCTCTTGTTGGCATTGGCGGCACTTTGAACGTTTCAGATGTGTTACGACCCGTGGCTCTACCCTTCATTCGATCCCTGCGAAACCCTACATTTCAGCAGGAAAACGCACGATCGCATGTTGCAGATCCTGTACGGGCCTTTCTGGATACAGAAAATGTTCGACTGCTGCCCTGGCCAGCACATTTTCCAGATATCTCATCAATTGAAAACGACTGATCAATGGTGGCCGAGCAACTGGGTCGTCACAATACGCCAGTCACTACTCTTGATGAACTGTGGTATCATGTTGAAGCTGCATAGGCAGCTGTACCTGTACACGCCATCCAAGCTCTGTTTGACTCAATGCCCAGGCGTATCAAAGCCGTTAATACGGCCAGAGGTGGTTGTTCTGTGTACTGATTTCTCAGGATCTAAGCACCCAAATTGCGTGAAAATGTAATCACATGTCAGTTCTAGTATAATACGTATATTTGTCCAATGAATACCCGTTTATCATCTGCATTTCTTCTTGGTGTAGCAGTTTTAATGGCCAGTAGTGTATTTTCCTGTGGCAAGAAAGTGCTCTGAAGCAAGAAGGCTTCAGTCCAAGGGAAGAAATTAGCTGTGGTTTCCGCCTACGTTACGGTGCTTGTAAAACCCTTAATAGATCAGGAGCAGCAGAAGCAGTTTGGTGGCATGGGGTCATGTGCAGGACGTTTCGTGTAGCATCTTACGAGTCGAGGTTCCTGTTCACCCTCTGATCTGTCAAAACACAAACGAATCTTGTACTCAAGAAGATATTTCAAATGCCACAGTAAAGGGCGTTAAATTTGCGGAATTTTGCTGTGGAATAGTGAGATGTGTTTCTCCCGGATACGGTAAGTAAACAGGTAAGTGAAGGCCGATTTCCTTCTGGGAATTTTGGAAATTCGTGTTAATTGAAGAAATCCAATGTTTTGAGAAAAAGATGTTTTTGGTGTAAGCAGAGTACAGGCCGCACTGGCCGTACGCGACGAGGTAAAACTGTGTGCCGTAACAAGATCCGAAATAAAAAGAAACTGACTCACGAATTTATTGGATACAGTTCTACATTTGTCGCCTTAATAAAAATATAAACAAATGAAAAAAATTCCAAGTATCGGACTAGGTACGTGACAGGGATTCCTAGAAGATGTAACTCAAGACGTCGTCGTTAACGGGACGAAATCGTCAGATGTGAATCTAAGTTCAGGTGTGACCGAAAAGACTATTATAGAGCACTTTACAATTCACGGTATAGCCTATAGCCGATGTGAATACTGCCGAAAGTTCCGTTAGGATGTTCGCAGATGATGCTGTTGTATATAAAAAAGTAGCAGCTCAGGCAAACTGTAGTGAATTGCTGACAGACCTGCACAAGATCGACGTCTGGCACGAGGAGTTACTGTTGGTCCTGAACGTCTAAATCTACAACTACGTGACTTCACTGCGATTCACAGTCAAGTACCTGGCAGGGGGTTCATCGAACCACCTTCAAGCTATCTCTCTACCATTCCGCTGTCGAAAAGCGCGCAAAAAGTTAACGAACACAATCTTTCCGTGCGAGCTCTGATTTATTTTATAACAAACATCATTTCTGCCTGTGTAGGTGTGCCCCAACAATATATTTTCGTACTCGGGAAGAGAAAGTCGGCGATTCAAATTTCGTGAAAAGATATTACCGCAACGAAAAAGTCTTTGTTTTAATGATTATCCCCCTAACTCTCATCATATTCGTGACACCCTCTACTTTGCGACAAAACAAAACGAACTGCCCCTCTTTGAGCTTTTTCGATGTCCGTCAATCCTATCTGTTGCGGATCCCACACCGCGCAGCAACACCAGAAGACGGACAAGCGTAGTTTAGGCAGTCTCTTTTGTAGACCTGTTGCATCTTCTGTTTGCCAATAAATCGCAGTCTTTGGTTAGCTTTCCCCACATAATTATCTACGTGACCGTTACAATTTAAATTATTCATAATTGTAATCCCTAAGTACTTAGTTGGATTCACAGCCTTGAGACTTGTGTGATTTATAATGTAACCGAAATTAATACTCATCTTTTAATACTCACCTGGATGACTTCACAGTTTTCATTATGTAGAGTCAATTGTCATTTCTCTCACCGTATATATATCTTGTCTAAATTGTTTTGGAATTTTTTTGGTCATCTGAAGACAGCATCATCTGCAAATAATCTAAGAGGGCTGCTCAGATTGCCTCCTAAATCTTTTACGTGGATAGGAACAGCAGAGGGGCTACAACACTTCCTTGGAGTACGACAGACATCACTTCTATTTGACTCGATAACTTCCCGTTAATTACTGTGACCTTTCTGACAGTAATTAAGTGTAATGTATTGCTTGAAAGCAGAAGATTACGTTATTGGGAATAAATCAATGGAAAGAGAAACAACTGTGAAATATCTTGGAATAACTGTCCGGGGCGACCTAAAGTGAAATGACCACATAATACTATCTGCAGGGAAAGCAGATGCCAAGAATAATCTTGAGAAATGTAATTCTTCTACAAAAGAAGTGCCCTATACTCGTTCCACAGGTTCTAGAGTATTGATCATCGGTCTGGTAGCGTTACCGTATTGGATTATCAAAAGATACACAGAAGGTCGAACGAAGAGCGACATGTTTCGTTACTGCATCTTTTAGTGAACACGAAAGCGTTATAGGAGTGCTCGTCAAACGTAAGTGGTAGACGTTACAAGAGACTTGTTGTTCATCATGAAAAGGATTACTGTTGAATTTCTAAGAGTGTACGTTTCAAGGGAGTCATGCAACAAATTATTTACCCTCACATACGTCTAATGAAAAGATCATGGCAGGATAATACGAATTCTGGTTAATATAGAGGCTTACCAACAATTAAGCTTCCTGTGAACCCGGGAATGGAACAGGAGTGTGGAGAAATGTTACAGAATCTCCCTCTGTCATAAACTGGAAAGTGTTTGCTGAATATAATACACTTTTTCGGACGGGCTATCATCTCTCTGTGGCTTGTAATGTCTTATTTGCATCTAGAATCGGCAAACTCCCTCGCAGCTGTTTTTTATATGCATTGCGTGACGTCACTCCTCGTTCTAGCGGTTTTTTTTTCTTCGATGTTTGATGACGAGGTTCATAGCATCGTCTTCTGCAAATGCTCTTCACATTCCGGCTTTATCCAAGGAAAGGATCTCTGACCTCCAATAGAAAAGTGAAAAAATATTCATTCCTTTCTCGCAGTAGTTCGCTTTGACGCCAACAGACTTTGTCCTACATTTTTTTCTGTTAGTGCAAGTAGCGTAACAGGGCCAGTTCTAGATTTAAAAAGACGAAATGTAAAAGGACATACTCTAAAGGGACGCAATGTAAAGGTGATTGACGTAAATTAGATTTAAAAGGCCGCGTATATGACTCTCCGCAAATCGGGAAATTTCGTGTGACGTTCCGCCGCCACCTCTCAGGCCAATTTATGACCTAAATTGACTGTAAAATAAAGACACCTATCCACTGTACCGTTACGAGCCAAGATAACGCCCCAAGATAACGCCCCTTTGGTCTGTCGTATGTGTTACAAAAGTCGGGAAAAAGGTCATAGCACGACTGAGAGAGTTCTTCACGACCTTGACCTAGATAAGACTTCCCAACATGCGGCGAGGTCACTGCACCATGGGAGAGTTCTCAAACAGATGACAAGGTCACGCCCTGTGGGCCAATAGGAAAATAGTTCCCCCTCCCCTCCCCAAAGCCATCAAGACATTATTTACTGCCAGCCGATGTGGCCGAGCGGTTCTAGGCGCTTCAGTCAGGAACCGCGCGACTGCTACGGTCACAGGTTCGAATCCTGCCTCAGGCATGGATGTGTGTGATGTCCTTAGGTTAGTTAGGTTTAAGTAGTTCTAAGTTCTAGGGGACTGATGACCTCAGAAGTTAAGTCCCATAGTGCTCAGAGGCATTTGAAGCATTATTTACTGTAAGCACACCCACATTTTACCATTTTTCCCCAAATACCAACACCTCCATTGTAAGATGTATGGAAATACACAATGTTAAATGTTTTATCACTACTGCAGCACTAATTTAACAAAAAACACCAAAAGACAAATAGAACAGTGTAATATTATGTTAGCACAACAATTTTTGCAATGTAACAACTTCATACTTGCTACTTCTCTCTGCATAATTAGTGTGTGACATCATGACAGTGGGGGTGCAAGAAACTATTAGGTTGTTGCATAAGTTCATAGCGTTTTTGTTTTGCATGTTGGAATTATGGTTGCTGTAGGTGTATTTACCAATTGTCATTTTTTATCTGTAGTTCACCGTTGCTATTTTAGTTTACATAGCGTGTTTTGTCATCTGGCGATAGTGAGTGGAGCCGTGGACGCCAGAAAGTGGAGTGCCAAGACGAGAAATCTGATCATTTCCGACATGTTGTTCTGTTCGACGTCAGTAGAGGGCTGACAGTAGTGGGGGCAGCCAGAAACGTTTGCTCTGCGTATGGGGATAATACAGTTTGGAAAAATGGTTCAAATGGCTCTGAGCACTATGGGACTTAACATCTGAGGTAATCAGTCCCCTAGACTTAGAACTACTTAAACCTAACTAACCTAAGGACATCACACACATCCATGCCCGAGGCAGGATTCGAACTTCGACCGTAGCAGCAACGCGGTTCCGGACTAAAGCGCCTAGAACCGCTCGGCCACAGCGGCCGAGTAATGCAGTTGGACAGAGGACAGCAAGAAAATGATTTTCTCGTTTTAAGGAGGATCGTTTTGACATTAGTGACTCTCCACATTCAGGAATACCTTCAGGGTTTGATGAAGATCGTTTAAATGCATTAATACACAATGATTCATGTCAGTGTACTTGACAACTAGCAAATATGATGAACTATGATTTCACCAAAATCGACATTTGCTATGCAGTAGAGACGGTTCAAAAATCTGGTGTAAGGGTACTACATGCTCTAAGCCATATCTGCGTCTGTGCTTGATCGTCATCAACTGACTCGTGAACAACACCGACCATTCCTATCCTGTATCGTTACTAGTGACGAGAAGTGGTGTCCTTAAGCTAACGTAAGGAAGAGGAAAGAATGGTGTCCCCCAAACAAAGCAGCAACTCCCTGTACAAAGACCTGCGCGATCCACAAAAGACGACGTGGAACAGCGACGGTGTGGTGTACGACGAATTGCTTTCCCGAGGTGTATCCACCACTGCTGGCAACGACCAGGAAGACCGCGTGAACTGATGCTACTCCATGATAACATGCACTCGACAAAACACTACACAAGATTTGGACTGGGAAGTCATTCCACATTCGCCTTAGTCACCTGACTTTGCACCCTGGGCTCAAAACCACACAATTTCTACACTGCAGAAGCGTGAAGATACCCCAGCCTGACAGACTGTTGTAAACAGTGAAGGACAGTGATGAGTAATGTCTCTGTTATATGTATATGTTGTATAAAAACTTATGGAAAAACGCTATAAACATATGCACCGACCCAATAGTTACGAAACATTACCCATTGCAGGTGTGGCCACTTACAAGGGGAGGCCACAACGTTTGGAACGCGGATTTACTGTGAACTTCGTACACTCGTAGTACTCCATGAGGACAACAAAATGTGTAAGCAGTTGCGCGCACTTCTCAAGCGTTACTGAGAAAATCGCAAGATAATTTCGGTCGTCAAATATGCGTGGCCATTTTTACCATAAAGCGGCTGCAGCTGAGTTGTGCCGGCGCTGAGGAAAAAAAAGAAAAAGAAAAAAGCGTGTTCGTTCAAAGCGTTAGCTACCCTTTCGAATAAAAGAACTGAGCGAACGGATCAACGAACAAACTGAACGGGTGTCATCGGACGTCCGCCCTGAACAAATTCAACGAACAATGTAGAACAAAATGTGCGGCAGTTGCAGGTAGACACATGTCACTTGTCTGGGTAACAGTGTGCTCGTGCAACATATACTATGTTGCGACGTTAGTGTCAGCCGTATATCAATTGCGCGCAACGTGTTTCACATACGACCCGAGCTCTGGGAGCGGCGTTGCATGGGGAACAATACCACGAGGCAGAGGACGCCCCATCACCGCATGGAACTCCAGTGCGTTCCTCGGACTGCGACGCTGTGGTGTTCACGACGAAGACCTCATCTTCAGATCGGTTGGATAAGGCTCCTGCTTCAAGTTGTCTATGTTACTTGGATGGCTACTGTCGCCACGCCACACAACCGAATGCATTGGATTTTTATTAGGTTCGTTTATCTCTCGCTATTTACAAGTATTCGTTTATTATTCTTCCAGTAAGTTACTGTACAACTCAATACCAGATTCATTTTGCCAATGCAGAGGAGACCATTACGTAACTGTTTTTTAACTGTTTGACAAATTTTATCAACAGTGTGAAACAGTCACATGTCGTCTTCAATATCGATAGCTTCCAAATATTTTCTTCGGCATTTAACTCAATCCGAACGCGTGCGGCAGCGTGCACTAACAATTTGTTCCAAAACGCCGTACATAGAAACGAGATTTTTCCGGAACTCATACCTCGGCTTCTATTGGTGATGGAAAGGTAGGGTCAAGTGTTTTGGATAGCCCTTAGGCCACGAACTATTTGTGTACCCAACACAAGGATCGTCTTACTGTAACTATCCTATAGTGCAGGGTCAAAGTTTGACTATTACACACTTCCTCCAGCTTAGGCAAAAGGAACAAACTGTTGGTTCGTTTTGCATTAGGTGTGGTCTACGATGCACTAAAGGGGCTTTTAAGAGCACTATTTAGTTCACAGACGGTTCCTGACAAACCCCGGAAAAAGCGCTTTTCATCATTTTTTAGCCGTCAGCGGCGTATATCTAAATAACTAACAGCAGAAAATTGCTCAAATTTTAACGGTGTATTTTTGAGGCATTCATCTACAAGTGTCATCTCGCTTTCAAAAATCTCTATCCTGTATCGATTAACAAACCAGTTAGATGATTTTTGGATACTAAAACCGAGCCGCGGATCCCAAGACGCCTACACGCAGCAAATGGTTGAAATTTTTACGATGTGTTCGTTCCTAAGATCCTGATCTCGAACAGCCTTGAAAATTTTCTTGATGTCTTCATGCGTTTCCGTAATAAAAAGGTTCAAAGTTATCCTATTGTACACGTAAAATACGCGCGTAAAATCAGGTGTGAGGCGAAGCCGTAGTTTATAAGGTGACATAGCACGAAGCACGGAGAAATATGCTCTAAAGAGACACCTTTATCATGAGAATGGTTCTAGGAAGCCCTATGTACCACTGAAGCACATTGTAATGTTGTTGCTTTAATTTGTTCTGAAAGCGGTGCTGATATTCAAGACAATAAAAGCGGGTTAAAAGCTGTGAGCTATCTGGGGAAGTTAACCTTGCATTACTGAGCAACTGTTTCACCAGGTATCCAGTCTAGCTTACCAAATTCCCAACCAGACTAACATTAATTATAATCTTTTAGTAGTCATCTTAGATAACCGGTGATATATATATGAAAAGACAATTTAAATGAAAAGAAATAAATCAATTTATATTTGGACATTTATTTTAATATTGATCATCGTTCCGTTAAAATTTCAGCATATTAAACTTGATTCGTAACTAAACTGGTACCTTATTTAGGATTGTGAAAATGTGAGTTTGTAATCTCACAGAACACATCAAATATGGAGCCAAGATTGGGAGACTGCAGACAACACTGCATTCATAAAATAACACACGGAGAACGTTGAAACATATACAAGAGGAAATTAACCACAACCAACCGATTCAATTTTCACCCAAAGAAGTTACGTTCGTAGCGCAATCCTGTCCGTCATGAAATTACCACACACTGGTATACTAAATTCATACTAACTCTCTGTGAAATCTTCCCGAAAAGAATAGCTGAGGGCTACTTTGATGCTTACACCACAAGCTTCACGTGGTCAACTTGGTTTACACAAAGAGTGTAACCCCACAATAATTTTGATAATTAAAATAAATTACATCGAAACGCAATTTACAAAAGAAAAACCTCGAACTGGTTACTATCGTCTTACTGTTAACCTGATGGGTCAAACAATTGTATAAGCACGTGGTACTGGTCCCACAAAGTACACCCCAAGTGGGTTGAACATAAAGAAAAGTTGCTATATTGAAAAATATTGTCAAAAACTCAGCACATTCGCATTTAAGATTGATAATCTTAGTTAGAGTTACTGATCAACACGTGGTTCCACTTTACTCACAAAGTAGCGACAAAGCAACTACCAGAAGATATTCTGAACTTCACACTCGAATTACACTGCGTTGCAATTTAAGATAACATAAGATATTTTAGATCTAAACCTGAAATAAAGGTGATTAAATTTTCAGTTAGGCTGCTACGGACGTAGCAGACACGCGCTTAGCCGGAGATCTTACCACTTAAGTCGCTCGCCGCGGACCGACTGCTGGGCCCCTACCGAGGCTGCTTAACAGATACAAACGAAAGTGACCAGAGAGGCAGCTTCCTATACCAACATGACAAGGGATGGACAGGACCATACTAAGAATAGATACCTCTCTCTTCTTTTAGAAAGCGTAGCTACCTCTTCCCACGTTGGTCCTACCAGGTTTGTCTGCTACCATCAAGCATGCAACTAGAAATACATTCGCTCATTCATCCTTTCACACAGAAGGGAAGGGGGATGACAGTATCTTATCGTATACAGTATATAAAAGGAAGCAGATGTAGGTTCCGTATGAGACTGTGTGACATGAATTACATATAAACTGTATTTTAAAGTGTAGTAGTGTGACAGATCGTTCTTGATTATGTGTAAAAGTGACACGTTCCACTGCTCAGTCTCCTCCCAGATAGAGTCAGAAACACCACAGTAAATTTAGAAGTGGAATGTATGCCGTAAATGACAACAGATTTAAGAAATTAACATGAAAGGAATCCAACAGAGACCTTTCAACATGCAGAATTTTTGTACATGTAAAATCCGGACTGAGGTGTAAAATAACTTTTGCGTTTTTCAATTTTACGTAAGTAAGCAACAAAATTTTACTGATTCACAGACTTCTTTTGATATGAGCGATGTGCTCTGCTGTATGAGGGGAAAGAAGGGAACCAGCGGAAAAACGTTCCAATCGGAGCACAAAAAGGCGAATATGCTCCTGTTTAAGAGACTGAAATGTGTGGCACCAACTGCCTCATTCTACCTTCCTGAGCACGTTCAAAAATTTTCCCAAATATTTTAGTGAGCGAACATATTGTCTGTTTCTTATGCTGAGAGTGAAAGAGACAGTGCCACTGGGAGAAAAATAAAGAGAAGGAGAAAGTGGAAGCGGGTGAGAGTCTGTGACAATGTGAGACGGAATCTGTCAAAATGACAACGCAGAAGAGAGAGACAATGAAAGTGAAAAGAGACCGTAGCAATGCAAAGGAATGAATGAGACAGTAGCAGTAACAGAGAGCAAGAGGGAGGCAGTGATATGGCGAGATGAAACAGCAGTAGTAAAACAGAACGGAGGGGACTGCGGCTGTGAGACAGAAGACAGTGACGGAGAGACAAAAAAAGAGTGAAATGGGTAAGTGAGAGTGGATGGGTATGAGCCACTTACAACGCTGAATTGGGGGATGTGAGCGAGTTACAATTAGAGGGTAGGTGAGCTGCATGTTAGAAAGAGTGCGAATACTTTCGTATCCAAAATTTTTGGTAAAATTGTTAAACGGTCTTGAGGAAGGAAGAATAAGGCAGAAGATACCTCACTTTTCAGTCAGAGTCTTTTAAACAGGAGGATATTCGTGTATTAACCCTCCGATAGGAGCATTTTTCAACTGGTTTTTTCTTGATTAATGCAAGTAATGGCCGTCATTTCCTTATGACAATCCGAAGAAAATAGATAATTTCACACAACAAGGCGACTGTTTGACTCCAATAGTAACAATATTTTGAAAGACTTTTCGAACGTAATACTATTCAATGTTTTCAAAAAATGGTTCAAATGGCTCTGAGCACTATGGGACTCAACATCTTAGGTCATAAGTCCCCTAGAACTTAGAACTACTTAAACCTAACTAACCTAAAGACATCACACACACCCATGCCCGAGGCAGGATTCGAACCTGCGACCGTAGCAGTCCCGCGGTTCCGGACTGCAGCGCCAGAACCGCTAGACCACCGCGGCCGGCTCAATGTTTTCAGAATATTCCCGTAATACCTTTCTTAACACTATTACGCAGCTCGTGATTTTGCGGTAGTGTTCTCGCTTCCCGCGCACGGGGTCCCGGGTTCGATTCCCGGCGGGGTCAGGGATTTTTCCTGCTTCGTGATGACTGGGTGTTGTTGTGTCGTCTTCATCATCATTATTCATCCCCATCACGGTCGGAGGAAGGCAATGGCAAACCACCTCCACTAGGACCTTGCCTATCACGGTCGGAGGAAGGCAATGGCAAACCACCTCCACTAGGACCTTGCCTAGTACAGCGGTGAGGGTCTCCCGCATCGTCCCCTACGCTCCTCGGAGTATGGGACCTCATCATCATCATCAACACTATTAATATCAGCCATTGCTTGGGACTAATAGAATCGTTATTCGCGTCACTCGCTCGGTTCTCATCTAATAGGATGGCGTGAATAATAATTTGACTTCTGAATATTACTACCGTCAATGATTAAAAATATATTCTTCTCAACACACGTCATTCTACCACTCAGACAAAAACGACGTGTACGACAAGAAATATGCTTCCAACACTTGCTACATTGACTCAAAGACATACAATACGTGTTACCAGAATCAGTATTTTATAATTTCTTTTTTTTACGATATTCTTTGAGAGAATCCAGTACGTCTTCTGGGCGCTGGCTGTCGGCTGGCCTCGTTACATCCATGTACAATTACGTCGAGGGAAAAATGACTGTACATCTCTACACGCGCCTTTGTCTCTCTCTTCTTATTCTCACTGTCCCTACGTGCGATGTCGGAGTGCGTTACATAAGATTTCCTTTACAAACGCACTGCACTTACCTGGAACATTTCCAACATATGCTTTCCATTTGTCTTTCCTACCATTTATGTTTTCGTTCCATTTCATTTTGATTTTCTGTATTACCAATAAATATACTGGTGTGAAAAAATTAAGTACGAAAGTAAATTTCGTACTGATGTGTTACCGCAAGTAACGTAGCTCATTGTCGACCTACTTGGGCCATACTGAGAAGTAAGTGCTACGGTATAGTACAGGAATGCCCTACCGCAAGTACTCCTTAACCTTGTGGCCAGCGTGGGAGCACATTGCACAGCGTGCTTCAAAATGGTTCAAATGGCTCTAAGCACTATGGGACTTAACATCTGAGGTCATCAGTCCCCTAGACGTAGAACTACTTTAAACCTAACTAACCTAAGGACATCACAGACATCCATGCCCGAGGCAGGATTCGAACCTGCGACCGGTGCAGCAGCGCGGTCCCGGACTGAAGCGCCTACAACCGCCGGCTTACATCATGCACTGCCGTCCGTGGTGATCGCTCACCCTTTTAAGAACCATCTCCCGCCTTTTGTAACGTGCAGGGGACCATCATAAATCGCTGTGACTTCAGTGTAATTATAGTCCTTGCATCAAAGTGTCATTTCTGTTCGTTCCATTACATATTTCATTCAGTTACCTTTCGTGCTGTACTGTGGAGTTCTTCCTATGCTTCATCCACCTACGTTACTTGGCAGCGACACATCATGCCAAAGCTACTTTCACCCTCAACTTTTGCTTCTCAGTGTATTCAAACGATGTCACGTACTCTGGAGGCGGCTCTGAGCACTATGGCACTTAACATCTATGGTCATCAGTCCCCTAGAACTTAGAACTACGTAAACCTAACTAACCTAAGGACATCACACAACACCCAGCCATCACGAGGCAGAGAAAATCCCTGACCCCGCCGGGAATCGAACCCGGGAACCCGGGCGTGGGAAGCGAGAACGCTACCGCACGACCACGAGATGCAGGCACGTACTCTGGATGTACGCCACGAATCTTGTAATTGAGCAACATTGTTTGCTTTCTCTTTGGTATCGGCATTGTCGTCTATTTATTAGTATTTGAAGAAAATTACCCTTCATTACACCAAGTGTAATTTTTTTCCAAAATTTTCTCCATTTCCTTAAGATCGTCTCGTCGACTGTACTGTCGGGCAGACAACAACATCGTCAGTGAATGATCTGATAACGCTGCTCACTCCATCGGATCAATCATTTATGAACATTGAGAACATCGGAAGTGCTACTACGCTTTATTGGAGTACATCTAATATAACATTTGTTTCTGTGGAGCATTCGCCCTCCAGTACGACGTACTGGGTTCTATTAGCCAAAACCTTATGGACACAATCACGTAACTGTGAAGATATGCCGCACAACCGTACCACTCTTACACTTCTTGTACGGCTAAGGCGATACATCCTTTACCTTTAGCCATCGATTATTAATACTGTATCACTGATAAGTATTCGAGTTCAAAGTTGCATGCTAAATTGCCTAAGCATATGCGAAGTGGTACTCTGAAGTGGATTTGCTTGTTTTCTGCGTCATGAGCAGCCTTATTGTGGCTATAGCTTTGCACCTCACTTAGCAATTGCTGCTGTGTGGCTCCGTTACTACTCCAGACGCGGCGACTGCATGCATGGTAAGTTCATGTTATTGACACACATTTGCGAACTGCGCTACCCTACTTCAGGTCTTATAGATATTTTAAAAGATCAGTTCGGATTCTCTCTAGCTCACAATTTAGACCCACTTCGTGTATTGTTAAATCTACGTTAACTGCTTGCAATTCTTAAAATTCTTTCATCAAATTCTGTTTCATAACCCCCCCCCCTCTCCCCTCCAAAAAATAATCACTGAGAGTAACTTCACATCAGCTCCTCCAATAATCAACTACTATACCTCACCCACCTCCTAACCATCACGTTAACAACAAAAGAGTTAGCAGTTTTTGTGTCCCTCAATCTCGAAACAGTTTATAACTGTGGACAGGGGCGGTTCTAGAAGTCAGTCAAGGGGGGAGGGGGGGGAGGGAGGAATCTCTCTTAACAAAAAGAGAGTTGGGGTCCTCCGCCGACAAACCGGTAAAATTTGGTATTGCTTAAAGTAGTTTTTGTTAACTCTTTTGGAGTTAAGGGTAAAAGAAACTTATTTTCACATGGGAGATTTTTATAAATTACATAAACCATGAAAAAGGTCAACTTACATCAAATAAGCGTTCATTAATTTTCTGGATACAGAAGGTGACATGAATGTAAAAACTTGAACTGGGCATGAATATAAAAAAAAATTCTGTAACAAAATTCACTGTATATTTCCGTCTTCTGCCCAATTTGTCATGCTCATTCGCCTCTGTTTCTTTTGACTGAATATGTCAATGATTTGCAAGAGCTAATCCATTTAGTCTCACCTGCTCCATTGTGTTACGCAAATAAGTCTTTATTCGTCTCAAAGTAGAGAAGCATCGTTCAGGAGTGCTTGTGGTGACAGGAATAGTCCCAAATATTTGAAGTAAAACATATATATTTGGGAAAAACTGCTTGTCACAGTTATTTAATGCTTCAGTTACTGTTTCAGGTCTTTTACTTTCACCAACCCACTTTTTCTTCCATAGTTTGAGCTCTCCTTTCATTAAAAGCGAAGAAATCTCCAAAAACTGTTCATATTTCTCAGATGCCAGGATCACTTCATCCTCACTGTATTTTAAACAGTATGCAGGAATAAGACCTTCAGGTGGTAATATGGCGCGGAAATCTTGGGGAAATCTTGTTTCTAGCTCGGCAATAAAACGATCCACAACAGGTAAAAATACTGTTCACCTGAAGTATTCCTCGGCGTTTGAAGCAGGAAGATTGTCTCTTTTGGTTTGTGTTGAAATAGTTCTTGGCATTGCTATTACGTTTCCAATATCTTCTGCCAGTTTCACAGCGTCTTCAAAAATACTTCCGAATTCTATTTCCGAATCCATCCTTATAATGTTGAACACCTCAAGCACATCATTGACATGATTTAAGGCAGTTGTTAAATCCAATTTAGGACTTTGGAGCTGTTTGCTTAGTCTTAAAGAGAAGCAATATGCTGCGAAAGCTACTACGAAGTCTCCTCTTTGGATAGTAGAACTAAACATACAAGCTTTACTAGCTGTTTCTGCATTGGTTTCAAGACCATTTGAAAGTTCGTCAAGCAAGGTCACGACCGAGACAAATAGCTCCTTGAAAGTAATAATGGTATCGTTGTAAGATGTCGTGGTCTCCTAACCTTCACTGCTTACATATTCCGCCCTCACAATCATATCCCACACATAAATACGCTTCATTCGAACCCAAATTCGATAAGATAAAGTCAATGTTGTATGAATTCATGTAAACGATACGCAAATAACTAGTAAATCGCAAATGCGCACCAAGATTGAAATACTCGAGGCTGGCGTACACATACACATTCAAGACACGACGGTTGCAGGCGCTTTTAGTTCGGGAGACGCAAACCGCACGCCTGGGCGCCAGTCCCTTCAGAGGACGAGACAACCTATGTCAGCCGGCGAACGCCTGTAGAGCAGACAGCGTTTGCCCGAGTCAAAGGAAGAACGACCCCGTGTTGGCTTAAAAGCAAATTCCACTACATTGTGTGAGAGCGCCTAGCCTATGCATTCTTTACAAACATAGCACGCAGTTACAGAGTTCTTCACAGGGAGACAGCAAACGCCAAACGCCGATGCTACAGATTTCCTGATTGGTCGCCTTAAACGAAACGTCATTCTCCCGCTTTAGAAGAGCACTGCTGATCGGCAGACGATCTTCCTGACGCCTTGAGCTGAAGGAGTAATGGAAGAGACCGAAAGATATACCCCTTCACGTCTGGCGTGGAGAAGGGCTGTTCCGTTGTCGCTCTTGGAGCGAGAACACGTAACGAAAGCGTGTGTGCTCGTACGTGTACTCAAAGAGCGAGGAACAAGTCTCTCCTCAGTACTTCACTAGGAGAGCACCTCTGTCGAGTGCGAATCGAAGTGTGACTCTATATTGAGTACTTGCGATTAAGCGTTGTTCACTGTGTTGGCTGACACACTTATTGTGTGGTCTGAGCGGACAGAGTTATAGTTAAACGCCTGCGAGCGAATTTTTGAGTGGCATCGCGGTGGACTGGTTATCTGACCGGTGTACCACGCAAATAGTTAGACTAGGGGCGCGTAGGAATCCTTGACTTCGTCAAGGCGTAGGGAGTGTTTGATTGGCGAAGGTCAATCCAGATAGAACGAGAGTTATCTTATTTGTCAGCAGCGAGCGTCGCAGACAGCAGTCATCGCAGCTTACGGTATTGTGCGCTACAGCTCTTGTGAGCCCCATATTTCCTCCACAACAGTACACTTCACTGCATTTCACACGCGACAGCCTCGACCATACCTAGCAACATTCTAAGGGATAATTATTCAAGTTGAGTAGGCGTGGCTCTCAGCCATTCTGCCAACTCAATAACAATCTTAAACTTTGTGTAGAAATTTCATTAACACATCCTATCCTTAAGAGGTAACTTCACATTCCGAAAAGAACCCGGAAATAACTTGTTCAGTTCATAACTAAAAGCGCCATTGTGATTTCTCAGAACTTTTGCAAAATAAATAATAATTTTCGTTAGTTTCATGTTTTTCTTACACTGACTAGCACTACTCCAGTACCCAAGTATCCCACTAGTTACGTAAGAAATATTCTGAATTTTTGTGTCATTTCCTTACAGCGGACGACTCCAGAAAATATTTATTGCTGAAAGTTTTTCAGGCATTTCTCTTTAGAACGTTAGGAGCGTCTGTCTGACTTCTGTAGTAGTGTGGGGGTGGAAATTGCATCTTGCAGGAGAAACAGGGTAAAGGGTACATCTCAGATTAATCCGTGTTGGACACATTGCTTTCAACTTTATTTTCTTTGATTCTGTGAACGGTAGTCGTAATATAACTTCCTCTAAGGAACTTTCTGTGTTTGCAGAGGCAGACAAGAATGCTGAAACTGATCCTACAGTTCCCATCATATTTCTAACTACTGGTTTATCACAAGACTTCAAAATGCACAAGTTCAAAGAGTGGCTAAAACAGTGGGTACAAATAGCCAGCGGTTGTTTACTTAAAATAAGAGCTTGAACTTCTTTAAATCTTCCAGCCATGTTTGAGCCACCATTATAGCCCTGTCCACAAAGATACTGATAGCTCAGCCCCAGTGTCCTGAGTTCTTCATCGATGGCTTCTGCAATCGAAGTGCCAGTAGTTGATTTAAGCTCAGTGAAACCCAGAAAGTCTTCTTTGGTAACAAAGGTCTCTATGTCAATGTACTTAATACAAAATGTCATCTGTTCCATATTGGTGACATCTGTTGTTTCATCACACGTAATGCTAAAAAATTTAGCCTTTTTCACATCCCTCGATCTTGAGGAGCGAATAGCGTCAACAATGCAATGTATGACTTCGTTTTGGACTGTGTTACTTATCATAGAACTGTTTCGGCCACACGTACTGAAATGATGTTTTAAATC
This sequence comes from Schistocerca cancellata, assembly GCF_023864275.1. Classification (NCBI taxonomy): domain Eukaryota; kingdom Metazoa; phylum Arthropoda; class Insecta; order Orthoptera; family Acrididae; genus Schistocerca; species Schistocerca cancellata. The sequence continues at coordinate 609,014,552 of NC_064631.1, read as the reverse complement.
TTCATCTCCAGCATCCACACGAAAAACCAAAAGACTCTGAAATACTCCATGTTTTCCCTCTACAAGATCATCAGTTTTTGGCTCCATATTGGTGTGGGCTGTGTTTGAATGGAATAGACTGGCTTCTTTGGTGCAACTGAACCGAACATTGACTGGAAATGGTTATGTTCGGCTACTCGGAGATCATTTGCAGCCATTCATGGACTTCATGTTCCATAACATCTCACTGGGCCGCAACTGTTCGCGATTACTTTGAAGAACAGTCCGCACATCTCGAGCGAATCATTCGGCCAACCAGATCGCCCGACATGAATCCCATCGAACATTTTTGTGACAAAATCGAGAGGTCAGTTAATGCACAACATCCTGTACCGGCCACACTTTCGCAATTATGGACGGCTATGGAGGCAGTACGGTTCAATATTTCCGCAGAGTACTTCCAACGACTTGTTGAGTGCACGCCACGTCGAGCTGTTGCACTACGCCAGGTGAAAGGAGGTCCGTCACGATATTAGGAGGTATCCCATGACTTTTGTCACCTCAGTGCATTAATAACGAACAAGAGACTCCCTTTTCATACACTACAAATACTATTTTATTTGTTTTAAAGCACTTTTTAACTGGATACTTTCTATACAGCACTGTCAAAGATAATACCTGCGACCACAACGGTAGCCCATTATCTCTTCTCGTCGTATAAGTTGACTTTTCTAAACGAATGTACTTTCCGAAACGACAAACGGATTGTCGGCTTTAATTGTTATTCACGTATTGCTACTATGGCTTATCGCACTTACTGCAACCGAAAATGTTTGTCGAGTTAAAATTATAATAGGTTATGTGGTTCTACTGACAGTCCCTGATCTCTACCCGTCACACAAACCGGGAAAAACATTCCAAATACGACACACACTTCAGACACATGGAAATGTATATACAAGGATGTATCGTATATTCATGACTATTATTTCACGTCATTCTATTCATTTCCATAGTTACCCTTGGTATCAACATTTACATTAATTCCAAATACAGTCCTTACTTAGAACTATAAAAATGCGAAAGTTTCGCACGGATCGCCAGATAATACTAAACATGGTTTTAAATGTGCTAAGGTAATCCATAGCATTGTAAACGCACTTTGCTGTTATTATTATTGTTGTTGTTATTAGAGTCAGTTATTATCGTGTAGCCATGTATGGAAGTGAAACGTGGACGATAAATTGCTTAGACAAGAAGAGAATAGAAGCTTTCGAAATGTGGTGCTACAGAAGAATGCTGAAGATTAGAAGGGTAGATCACATAATTAATGAGGAGGTATTGAACAGAATTGGGGAGAAGAGGAGCTTGTGGCACAACTTAACTAGAAGAAGGGATCGGTTCGTAGGACATGTTCTGAGACATCGAGGGATCACCAATTTAGTATTGGAGGGCAGCGTGGAGGGTAAAAATCGTAGAGGGAGACCTAGAGATGAATACACTAAGCAGATTCAGAAGGATGTAGGTTGCACAGGATAGAGTAGCATGGAGAGCTGCATCAAACCAGTCTCAGGACTGAAGACCACAACAACAACAACAACAATATTATCATTATTATTGTTATTATTATTGGGGAGGTTTTGTAGTATCTCTGGAATGTATTATTCCTGGCTAGATCTGAGAAAATGCCTTAAGGTCGTAATCTGGTCACGGCAAAGAAGCAATAAATAAATATAGCCCGCAAACTACCTTTTCGTATATGCACCATTGTCGCTCTCCCGGTTACCTGTTCCAGTAGCGAATGATGCGCGGGAAGAACGATTTTTGGTAAACATCTGTGCGAGCTCGAATCTCTCTACTGTTGCCACTATGGTCCTTGCCACCATCTTACTACTGGTGTCTATGCTCACTCGTAATGACTTTCTTGTTGTCTTTTCCAACGAGTTATGAAATAAGATATTCAGTGACATTACATTCTGCTGCAATTCGCTGTGTTTAAGAGACTTTATCATCTACTACGTTTTATGTTCATTTATCTTGCTCTTATCGGACGAGATTTCTTAACGTCAAGGAACAGAACTTTGCCCTCTGTGACGGCTCAGCGCATCTCTGTGATGTCGTAACTGACCTTGGCAGTGAATGCAGCAAATGCTCGCATCTTCTCTTACATGTGTGACGCTGATTATTTGCACTATAATTCTTTCTTTCTTTCTTTATTCACTGATTTTCGGCTGCGCGGGATTAGGCGAGCGGTCTAAGGGCGCTGCAGTCATGGACTGTGCGGCTGGTCCCGGCGGAGGTTCGAGTCCTCCCTCGGGCATGGGTGTGTGTTTGTCCTTAGGATAATTTAGGTTAAGTAGTGTGTAAGCTTAGGGACTAACGACCTTACTAGTTAAGTCCCATAAGATTTCACACACATTTGAACATTTTTTTTCACTGATTTTCCAATTGCAGCAAGAATAGGTAATGAGGAGCAGTAATTCATACATGATTTACTACTTTTTTTTCAGTAGCCGGATGGCCCGTCTGTTGGTCTAATCGTAAGTCACCCACACGGGAGGCATCTCATGTGGGCCAGCTGTGTCTGTGAATCGTGTGAAAATCATTTTGTACCTGATTGCGGTTCACCTGGCTCTACTCCTGTACTTCGTCAAGCCGTCGCCAGGTGTGTGGCGGTGGGCGCATTCTATACCAGTTTCATTTTTAGCCTCTTCCTATTCCGTCTGCAGATGGTAGGCGTATAGAAATTCTAACGGTATCTCTCCGTATGGGTCAGAACTTCAGCGTCGCGGTCATTATGTGCGGAATGTGTTGGAAGAGGTGGTGCGTTTGTTGATTTACGCTGCAACAGATGCTCCCCGAATTCCTGAATAAGGCTGTGCCACAGTGGCAGTGACATCGAGGGATTCCCCCTATCACCAACAGCGGCCGAAGATGGCCGATCTTCCAGAAACAGCCTGCCAGCAAGTGCGCGGTCTTCGTGCAACCGATCTTAATGCGCCAACGTACAGATTTCGGACAACAGTTGGCCGAATTCGATTCGGTTTGTTTTCTTCTGTCGAATTAAGCGACGTTCTCACGTGTAGAACACGAATTTTGAGAAACTTGTGAGTGTAGAACAAGACAGGAGTTTGTGGTATCCTGAGAATGAGAAATGTAGTAACAGTTATATATTTCGGAACCTGCGGGCTGAAATCGCAACTTTATTGGAAACCACGAGTTTCGAACAACTTAAAAATTTAATAATAACACAGGCCAACGAAAGTTTTTTTAAAAACTTTTTTATTTTGATAGCTGATCTTTATAGATTTTTATGAGCTGAATAGAAGTCTAGCCTTAGTTTTTTTGTATCACTCATAGTTTTCGAGCAATATTCTTTTTATTATATAGTATCAAAATCCTATGCTATACTGTAAACGGGGAAATTAATGAAATGCTTTGTTACAACATAAGCATGGTTTGTATTTACAGTAAGCTACTTGAAACAATGATATGTGTTAATAGAGGTTTCACTTGTCAGCTGGAATTGGTTTGTATTTTCTTCCTCTTTTTTCTTTGAAGCTCCATGTGTAGCTTTTTCTACGATGAGTCCCTTGCTGAACTTCTCGGCGGCCTTGGTAGCGTTTTCCCATCACTTTAACGTCCTGGTGAAAACGCTCTAGTTGCTCCTCACTAGCATCTCCCATATTTTCCGGGAAGTAATAAAGGTGACTGTCCAAAAAGTGAACTTTCAGGCTCATTAAACACCCTAAAGTTTTAAACTTCTTCAACATTGTAGCTATAGTAGAAACATATTCTGAATCTTTTTCATGTTCTAACAACTTTGTAACGACTTGCTTGAATGATACCCATGCTTCTTTCTCATTTAAGATCATTTTGGATTCAAAGTTAACGCTAAACATCAATTTTCTAATGTCGGGTCCGACAAAGACGCCTTCTTTTAGTTTAGCTTCTGAAAGTTGTGGGAACTTTTGGCAGAGATACTTAAAACATGGTCCATCTTTGGGCAAAGGCTAAAGAAACTGTTTCATTAGGCCTAACTTTATATGTAGAGGTGGTAGAAGTAGCCTACGTTTTTGGATCTACAAGGTTTTTGCGTAGAATGTTATTATTACCAGGTTTAAAAAAAATGGTTCAAATGGCTCTGAGCACTATGGGACTTAACTGCTGTGGTCATCAGTCCCCTAGAACTTAGAACTACTTAAACCTAACTAACCTAAGGACATCACAAACACCCATGCCCGAGGCAGGATTCGAACCTGCGACCGCAGCGGTCGCGCGGTTCCAGAGTGTAGCGCCTAGAACCGCTCGGCCACTCCGGCCGGCCCCAGGTTTTAAAAACTCCCTCACAGGCCATTTCTTTCTGCACCAGTGTTGATCCCTAGCCCTACTGGCCCATTCACACAAGAAACAAGGAAATTTGGTAAAGCCACCTTGCTGACCAAGGAGCATGCATGTTACTTTTAGATCGCCACATATCATCCAACCATGAGCAGAATAGCCTATTTTATTTAGCACTGTTTCTGGGTTTTCGTAGCTTTCTTTCATACGTGCAGAATGTCCAACAGTTATAGATGCTACATGTAACCATAGTGTAATAAAACAGCCTTTAAACTAGTTTTGGATGAGTCAATAAACAGCCTCTAGTCTTCCTGTTTGTGTTCAGTACCAAATTCATTCAACAGACTGGGAATGTCTGAGTAGTATAGCCTACTAAATCACCCTCTTGTTGAAAAAACCTGGAAAATTGTTGCTCCCTCTTTCTACACATGTATATGCTGGTTTCAACTGCCAGTAAGTTCTTTTCTTTTAATCTAGAGCCAAGCAATTCGTCTTTTTATTTCGTTAAGCACAGATCCCTAACTAAATCGTTAAGCTCGGTCTGAGTAAACAATTTGGACTCTAGACTTCCTTATCACAATGGAATTAATCATCATCTGGTTCATCTAAATCACATAGTACAATAGAAAATACTTCTGTTGGAATAGCATTTAAATCATCTGGCACACAATGCCCAACTGGTAAACTTAGCTTATTACCTTCTTGTTTTTCTAATTATGACCAGTAATATCAGCACTGCAAAAGTAGCAATCATCTGAATGATTTCTTGGCTCCCTCCATATCATAGGAACAGCAAATCTAAAGGCGCAAATCTAAAGATTTTTCTCCTCCTTTTTGGACCATTTTCTCAAATCTTCAACACACACATAACATACCTTATGTGGTGCCCAAGACTTATCTTGATTACCAAGTTTAGATTCAAAGTATGATAGATAAACCTTTCTCACAAAGCCTGTAATGTTTCTTTGGTGTTTTTAATCACAAATTCACCACAAATATAACAAAAACTGTCAGCAGAGTTTTTGCAACCACGATAAGACATTGTACTGAGCACATGTACAGAAAATGGAAAGTGAGGTTAGGTTGACAGTAAACAAACACCATCTGTTAACACAAAAATAGAATCGACGTTTTGTGCCAGCAAATGTTTTTCAGCAGTGCTACCAACGTCATCTACATTCATTACATCTCCTTTTTAAATTATTTTAACTATATACAAGCTGTTAAATTCTTTAAAAAATCGCTTAATTGAATAAATTTAACTGTAAAATGTGAAGAAATGATGGGTGATATAGTTTTTTACGTATAATATTTGGATTTCCCACCCTAAAAAACATAAGAATAAGGTATTTTTAGCAAAAACGTTTTTCCATCGTTGGCCTGTGTAATTAACTGAACATTTCCTTGTATTAATTTTAAGTGTGTTCTGTGGACTGTCTACCCATCTCAGCTTGACGCATTTGGTTATTGCAGAATGTCATCTGCAACACAGAGAAAATCTTCATTGGAAATTTTAGACCTAGATCATTGTTGTTGTTGTGGTCTTCAGTCCCGAGACTGGTCTGATGCAGCTCTCCATGCCACTCTATCCTGTGCAAGCTTCTTCATCTCCCAGTATCTACTGCAACCTACATCATTCTGAATCTGCTTAGTGTATTCATCTCTTGGTCTCCCTCTACGATTTTTACCCTCCACACTGCCCTCCAATGCTAAATTTGTGATCCCTTGATGCCTCAAAACATGTCCTACCAACCGATCCCTTCTTCTGGTCAAGTTGTGCCACAAACTTCTCTTCTCCCCAATCCTATTCAGTACCTCCTCATTAGTTACGTGATCTACCCACCTTATCTTCAGCATTCTTCTGTAGCACCACATTTCGAAAGCTTCTATTCTCTTCTTGTCCAAACTAGTTATCGTCCATGTTTCACTTCCATACATGGCTACACTCCATACAAATACTTTCAGAAACGACTTCCTGACACTTAAATCTATACTCGATGTTAACAAATTCCTGTTCTTGAGAAACGCTTTCCTTGCCATTGCCAGTCTACATTTTATATCCTCTCTACTTCGACCATCATCGGTTATTTTACTCCCTAAATAGCAAAACTCCTTTACTACTTTAAGTGTCTCATTTCCTAATCTAATTCCCTCAGCATCACCCGACTTAATTTGACTACATTCCATTATCCTCGTTTTGCTTTTGTTGATGTTCATCTTATATCCTCCTTTCAAGACACTGTCCATTCCGTTCAACTGCTCTTCCAAGTCCTTTGCTGTCTCTGACAGAATTACAATGTCATCGGCGAACCTCAAAGTTTTTATTTCTTCTCCATGAATTTTAATACCTACTCCGAATTTTTCTTTTGTTTCCTTTACTGCTTGCTCAATATACAGATTGAATAACATCGGGGAGAGGCTACAACCCTGTCTTACTCCTTTCCCAACCACTGCTTCCCTTTCATGTCCCTCGACTCTTATAACTGCCATCTGGTTTCTGTACAAACTGTAAATAGCCTTTCGCTCCCTGTATTTTACCCCTGCCACCTTAAGTATTTGAAAGAGAGTATTCCAGTTAACATTGTCAAAAGCTTTCTCTAAGTCTACAAATGCTAGAAGCGTAGGTTTGCCTTTTCTTAATCTTTCTTCTAAGATAAGTCGTAAGGTCAGTATTGCCTCACGTGTTCCAACATTTCTACGGAATCCAAACTGATCTTCCCCGAGGTCGGCTTCTACCAGTTTTTCCATTCGTCTGTAAAGAATTCGCGTCAGTATTTTGCAGCTGTGACTTATTAAACTGATAGTTCGGTAATTTTCACATCTGTCAACACCTGTTTTCTTTGGGATTGGAATTATTATATTCTTCTTGAAGTCTGAGGGTATTTCGCCTGTCTCATACATCGTGCTCACCAGATGGTAGAGTTTTTTCATGACTGGCTCTCCCGAGGCCATCAGTAGTTCAAATGGAATGTTGTCTACTCCCGGGGCCTTGTTTCGACTCAGGTCTTTCAGTGCTCTGTCAAACTCTTCACGCAGTATCTTATCTCCCATTTCGTCTTCATCTACATCCTCTTCCATTTCCATAATATTGTCCTCAAGTACATCGCCCTTGTATAAACCCTCTATATACTCCTTCCACCTTTCTGCCTTCCCTTCTTTGCTTAGAACTGGGTTGCCATCTGAGCTCTTGATATTCATACAAGTGGTTCTCTTCTCTCCAAAGGTCTCCTTAATTTTCCTGTAGGCAGTATCTATCTTACCCCTAGTGAGACAAGCCTCTACATCCTTACATTTGTCCTCTAGCCATCCCTGCTTAGCCATTTTGCACTTCCTGTCGATATCATTTTTGAGACGTTTGTATTCCTTTTTGCCTGCTTCATTTACTGCATTTTTATATTTTCTCCTTTCATCAATTAAATTCAATATTTCTTCTGTTACCCAAGGATTTCTATTAGCCCTCGTCTTTTTACCTACTTGATCCTCTGCTGCCTTCACTACTTCATCCCTCAGAGCTACCCATTCTTCTTCTACTGTATTTCTTTCCCCCATTCCTGTCAATCCTTCCCTTATGCTCTCCCTGAAACTCTCTACAACCTCTGGTTCTTTCAGTTTATCCAGGTCCCATCTCCTTAAATTCCCACCTTTTTGCAGTTTCTTCAGTTTCAATCTGCAGTTCATAACCAATAGATTGTGGTCAGAATCCACATCTGCCCCTGGAAATGTCTTACAATTTAAAACCTGGTTCCTAAATCTCTGTCTTACCATTATATAATCTATCTGATACCTTTTAGTATCTCCAGGATTCTTCCAGGTATACAACCTTCTTTTATGATTCTTGAACCAAGTGTTGGCTATGATTAGGTTATGCTCTGTGCAAAATTCTACAAGGCGGCTTCCTCTTTCATTCCTTCCCCCCAATCCATATTCACCTACTATGTTTCCTTCTCTCCCTTTTCCTACTGACGAATTCCAGTCACCCATGACTATTAAATTTTCATCTCCCTTCACTACCTGAATAATTTCTTTTATCTCGTCATACATTTCATCTATTTCTTCATCGTCTGCAGAGGTAGTTGGCATATAAACTTGTACTACTGTAGTAGGCATGGGCTTTGTGTCTATCTTGGCCACAATAATGCGTTCACTATGCTGTTTGTAGTAGCTAACCCGCACTCCTATTTTTTTATTCATTATTAAACCTACTCCTGCATTACCCCTATTTGATTTTGTATTTATAACCCTGTAATCACCTGACCAAAAGTCTTGTTCCTCCTGCCACCGAACTTCACTAATTCCCAATATATCTAACTTTAACCTATCCATTTCCCTTTTTAAATTTTCTAACCTACCTGCCCGATTAAGGGATCTGACATTCCACGCTCCGATCCGTAGAACGCCAGTTTTCTTTCTCCTGATAACGACGTCCTCCTGAGTAGTCCCCGCCCGGAGATCCGAATGGGGGACTATTTTACCTCCGGAATATTTTACCCAAGAGGACGCCATCATCATTTAATCATACAGTAGAGCTGCATGTCCTCGGGCAAAATTACGGCCGTAGTTTCCCCTTGCTTTCAGCCGTTCGCAGTACCAGCACAGCAAGGCCGTTTTGGTTAATGTTACAAGGCCAGATCAGTCAATCATCCAGACTGTTGCCCCTGCAACTACTGAAAAGGCTGCTGCCCCTCTTCAGGAACCACATGTTTGTCTGGCCTCTCAACAGATACCCCTCCCCACCAACGGCAAGGTCCATGGTTCATGGATCATAACCTCCAAAAATTAGGATGTGTTGAAGTGAGAAAGGTGACTATGTTAATTTTGTTGCTTAAAATTACAGCAGTGGATCTTTTTCGCTTGGTGGTAGCTGAGCATTAGCTGACTATGAATTACTATACTTAAGAGCCAAAGAAACTGGTACACCTGCCTGATACCGTGTACGGCCCCTCGAGCATGCAAAACCGCCGCAACACGACTTGGTATTGACTCGAATAATGTCTGAAGTAGTGCTGGAGGGAACTGACACCATGAATCCTGCAGGGCTGTGCATAATTACGTAGGTCTACGAGGGGTGGAGATCTCTTCTGAAGAGGGCGTTGCACACGTCCCACACCATTATATAGAGTCTCCACCAGCTCTAACAGTCCCCTGCTGACATGCAGTGCCCATGGATTCGTGAGAAAGAAATGATGAAAATTCAAGTAAGTACTGAGTATATGTGTAGAAATAATAACTGAAATGTAAATACTGTATATAGAAATAAAATGTAAATAAAATTATTAAACTGTAAATACTGTATGTAGAAAGATAATAGGAACTGTAGTACGAGGGCCGTTCAGAAAGTAACCTCCGGTTGATTTAAAAAAATACACCAAGTTAAATAAAAATATTTTAATATATACATCTTACAACTACATCTTTGCACTATTTTTCTACATAGTCTCCATAGCGATTGAGGCACTAATCGTACCTCTTCACAAGCTTTGAAATTCCTTCTGCATAAAAATCACCCGCTTGTGCCTGGAGCCAGCCTGTGACCGCATCTTTGAGCTCTTCGTCGTCATCAAACCGCTGTGAGCCGAGCCATTTCTTCAAATGCATGAAGAGGTGATAATCACTTGGCGCCAGGTCTGGGCTGTAAGGTGGATGGTTGATAACGTCCCACTTGAAGGACTCAAGAAGGGCCGTTGTTCTGCGAGCAGAGTGAGGACGGGCGTTATCGTGCAAAAAAACGATACCGGAAGTCAGCATACCACGGCGTTTGTTCTGTATAGCCCGTCGTAACTTTTTTATTGTTTCACAGTACACGTCTTGATTAATGGTCGTACCACGTTCCATGAATTCAACCAACAACACCCCTTTGGCATCCCAAAACACCGTTGCCATCAGTTTTCTGGCAGAAAAATCTTGCGAGGCTTTTCTTGGTTTGGTAGGCGAATTTGAATGTGCCCACATCTTTGATTGTTCTTTTGTGTCAGGGTTCACGTACTTAATCCAGGTTTCGTCACCGGTCACGATTCTGTTTAACAATGGTTCTCCTTCGTCCTCATAACGTGACAGCAAGTCTAATGCAGAGGCCATTCTTTGAGTTTTGTGGTGGTCGGTAAGAATTTTGGGCACCCATCGTGCACAGAACTTACGGTAACCCAATCTTGCTGTCACTATCTCGTACAAGAGAGTCTTAGAAATCTGTGGAAAACCAGTAGACAACTCCGACATTGAGAAACGTCGATTTTCACGACCTTTTGCATCAACTGTCTGAACGAGTTCGTCAGTCACCAATGATGGTCTACCACTCCTCTCTTCATCATGAACGTTTTCTCGTCCACTTTTAAATAAACGTACCCATTCACGGACAACTCCTTCACTCATAACTCTTGGTCCGTACACGGCACAAAGCTCACGATGAATAGCTGCTGCAGAATATCCTTTGGCTGTAAAAAACCTTATGACAGCACGCACTTCACATTTGGCGGGGTTTTCTATTGCAGCACACATTTCAAACTGCCACAAAAACTAAACTAGTGCAGGTACGACGTTCACTCGACCACGGCTTGATGCCGACTGACCTGTTGAGTGCGTGAACGCACAGATGGCGTCGCTACTCCCCCCACAACCCGCACTGTGACCGATCGGAGGTTACTTTCTGAACCGCCCTCGTATTTAAGTTCTTCTACCTCATAGTCATAAGTTGTCATAAGTTGTCAGAAAAATAGCTTTGTAAATAAACCAAGTTAATGGCTGTGTAAGTACACCAAAAAAATTGACTGTAAATAAAAGAATGCTGTGTGTACAACAAAGAGCCTTGTAAAACAGGAAATTGTTAAACAATAAATGATTGTAAAAAATAATGTATTACAAGAAGAAAATTTTTCATAATAAACTGTTAGCTAATTTGTTATATCACTGTTATTATTTCGACACCCTGCCATTGCCAATGTTAGTAATCATTTGATTATAACAAACCTGAACCTCTCTCCCATGATGCACGGACCTCCAATGAAGAGTTTATAAAGTATGATAGTGGGGAGCCAGCTCGAATGTCATTGGTCCATAGGGATTCCCGACATTTTAATGTGCTCCCATTGATCCAGAGGTTTACCACCAATTTTATATCATACGACCAACGTCAAGCTATGTCAGGAACTTGAATATAACTAGTCCATTCGCCCTAGGTGTGTGGGAGTTTGCTCTGGAAGGCATTGATCAATTGCCTGTGGATTTCCTGGAGAGAGGGGAGTGCGGCATGACCTTGATTATGAGTCACCAAAGTGTGTAACCTAACACCAGAAGTCCTTATCAGTGGCCTTGAGGTAAGATTCTCATCTGTTCCCATTCTCTATTTGATAACCTACTTATTATCAGTTACAATATCAAAGGATGAGCAGGTTGCGTATCCCTCTTGTCTCTGAGCTCGTACCCATCCTTGATAACTACTGGTGTACCCTGCTGATGTCGAAGTTTGGTTGAATAGCACTATTTGTGATCCAAAAATTATTGGGATAGTAAATTTGTAGCGCTGTGGCTTTGAACACAAATTAATATTTTAGTGACGCCTTGTTTCCTGGCTAGGTCTTTGGCGCCCCCCTGGAGCCAGCGCCTGGATGCAGTGTGCCCCAGGCTGGGAGATGCTACAAAACGGCTTGCATCGCGGGGAGGCTTGAGCAATCCTCATGCAGGACGATGCAGCTAACCTTGACGTGGACGCGGAAGGGACAGCTGATTCACCAAACACAGCACTGCCGGCCCACGGGGCAACTTGATTAACGTGATTTACGCTCTCACCGCTCTCCAGCAGCAGCTACCAGCTTTATTTAGCTTGCAAACCACATAGTTTGTTTACGAAAATGGCCATGCGTAAAATTTCTACATCAGCTGTATTAAAACGCACATTTACTTCCTTTTCCATACGCCAGTCATGTTGCTCTACCCGTAGTACTCATAAATAAAAACTCCAATATCCATCACATGTCATAAGACAAAATGGAAAGTTCCATGTCCTGTCAATAAGGACATCAGTTTGTAGAACGTTACAAAATCAGGTACTTGTGTACTTACTCCTGAGAGACAGCATACTTATGTTTGATGAAAAAAGGGTGGAAGCCCACTACACATCTTTTCGCAACTCGGCGCCTCTACCAACTACATTATGCTGAATTTCTATAATGAACGACCTGGTATTTTAAGTTTTGATCTTCTGAAGACTTTAATCGCCGATATGTTATTAATTATAACACATCATACCAATAACGACGAGTTTTCGATAGAACCTCAATATGCTGGAGCTTACAAACAGCATCCAGTAATAGGTTGTAAGTGATATTATAAAACCCCACAAAGTATGTGCTTCAACTGAAAAGTGCACATACACTATAGCGTCTTGCAAGTTCTGCTTTCGACATACGAAGCTTTCTTGCCCCTTATTGGTCTAGTTTAGCGCACGTTGCCAAAATATCACAGAACTTATTTTGTGTTTTACGTGACGAAATGGCTCCTCAACGTTTAGTAGCAGTAAGGGACTTCACAAAACTCGTTCAGTTCCACGTCAACATTAGCTAAATCGTTCCGTGTGGGGATGTCTTCACGCTGCGGTCACAGTGGCACCGACAACGCTTCAGTTTTTGGCGGGATCAGTGAGGTTAGAATCTATTACATCAGGGAGATTAGAATCTAGTCTATCCTCTATGGACGGGGTGTATGCCTCGACGCCTCTGTATGCCTACTTGGAATCGAGTGCTTAATAACCACTTTTGCTATTAAAATGGCGCTGAATGCTTGTGAATCACCTATATCTGTCTCGAAAAGAACGTGCTGAGTACTGTACATTCTTTCTTCAGTTATTGGAATAACCAGACAAGTTTTACAAATGTATTAAATGAAGAGATAAACGTTCTATTACACAGTCCAGGTGATTTATGGAGACACTGAAAAGCTAGATTACGAACAGCTTCAAATAGATTTTGCAAAACAGACGTATGTATGTCAACCTTCAATTACTGTCACTCAGCAAGTGGGTGAAAGAAAAACAAAAATTTTAGATTAAGATACCCTAGAATCACCATCCTTCTGGCATAAAAATACCAGTAAGCGGTAATACACGGAAGCACAAAAGAAACTGGTATAGGCGTGCGTATTCAAATACAGAGGAATGTGCCGGCCGCTCTGGCCTAGTTGTTCTAAGCGCTTCACTCCGGAACTGCGATGCTGCTACGGTCGCAGGTTCGAATCCTGCCGCGGGCTTGGGTGTGTGTGATGTCCTTAGATTAGTTAGGTTTAAGTAGTTCTAAGTTCTAGGGGACTGATGACCTCAGATGTTAAATCCCATAGTGTTTAGAGCCATTTTGAACAGAGATATGTAATTAGGCAGAATACGGTGCTGCAGTCGGGACACCTATACGAGACAATAATTGTCTGGAGCAGTTATCAGATCGGTTGCCGCTGCTACAATGGCAGTGCGTTTAACGTGGCGTTACAGTCGGTGCACGAGCGATAGGACACAGCATTTCCGAGGCAGCGATAAAGTGGAGATTTTCCCGTTTACCGTGAATATCAGGAATCCGTTAAAACATCAAATGTCCGACTTCGCTGCGGGCGGAAAAATATCCTGCAGGAACGGTACCAACAATGACTGAAGAGAATCGTTCAAAGTGACAGAAGTGGAACCCTTCCGTGAACTGCTGCAGATTTCAATGTTGGGCCATCAACAAGGGTCAGGGTGCGAACCGTTCAACGAAACATCACCGATATAGACTTTCGGAGCCGAAGGCCCACTCGTGTACCCCTGATGACTGCACAACACAAAGCTTTACACCTCCCCTGGGTCCGTCAACACCGAAATTGAACTGTTGATGACTGCAAAAATGTTGCCTGGTCGGACGAGTCTCGCTTCAAATTGTATGGAGCGGATGGACGTGTACTGATATGGAGACAACCTCATGAATCCATGGGAACTGCATGTCAGCAGGGGACTGTTAGAGCTGGTGGAGACTCTATAATGGTGTGGGATGTGTGCAACGCCCTCTTCAGACAAGATCTCCACCCCTCGTACTCCTACGTAATTATGCACAGCCCTGCAGGATTCATGGTGTCAGTTCCCTCCAGCACTACTTCAGACTTTGTAAGTAGGCTGTTTAGATTTTTATATTGGTAATGCCACGTAGCGCTCTGTATGAAAATCACTGGCTGTGCTGTGTGCAGCCTGTGGCTAGTTTGCATTGTTGTCTGCCACTGTAGTGTTGGGCAGCGGCAGCTGGGTGTGAACAGCGCGTAGCGTTGCGCAGTTGGAGGTGAGCCGCCAGCAGTGGTGGATGTGGGGAGAGAGATGGCGGAAGTTTTGAAATTGAACTGCTATATATATTATGATTATTAAGGTAAATATAGTGTTTGTTCTCTATTAAAATCTTTCATTTGCTAACTATCCCTATCAGTAGTTAGTGCCTTCCGTAGTTTGAATCTTTTATTTAGCTGGCTGTAGTGGCGCTCGCTGCATTGCAGTAGTTCGAGTAACGAAGATTTTTGTGGGGTAAGTGATTTGTGAAAGGTATAGGTTAAAGTTAGTCAGGGCCATTGTTTTGTAGGGATTATTGAAAGTCAGATTGCGTTGCGCTAAAAATATTGTGTGTCAGTTTAAGCACAGTCGTGTAAAATTGTTCTAAGGGGACGTTTCAACTTTAGTGGAGTCCATACCAAGTCGTGTTGCGGCGGTTTTGCATGCTCGAGGGGCCGTTCACGATATTAGGCAGGTGTACCAGTTTCTTTGGCTCTTCAGTATAGTAATTCATAGTCAGCTAATGCTCAGCTGCCACAAAGCGAAAAAGATCCACTGCTGTAACTTTAAGCAACAAAATTAACATAGTCACCTTTCTCACTTCAACACATCCTAATTTTTGGAGGTTATGATCTAGGTCTAAAATTTCCAATGAAGATTTTCTCTGTGTTGCAGATGACATTCTGCAATAAGCAAATGTGTCAAGCTGAGATGGGTAGACAGTCACAGAACACACTTAAAATTAATACAAGGAAATGTTCAGTTAGTTACACAGGCCAACGATGGAAAAACTTTTTTGCTAAAAATACCTTATTCTTATGAGATCTCAGGCTTTCCTGGCGAATGTGCTGTATCCAAGGTTCTCGGGTGTCCAGCCGGATCCGTTCGTCGAAGTTCCATGATATTTCGGCGGATAACCGTTCCGCCATCATCAGGTGATGATTCCATCAGGACCACCTGATGATGGCGGAACGGTTATCCGCCGAAATATCGTGGAACTTCGACGAACGGATCTGGCTGGACACCTGAGAACCTTGGATACCTTATTCTTATGTTTTTTAGGGTGGGAAATCCAAATATTATACTCAAAAAACTGTATCACCCATCATTTCTTCACATTTTACAGTTAAATTTATTCAATTAAGCGACTTTTTAAAGAATTTAACAGCTTGTATATAGTTAAAATAATTTAAAAAGGAGATGTAATGAATATATATATATACAGGGTTATTACAAATGATTGAAGCGATTTCACAGCTCTACAATAATTTTATTATTTGAGATATTTTCACAATGCTTTGCACACACATACAAAAACTCAAAAAGTTTTTTTAGGCATTCAGAAATGTTCGATATGTGCCCCTTTAGTGATTCGGCAGACATCAAGCCGATAATCAAGTTCCTCCCACACTCGGCGCAGCATGTCCCCATCAATGAGTTCGAAAGCATCGTTGATGCGAGCTCGCAGTTCTGGCACGTTTCTTGGTAGAGGAGGTTTAAACACTGAATCTTTCACATAACCTCACAGAAAGAAATCGCATGGGGTTAAGTCGGGAAAGCGTGGAGGCCATGACATGAATTGCTGATCATGTTCCCCACCACGACCGATCCATCGGTTTTCCAATCTCCTGTTTAAGAAATGCCGAACATCATGATGGAAGTGCGGTGGAGCACCATCCTGTTGAAAGATGAAGTCGGCGCTGTCGGTCTCCAGTTGTGGCATGAGCCAATTTTCCAGCATGTCCAGATACACATGTCCTGTAACGTTTTTTTCACAGAAGAAAAACGGGCCGTAAACTTTAAACCGTGAGATTGCACAAAACACGTTAACTTTAGGTGAATTGCGAATTTGCTGCACGAATGCGTGAGGATTCTCTACCGCCCAGATTCGGACATTGTGTCTGTTCACTTCACCATTAAGAAAAAATGTTGCTTCATCACTGAAAACAAGTTTCGCACTGAACACATCCTCTTCCATGAGCTGTTGCAACCACGCCGAAAATTCAAAGCGTTTGACTGTGTCATCGGTTGTCAGGGCTTGTAGCAATTGTAAACGGTAAGGCTTCTGCTTTAGCCCTTTCTGTAAGATTTTCCAAACCGTCGGCTGTGGTATGTTTAGCTCCCTGCTTGCTTTATTCGTCGACTTCCGCGGGCTACGCGTGAAACTTGCCCGCACGCGTTCAGTCGTTTCTTCGCTCACTGCAGGCCGACCCGTTGATTTCCCCTTACAGAGGCATCCAGAAGCTTTAAACTGCGCATACCATCGCCGAATGGAGTTAGCAGTTGGTGGATCTTTGTTGAACTTCATCCTGAAGTGTCGTTGCACTGTTATGACTGACTGATGTGAGTGCATTTCAAGCACGACATACGCTTTCTCGGCTCCTGTCGCCATTTTGTCTCACTGCGCTCTCGAGCGCTCTGGCGGCAGAAACCTGAAGTGCGGCTTCAGCCAAATAAAACTTTATGAGTTTTTCTACGTATCTGTAGTGTGTCGTGACCATATGTCAATGAATGAAGCTACAGTGAATTTATGAAATCGCTTCAATCATTTGTAATAGTCCTGTATATATATATATATATATATATATATATATGTGTGTGTGTGTGTGTGTGTGTGTGTGTGTGTGTGTGTGTGTCTGTGTCTGTGTCTGTGTGGGAAATGGGGACTAGAAGCAGCAGTGAAAATACCACAGACAACATAAAACACACACACACAAATACACTCAATATTTAAATGCATACTACATATGCCTCTCCCCGATGTTATTCAATCTGTATATTGAGCAAGCAGTAAAGGAAACAAAAGAAAAATTTGGAGTAGGTATTAAAATACATGGAGAAGAAATAAAAACTATGAGGTTCGCCGATGACATTGTAATTCTGTCAGAGACAGCAAAGGACTTGGAAGAGCAGTTGAACGGAATGGATGGTATCTTGAAGGGAGGATATAAGATGAACATCAACAAAAGCAAAACGAGGATAATGGAATGTAGTCGAATTAAGTCGGGTGATGCTGAGGGAATTAGATTAGGAAATGAGACACTTAAAGTAGTAAAGGAGTTTTGCTATTTGGGGAGCAAAATAACTGATGATGGTCGAAGTAGAGAGGATATAAAATGTAGACTGGCAATGGCAAGGAAAGCGTTTCTCAAGAAGAGAAATTTGTTAACATCGACTATAGATTTAAGTGTCAGGAAGTCATTTCTGAAAGTATTTGTATGGAGTGTAGCCATGTATGGGAGTGAAACATGGACGGTAAATAGTTTGGACAAGAAGAGAATAGAAGCTTTCGAAATGTGGTGCTACAGAAGAATGCTGAAGATTAGATGGGTAGATCACATAACTAATGAGGAAGTATTGAATAGGATTGGGGAGAAGAGAAGTTTGTGGCACAACTTGACCAGAAGAAGGGATCGGTTGGTAGGACATGCTCTGAGACATCAAGGGATCACCAATTTAGTATTGGAGGGCAGCGTGGAGGGTAAAAATCGTAGGGGGAGACCTAGAGATGAATACACTAAGCAGATTCTGAAGGATGTAGGTTGCAGTAGGTACTGGGAGATGAAGAAGCTTGCACAGGATAGAGTAGCATGGAGAGCTGCATCAAACCAGTCTCAGGACTGAAGACCACAACAACAACAACAACAACTACATATGAATATAATATAACCAAGTAGTCAAGCAGTGTGCAATCAGGCATGCGTATTCACTCACACACACATACACAAACGCTGCTATGGCAAGTGGTCTTCTAACTATTTCGCACATACATTCAAGCCAATACTCAATCACACAGTGAATAGTATGAGTACAAGAGGATGCCAATCCCATACTCACATACAAACCATTTGTCATCATCATCCAACTGCCCTGCTTCCAGTTGTAGCACAGTATGACAATATGTACAGTCTTAGACATAAAACATGGCCGCTATAGACCCTAAGTCTGCGTCGTCCACTTAAGGGGGCCAATAAAACCAGTCGCTCCTCAGAACTCTAAGACTGGCCATATGCACAATTTGGCATCGTTGTAAAATTTAGGAGTATCTGGAGGAAGTATTGTAGCTGAAAAAAGTGGTAAGCGTCAAAGATGTAGACACAAGGTCTCGATATCGCTCACTCACTCTCTTATCTTTCAAACCGTATTTTAGCTGTCTGCTGAAGTTATCAGTCACATACAAGCTCAAAGATAATTTGCTTCAGTAGTAGCAAAAACTTCCACAGAGAATTCTACAAAACAGCTCGAGATTTCGTCAAGATCACGGCCACAGCCACTGGCAACTGGCCACGCCACACCCACCATTTCAGGTCACGTGCCGTTGGGTCAGGTGACTGCAGTGTGGTATCATGAGTGTGTTTATCGACTGCCACTTTTTGTATGAAGTCGTAGTATTTATCTTGCAGTTACATATTGGATTTTCCATACGTGAAACATATCAACCTTGTGTAAGTTTTTAAAATAGGGTCAAAAGTGGAAAAAAGCTTAACATTTGTGACATATCGTTCCCTTTGAGTTTAATAGAGAAGTGAAGGCAGCAGTGGCAACTGGAATCCTTCTGCTGTTGCTTTCAAGCCAGACATGTAATAAGATTTTTTTGTTTGAAGAATGATAGTTCTGGCATGACTGATTTTCAACATCCAGAGGGTCTCGATAACTGGCATATGTGATGAATTGGGACTATTAAAATGTCGTGCTACATTTGCATCCAAAAGCCAAGGTTCAGAAACTGGGTTTAGTAGTACTGCACACTTTAAATCAAGTTATTATGTGTTTATGTTAACTTCTTAAGAAGAATTTGACGGCTGAGCCCTAACAAAAAACGTATACTCGAGCAAAAGACAGTGTCAACACAATATTTTTCATGTGGTGGCTCAAGAATGGTTTTGTGTTCTATGAACTACTCCCCAGCAGTGTGTCCATTGCAGATGGTATTAGTTGCCAACAAGTCAGGCACGTTTCAGTCGCAATGTAAGAAAACAAAACTGTGTCACGTGTTGCTACTATGAAAACAGCGCTTTACTGATGTAAATTATGCTGCCACAAAAGTCTTTGGTCACCTGCCAAACAGCATCAAAAGCCTGACAGATAGCCAAATAACATTTAAAAATAAATTAAAAGAATTTCTAGATGACAACTCCTTCTACTCATTGGCTTAATTTTTAGATATAAATTAAGGGGAAAAAACAACAACTTAAACATTAGTGTCATGCAATATTTTGTGTAATGTAATATCTTGTACAGACATCTTTTATTAACCTGACACGTTCCACATCATTACAAAGTGTCGTTTTCATGATCTATAGAACAAGTAATAATCTAATGTAATCTAATCTCACAAGCAAATCTATCCAGGAGTTTGTTAACAAGTTCTCATACCCTTAATGTACATAGTTTGTGCACCATGTTTACCTAATTTTTATGTTTTTTGGTCCATGCTACCAGCTCTCAAAGTATGGAAAGCTAAGAACTTGCAATAGAAGAGATAATTTGTTTCATAGCATTGAAGATTAAGAAGTGCTCACAGCTCTTAATGTATACATCTTAGAGCCATTCTTTATTAGACTTTTGAACTGAATAATCTTTGATGTCATATTTGTGAGTTCTGACCGTTCCTCATTGGGCATCTTGTATTGTTGATAATTAATTTCTCTCCAATGTTTACTGTTGTATTCAGTAAACTAATGGAACACGCTATTAAAATATACTATGCATGAATTACTAAGACACTACTCACTTCAGACTTCCAGGAAGTCTACGTTTTTCTAACACTCACGTGTTACACATAAGTAGAAGGAAAATATTATATTTTTCAAATAAAATTATGTATTCACAGTTAGTAACTGTGTTGGCAGAAGTATAAAGAAGCATTATTAGTTTTGCAGTATCATAAGTTTTTCACCCTTACACCATGGGATGCTGGAAGTAGCCAGATGGCTTTTGATGGAAAATATTTCTTAAGGTTACCTTGTCTGATATATCTGCAGACACTTCGACCTAGTGCTTATGTCACAAAAAATTTCGACTATTTCCTATGTATAAATATAGATTTCTGTATGACCATGTCCTATCTGCATTTTCACAGACCTTTTGACACATATTACCATCCATTATTTCATATTTCTTCACATTCTATATGTAAATGTACATGCGTGTATACATTATTATTGCTTACATTATTAGGTATGTGTTGCTATTTTTACCATCCATCTGTAGTATAGTGTGCCAACCCAGCCATCATATCAACAAACTATACTTCTTCCAAATGACAACACACATAAAATGAAGGGCCAAGCCAATGCTGAAACATATGTGCATACATGGATTACTGTGGGGGTTGAGTGTTGACATTATTCTGTTGCAAATACACACATAGCCCAGTTACACTATTTTGTGTGATGCTTTCTCATGGGGATCCCCACTATCTGGTGTGGATTTGAAGAAGCATCCGAAACATGGACCTGCCCACATTGGGTACTAGATATTGTTCGTGGTGGATCCAGAATGTACTACGTTCAGGAATATTATTCAGGGTGAATGTACCATACGCTGTGTTTGGGGATATTGTTCGGTGTGCATCCATCAGTGTGAGTTCTGGGATAATGGTTGGGTGGATTGATCTGCACAGATTCCAGGACAATATCCAGGATGGATCTATCTGTGCAAAAATTCCAGATCGCGTCCAGAAATTAACTCACCTGTGATAGGTCCAGGAGGTAGAGTGGGTGTCCTTGCGGGAAGGCCTCACACAAAATAGCGTAACTGAGCTATGTGTGTGTTTACAACAGAATAATGTCAACACTCTACTCTCATAGAAATGTATGTGTGTGTTTTTAGCTGGACTGGGACTCTGTATCTCAGCTGGATGGTAGAAATAGCAACCCACACCTATTAATGTAAACAATAATAAAATATATACCCTTGTACGTTTACATATAGAATATGGAAAAATATGGAAAACGGAAAAAATAGAAAAAATATGGAAAAAGCGGTAAAAAACCCGAAAAAAATGGTAAAATCCAGATAGGACATGGTCATACAGGATATCAGCATTTATACATAGGAAACAGTCGAAATTTTTTGTGATGTAAGCACTAGATCAAAGTGTTTGCAGATAACTTGGATAATTTCCTAGAAAGTTACAAGTTTGTACCAAGGTAGAGAGAGCTATTAGAATTAAAATTCCAGCTGCGCCAATAGAGAAATGACTGCAAGATTTGTGGTGAAGACTGACAGAGCACGCATTCTCTTTGAAAAAAATATTTATTGGCAAAGAGGGAAGGAGAGAACACATGGTGTCACACACATGCACATAGAAATGAAAAAAAACATTATACAAATGGAGAAATCAGTAGAGAGGAGCGCTCATGATTAGCTGTTAGGGAAGGAAAGACACCACATGTGCTGTAATAGTGGGAAGACAACGCTTTCTAGACAAGACTTTGTGCCAAAACGGAACTGTCATATGTGCACTAGTTCTGTGTGCATGAGTGAATGGTAATCTCATTCACTCTAAATGCTATGGTATTCTGTCCCAATACATGCCAGCTGCATGTCATATGTATAAGATACCATAAAAATATTTTGATGCAATTTAAAATGGTATGATTCCAGAATCAAAGCAATCAATACACATGCATCACACATTGACATTACTGTAGCTGAAATCAGAAGACGTTTGCTGGCCACAATATTTCATCTATATGACTTAGATTAGTACTTAATACTGTTGCTTGGTATATGTCTAACTCTTTAATAGCGTTTATCCTATATTTAAGCATTTTTCAGTTGTTTCCTCCTGCAATATCAGTTGTGGGACATTTATTGGTTTCGACACATCTACAACTGTTTTGGAGAGAGACAACTGAAGATGCAGTCAGTGCAGAAACTGCCCACATCTCTTCATCAATGTGTGGAATGCTATGCTCAGCAATGCTGATTCATCACTTGATAGCTCCACCTGCTAGTTTGCAATCCTGTTACCATCTATGGTTTTAATGTTAACATTTTACTGTCATGCATTATTATTTAAATAAACAATTAAACTCTTGATAGAAAGTTGGATGTTGTGGCGTTAAAATGATTTTCAGCCCTTGGTATGCATTTTGGTGGGTTGAGTAACAATTTGCATACAGAAAAAGGTCACATCCACCTTACGTGGGTGTGTTTGCTAACAGCACGACTTTACCTGCTGCTCTCCTCCTGGGTTCGACCAGATCGGTTGGCCCTTTGATGACTGGAAAACTGTGCCCTGGTCGGATGAGTCCAGATTTCTGCTGGTAAGAGCTGATGGTAGGGTTCGAGTGTAGCACAGACCCCACGCAGTCATGGACCCAAGTTGTCACCAGGCCCTGTACAAGCAAGTGGTGGCTCCATAATGGTGTGAGCAGTGTTTACATGGAATGGACGGGGTCCTCTGGTCTAACTAAGCTATCATTGACTAGAATGGTTATGTTCGACTACTTGGAGACCATTTGCAGCAGTTCATGGACTTCATGTTCCCAAAAAAGAATGGAATTTTTGTGGGTCAGAACATTCTGGCCACCTTGATAGTCAGACATGAATTTCGTCGAACATTTATGCGACGTAATCAAGACATCAGTTCGTGCATAAAATCATGCACCAGCAACACTTTCTCAGTTATTGACTTCTACAGAAGAAGAAAGGAAGGAATATTGGGTTTAACGTCACGTCGACATCGAGGTCATTAGAGACAGAGCACAATCTCGGATAGTGTCAAGGATTTGGGAAGGAAACCAGCTGTGCCCTTTCAGAGGTACCATACCAGCATTTGACGTGAGCGATTAAGGGAAATCAGGAAATACCTAAATCTGGATGACTGGATGCGGTTTTGAAGCGTCGTCCTCCAGAATGCGAGTCCAGTGCGCCACCTCACTCAGTACATCTATAGAGGCAGTGGCTCAATTTCTATAGTGGACTTCCAGCGACTTATTGAGTTCATACCACGTCAAGTTGCTGCACTACGCTGAGCAAAAGGTCTGGCACGATGTTTGGAGGCATCCCATGAGTTTTGTCACGTCAGGTTATGATGAGACAGGTTATCTTCGCTCACTAACTTGCCAGAACAGCACTAACGCATGGTGCTGGCAAGGCAGTACCTCCATCAGCAGGGTTTCAAATAGTATTGCCAAAAGTACGTGAGCAGGAGAGATGCGCTGTCACAAGTGCGCTGCCATCTGATGTAAATGTCGTTTATTTTGAAGCAGATTCATCGGGAGTCCAGTAGTACCGTAAGGTCCCAGGGGCTGCGACACATGAGGAACTACGTGGAGCCACTGGGCGCAGCCACGGTTTCGAGACCTGCCAGGGTACATGCTTTCTACATTAAATCCGCCCACCGGACTTCGCTGCCACAGCGCAACGTGCCTGTTGGTCCACTCCAGCAGCAGTCGGACTCATGCTTGGGGGCGATAGGTCACACCCCGAGCACAGCAGCCACCTGGGCATGTCTCTTGCCGCTCGCCTCAGCTGCCTGGGTGTGGTCATTCATCGACGGTGGATTACCCCTTCCAGATATTAGTACGCGCCACTGGCGTCGATGCTGCGCCTCACTCGACACAGCCGCAGACCGGGCGCCCGGTGCAGACGTCAGCAAAGCTGGGCGCCAGCCTGTGTTGCGGCCATCTGGACGGACGCTGGCCGTCGGCCGACCGACTACCGGACCACTCCTGAGGGGGAGGGGCGTGATCACCTCCACAACACGCCGCAGAACCAACACAGAAATTGGATATAAAGTGTTAATTTTGACAGCTGCTTATTCTTGGGTCTCATCGGCCTGCCATCCAGTCTTAACTCTCGGCCACCCAGCCACTTGACAACGTAGCTGCCGCACGCAACCTGCAGATTCGGCTATAAAAATGTCGATATATTTGTTTCACTACCCATACGTGGTAAAAGTTAACAGCAGCAGGTGACGTGACAATAACAGTAAAAAGATGAACCATCTATTTAATTCTAAAATGTGCAAATATATTCTTCAGCAATATTGTTCCATTTTCCCTAGATGCACGCCCATTTTTTCATTGTTGTCAACATTAAAAGAATGAATTGTTGTGTAATAAATGGACGTTAAATACAAACATGTAAAAAAATGAAGTAAAACATTAAAAATGACATTATGTTTAAAAAATTAATAAAGCATGGTACATGTGTAACGAAGATGCAAAGTTAAATTTATATTTGTATATCCAGAATGATGCTGAAAGCAAGGGGAAACTACAGCCGTAATTTTTCCCGAGGGCATGCAGCTTTACTGTATGGTTAAATGATGATGGCATCCTCTTGGGTAAAATATTCCGGAGGTAAAATAGTCCCCCATTCGGATCTCGGGGCTGGGACTGCTCAAGAGGACGTCGTTATCAGGAGAAACAAAACTGGCGTTCTACGGATCGGAGCATGGAATGTCAGGTCCCTTAATCGAGCAGGTAGGTTAGAAAATTTAAAAAGGGAAATGGATAGGTTAAAGTTAGACAAAGTGGGAATTAGTGAAGTTCGGTGGCAGGAGGAACAAGACTTTTGGTCAGGTGAATAAAGGGCTATAAATACAAAATCAAATAGGGGTAATGCAGGAGTAGGTTTAATAATGAATAAAAAAAATAGAAGTGCGGGTAATCTACTACAAACAGCATAGTGAACGCATTATTGTGGCCAAGAAAGACACGAAGCCCATGCCTACTACAGTAGTACAAGTTTATATGCCAACTATCTCCGCAGATGATGAAGAAATTGATTAAATGTATGATGAGATAAAAGAAATTATTCAGGTAGTGAAGGGGGACGAAAATTTAATAGTCATGGGTGACTGGAATTCGACAGTAGGAAAAGGGAGAGAAGGAAACATAGTAGGCGAATATGGATTGGGGCTAAGAAATGAAAGAGGAAGCCGTCTGGTAGAATTTTGCACAGAGCATAACTTAATCTTAGCTAACACTTGGTTCAAGAATCGTAAAAGAAGGTTGTATACATGGAAGAATCCTGGAGATACTAGAAGGTATCAGATAGATTATATAATGGTAAGACAGAGATTTGGGAACCAGGTTTTAAATTGTAAGACATTTCCAGGGGCAGATGTGGACTCTGACCACAATCTATTGGTTATGAACTGTAGATTAAAACTGAAGAAACTGCAAAAAGGTGGGAATTTAAGGAGATGGGACCTGGATAAACTGACTAAACCAGAGGTTGTACAGAGTTTCAGGGAGAGCATAAGGGAACAATTGACAGGAATGGGGGAAACAAGTACAGTAGAAGAAGAATGGGTAGCTCTGAGGGATGTAGTAGTGAAGGCAGCAGAGGATCAAGTAGGTAAAAAGACGAGGGCTAGTAGAAATCCTTGGGTAACAGCAGAAATATTGAATTTAATTGATGAAAGGAGAAAATATACAAATGCAGTAAATGAAGCAGGCAAAAAAGGGATACAAACGCCTCAAAAATGAGATCGACAGGAAGTGCAAAATGGCTAAGCAGGGATGGCTAGAGGACAAATGTAAGGATGTAGAGGCTTATCTCACTATGGGTAAGATAGATACTGCCTACAGGAAAATTAAAGAGACCTTTGGAGAAAAGAGAACCACTTGTATGAATATCAAGAGCTCAGATGGCAACCCAGTTCTAAGCAAAGAAGGGAAAGCAGAAAGGTGGAAGGAGTACATAGAGGGTCTATACAAGGGCGATGTACTTGAGGACAATATTATGGAAATGGAAGAGAATGTAGATGAAGATGGAATGGGAGATACGATACTGCGTGAAGAGTTTGACAGAGCACTGAAAGACCTGAGTCGAAACAAGGCCCCCGGAGTAGACAACATTCCATTAGATCTACTGACGGCCTTGGGAGAGCCAGTCCTGACAAAACTCTACCATCTGGTGAGCAAGATGTATGAGACAGGCGAAATACCCTCAGACTTCAAGAAGAATATAATAATTCCAATCCCAAAGAAAGCGGGTGTTGACAGATGTGAAAATTACCGAACTATCAGTTTAATAAGTCACAGCTGCAAAATACTAACACGAATTCTTTACAGACGAATGGAAAAACTGGTAGAAGCCGACCTCCGGGAAGATCAGTTTGGATTCTGTAGAAATGTTGGAACACGTGAGGCAATGCTGACCTTACGACTTATCTTAGAAGAAAGATTAAGGAAAGGCAAACCTACGTTTCTAGCATTTGTAGACTTAGAGAAAGCTTTTGACATTGTTGACTAGAATACTCTGTTTCAAATTCTAAAGGTGGCAAGGGTAAAATACAGGGAGCGAAAGGCTATTTACAATTTGTACAGAAACCAGATGGCAGTTATAAGAGTCGAGGGGCATGAAAGGGAAGCAGTGGTTGGAAAGGGGGTGAGACAGGGTAGTAGCATCTCCCTGATGTTATTCAATCTGTATACTGAGCAAGCAGTAAGGGAAACAAAAGAAAAATTCGGTGTAGGTATTAAAATCTATGGAGAAGAAATAAAAACTTTGAGGTTCGCCGACGACATTGTAATTCAGTCAGAGACAGCAAAGGACTTGGTAGAGCAGTGGAACGGAAAGGACAGTGTCATGAAAGGAGGGTATAAGATGAACATAAAAAAAAAGCAAAACGAGGATAATGGAATGTAGTCGAATTAAGTCGGGTGATGCTGAGGGAATTAGATTAGGAAATGAGGCACTTAAAGTAGTAAAGGAGTTTTGCTATTTGGGGAGCAAAATAACTGATGATGGTCAAAGTAGAGAAGATATAAAATGTAGACTGGAGTGTAGCCATGTATGGAAGTGAAACGTGGACGATAAATAATTTGGACAAGAAGAGAATAGAAGCTTTCGAAATGTGGTACTACAGAAGAATGCTGAAGATTAGATGGGTAGATCACATAACTAATGAGGAGGTATTGAACAGAATTGGGGAGAAGAGAAGCTTGTGGCACAACTTGACTAGAAGAAGGGATCGGTTGGTAGGACATGTTCTGAGACATCGAGGATTAGTATTGGAGGGCAGCGTGGAGGGTAAAAATCGTAAAGGGAGACCAAGAGATGAATACACTAAGCAGATTCAGAAGGATGTAGGTTGCAGTAGGTACTGGAAGATGAAGAAACTTGCACAGGATAGGGTAGCATGGAGAGCTGCATCAAACCAGTCTCAGGACTGAAGACCACAACAACAACAACATCCAGAATGATCGCAATTTAAGTACGTGTGAACAATGCATATCTCGTAAGGAAAGATAGAATACACGTCAACAAACTCTGGACGCTACTTATAAGCTATAATAAAATGAAATAAAGCCGCTGATCAACTGATTGATGAACCTGCTACATGTGTACGTAACCCCCATTGCGAAGGATATCCATGGTTAAAGCTCCATCTCGGAAATGTCGCCATTCTAGGGAATGAAAATGTGATGCTCTGAGTTTCTAAGTCATCAGGTGCACACATCTTCGTAAACCTCAAGTGGCTGTTCTTTTTTAAAAATGAAAAAATTATAGAAAAATAGTTCCACGACAAGATGCACTCGATATGAGCCTACTCCTTTAAAATTTAAATAATGCCTAACAGTTGTCAGGCATATTGTGTTATATTTCTTTTCATTTAGTGAAGGGATTCAGGCTGTTCGGTACTTGTCGGTAAACTAAGATGTTCAAATGTGTGTGAAATCTTATGGGACTGGACTGCTAAGGTCATCAGTCCCTAAGCTTACACACTACTTAACCGGGACCAGCCGCACAGTCCATGAGTGGAGCGACATGACCGCTCGGCTAATACCGCGCGGTAAAGACAGAAGTCGTCGTCATTGGACCTGCTCCCAACACAGGAGTATGCGATTTAACAATGGGTGGCGTTCATTGAATAGCTGCTGTGCAACAAGCTTCATTCAATTAATTTCCTAATCACTACTGCGAATACAATCTAAGGCAAAAAATCAAGTTAAATAAAAAACACTCACCAGGAAGGAATTATCTGAATGGGACGAAAATCGGTAGATGTGATGTACAGACAAACAGATTATTACCATTTCAGAAGAACTGGATGATTTATTCAAGAGAAAGAGTTTCAGAAACTGAGCAGGCCAATGCCGGCCGCAGTGGCCGAACGGTTCTAGGCGCTACAGTCTGGAACCGTGCGATCGCTACAGTCGCAGGTTCGAATCCTGCCTCGGGCGTGGATGTGTGCGATGTCCTTAGGTTAGTTAGGTTTAAGTAGTTCTAAGTCTTAGGGGACTGATGACCTCAGAAGTTAAGTCCCATAGTGCTCGGAGTCATTTGAACCATTTGAGCAGGCCAATAACGCGTTGATCCACCTCTGGCCATTATGAAAGCAGTTATTTTGCTTGGCATTGATTGATTGATCCAGTAGCTGGCAGTTCTCTTGAGGGTTATCTTGCCAAATGCTGTCTGATTTGCGCGTTGGATGGTCAAAATGCCGATACCATAAAGCTCCACATATTTTCAGTTGGGAAAAGATCCGGCGGGCGAGCTTGCTCGTCAGAGCAGGGTTTGGCAAGCATGGAGAGATGGAGTATGCGACAAGGCAGTATCCTGCTGAAATGTAGGCCAGGAAGGCTTTCCATGAAGGGCAACAAAACAGTGCGTAACGCCCGGGTTCCCGGGTTCGATTCCCGGCGGGGTCAGGGATTTTCTCTGCCTCGTGATGGCTGGGTGTTGTGTGCTGTCCTTAGGTTAGTTAGGTTTAAGTAGTTCTAAGTTCTAGGGGACTGATGACCATAGATGTTAAGTCCCATAGTGCTCAGAACCATTTGAACCATTTTTTTGAACAGTGCGTAGAATATGTCGACGTGCCGCTGTCCTGTTTGAGAGCCGCGAATGACAACCAGAGGGGTACTGCAGAGATTTGAAACGGCGCCCTAGACCATCACTCCTGGCTGTCGGGCTGTATGACGGGCAGCAGTCAGGACGCTATCCCACCGCTGTCCTGGTCGTCTCCACAAAAGTCTTCGCTGGTCATCGGGGATGAATTCGAAGTGGAACTTAGCACTGAAGACATTTATACTGAAGTCAATGGGATTCCAGTTAGAAGACGGACCTGGAGATGCCCCGGACAGCGGTTGGGTACCAACCTGAATGTCGCCCAACATACGACCCGGCAACAAGGAGTGATCTCCTGGGATGCTTTTCTTTTCATAACAGGATCGCTTTGGTTGTCGTCTGCGGCACCCTTACAACACAGCGATATGTTGATGATCGTTGTCCTTCATGGTAAGCCGTCCTAGTCCTATGTTATATTATGGGCTTAGAGAGAATATTTCAACGACTTACTGAACTGCCCTGAGCCGGAAAACAAACTGGAGAAAAGCTGCCCTCCAACAGCTGACCTTTTCTAAATGACCCAACATAAAAAAGGTAAATAACCAGCATTTAAAAAAAGAGTGACTGGAACTGACGGGATAACATTGGAATTGCTGAAATGTTGCGGTCATAAACGACATGAGAAAATGTTTCATCATATTCTTAAAATTTGGCGAGATGGAAAAATACCAGGTGAACGGAAAGAATCGATCATTATTGTTGTACACAGCAAAGGAGATGAACGAATTATAGAGGAATTACAGAGGAATTTTCCTGCCAGTCACAGTATAAGAAGTACTGTCACGTATAATATTGCAACGACTCACCCACCACACTGAGGACGTAATAGAGACTACAGAATGCTTTTCGGAAACAAGAGGTCAACAAGAGACGCCATATAAGTCCATCAATGACAAAGTGAGGCTGAGTTACGCAGGGTGACATACTGCGGCTCGTTATCGGACTGAGAGAGAGAAAAAAAAAAAAACGGACTGAAGCAATGTGATGCTCTACGCCTACGTGTCTTCAACCACGTCGTGGATAAGGCATTAAGAGAAATCAAACAAGCAACAAATGGAAACATTACAGTTAAACAAACAAATATACTCGCCTATGTAGATGACGTCGTTTTACTAGGAAATAATAGAGGAGAAAGTAAAACGCTGTTGAAGAAATTACGTGAAAACCGGTTTAAAAATTAATGAAGAAAAGCGGAATACATGATCGGGAGAACATGACAATAGAACAACGTGATGACCTACAGATAGAAAACTCTACTTTCAAGAACACTTCCAACGGCAACTATCTTGGTGTGAATATAAATGACTGAAATAGAAGACATGTCGATACCAAATTATGCTACGGAAAGCAAACAAAAATTTACTTTTCCCTCCAAAAGTTTCTGTCCTCCAAACTCACGGCCAGGAAAACCACGCTGAAACGCTACAACACAATCGTGAGCCCAGTACTGCTGTATGGAGCGGAAACATGGAGCATGAGCAAAAGAGAAGAGTACCAACTCTCAGTCTTCGAGAATGAAGTGTACAGAAAGTCTTTAGGCAACATTTGACCAAGCAAGACATAGATGGATTTGGAGCTAGCCAACCAACTCTCCTCTGAGAAAATCGCCAAAACGCAATAGTCCGTCTGATATGTGATAGGAAGATGGAAGGATCAAGACCTCCTGGGCGATCAGGATGTTGATGGCAAGATGACATGACCTCAGACTGTAATGTATTGGGTTCCACTGAATGGAAGGAAGCGGCGCATGACAGGAAGAATTGATGAACTTCTTAAAGATGTCAATGGAGCCAGTGAGTGTGTGTGTCTGTATAACACTGGCCAGATATTAAAAGCGCACTTTAGAAACCAATGGGAGAACATGATGAGCAGATGACAATGTCCTCAAAATTTCTTAATTACATGTGTGTGGAAAATGTTTTGCCTCTATGGAGATGAAAACCCGCGGGTGTCCCTGCTCACTAACGACGGTCATGTGGTGTGCAAAACAGCGATTCATCGTTGAACACCGAGCAAGGTGGCGCAGTGGTTAGCACACTGGACTCGCATTCGGGAGGACGACGGTTCAAACACGCGTCCGGCCAGCCTGATTTAGGTTTTCTGCGATTTCCCTAAATCCTTTCAGGCAAATACCGAGATTTTCCCTTTGAACGGGCACTGCCAATTTCCTTCCCCATCCTTCCCCAGTACGATGAGACTGATGACCTCGCTGTTTAGTCCTCGCCCCCAAATCAACCAATCATCGTTGAACGCAATGCAATGCCATTCATGAACATTCCATGCTTCCCGGTCATGTGACTACTCCAGACGCAGTCGTTTGTATTTTGTCAACGGCAGCCTCTACATGGGATGGTGATTCCCTAGTTCTCTGCTGCTAGGGCTTACAATGTGCTTGGTACACTTGAGGAATGTTTTGAGACATGGTATCGATACTTTACTGAGGAGTAGTGTCAGCAGAAAAGTATCGGCAGAAAAGTATCGGCAGAAAAGTATCGATACCTCAATTATCGAGACTTATTTTTGAGAAGAAGATTAAAGTAGACGCTTGGGTCCAATGTCTCCATCCCTGTTTTTAAAATCTATCGATAATAGAGACAGGTAGACTATTTTCACATATTGTAAGCAGACTAATACAAATGTTAAATCAAATGTTGTTTTAGGTTTCACTCAGATGTGTTATATATTTTAAGAGTTCAGAGATTCATCATCATCATCATCATCATCTTCCTTTCAAGAGTAGTCTGTTGCCTGCCCCGAACTCACAAACAAGATCATTCCCATCTTTGTCTAGGTCTTCCAATATTTCTTTTGCCATTTGGCTTGTAGCTCAGACTCTCCTAAAGGAACTGTGTGACCTGGCATTCTTGAGGTGTTTTTTCCAGTCTTCACGATATTTTTGAATTTTTTTCATTCGTGCTGAAAATATTTAATTCTGTTCTAATATCTTCATTCCTAATCATATCTCTCCTTGTGCAGCCGTTCGCCTTTTTTTAAGGAGTCTCATCCATAGTGTTTGAATTTTATTTTATTTTCCTTGTGGTAACCCAGCTTTCGCTTCTGTAGGATATCACAGGAACCGCCGTTACTTTATAAAATTTCATTGAGGTTTATTTTTGTGCTTTATGGCCCATTGTTCTGTTAATAGTACCACAAACAGCTCGGAATTTGAGTATTTTATATTCAATATCAGGGTCCAAATCAAAAATTATAACACAGCCTAAATAGGAGATTAGAGACACTTGTTCTAAAACTGAATTATCCAAAACAGTTTTTGACCTGACTAGATATTTTCCTCGGAATACTATTATTTTTGTTTTGTTGCTAGAAATTCTAAAGTTGTACTTCTTGCAAATTTCGTTCAGCTGATATACTGAGCTTTGGAGCTTTCCTTCATTCTTTTGAATAATAACGATGTTATCAGCAAACAAATGTACATTTACATATTCCTCATTCGTTACCTTAATTCTTCCGTTTACTTTACATTTCCACTAGCGAAGAAAGAAGGCAATGTAAATTTTAAAAAGGATGGGTGATAGTCCACACCTTTGTCTAACGCTTTGGTTAATAATTTTTTTTTTCTAATCAATTCCCACCTGTGTTTATTACAATGCGTGTAGTTTTTAGAGACTTCTCACTAACTCTATTAGATGATAAGGACATCCACATTCAGACCCTGGTACTACTCAATTCTTTAGAAAATCAAAAGTTACAATCTCACCCCAGTTATTTAAAGGAAATAGGAAGCCCGGGATCACCGGTGATGGAAAAGCTTGTGATTGTTTTACAATTTTAATTTGACTCAAAACAGACTTTATTATAAACTTCAATTCGGACATTTGCCCTCTTACTGATGCAATATACAAACCTGCACTTTAACTGAATTACATAAACACGAATAAGAATCACATTTTGCGTCCGAAACCAAAATCATAGATAGTAGGCACGACAAATAATCAATCATAAACAATCGTTCTTGTTTAACTATATCTCAAAAGACTAGTAACACTATACACTTCCAACCCAAAGTTACACAGCCACATAACACCACAACTTCATTAAAAAAAAACAAAGATCTTAATAAACCTGAACTGCCCACATAAAGGTTCACAGTTAAACATGCTTATATTAAAAATGCAAAGTAGGCCAACTAAGGTCGCAAAACTGGCACACAGGAAAAATAACAATTTGTACATTCATTAAAGATACACAAATGATTAACGTAAGTGTTAAATAAAAATGGCTAGTAATAACTCAACCAGTAAAATAATTTACAGAAACGCTAATATTAACAAAGTGGCCTCACTTAACTTTAGAGAATAGGAGTAACGCCCACAGCAGTACGTGGAAGCAGTGACGCTACGGCCGGCAGGCAATACGAGTGTTCACTCCCCACGGCTTGTGCACAGGCTCACTAGCAGGCGGTATATACACTCCTGGAAATTGAAATAAGAACACCGTGAATTCATTGTCCCAGGAAGGGGAAACTTTATTGACACATTCATGGGGTCAGATACATCACATGATCACACTGACAGAACCACAGGCACATAGACACAGACAACAGAGCATGCACAATGTCGGCACTAGTACAGTGTATATCCACCTTTCGCAGCAATGCAGGCTGCTATTCTCCCATGGAGACGATCGTAGAGATGCTGGATGTAGTCCTGTGGAACGGCTTGCCATGCCATTTCCACCTGGCGCCTCAGTTGGACCAGCGTTCGTGCTGGACGTGCAGACCGCGTGAGACGACGCTTCATCCAGTCCCAAACATGCTCAATGGGGGACAGATCCGGAGATCTTGCTGGCCAGGGTAGTTGACTTACACCTTCTAGAGCACGTTGGGTGGCACGGGATACATGCGGACGTGCATTGTCCTGTTGGAACAGCAAGTTCCCTTGCCGGTCTAGGAATGGTAGAACGATGGGTTCGATGACGGTTTGGATGTACCGTGCACTATTCAGTGTCCCCTCGACGATCACTAGTGGTGTACGGCCAGTGTAGGAGATCGCTCCCCACACCATGATGCCGGGTGTTGGCCCGTGTGCCTCGGTCGTATGCAGTCCTGATTGTGGCGCTCACCTGCACGGCGCCAAACACGCATACGACCATCATTGGCACCAAGGCAGAAGCGACTCTCATCGCTGAAGACGACACGTCTCCATTCGTCCCTCCATTCACGCCTGTCGCGACACCACTGGAGGCGGGCTGCACGATGTTGGGGCGTCAGCGGAAGACGGCCTAACGGTGTGCGGGACCGTAGCCCAGCTTCATGGAGACGGTTGCGAATGGTCCTCGCCGATACCCCAGGAGCAACAGTGTCCCTAATTTGCTGGGAAGTGGCGGTGCGGTCCCCTACGGCACTGCGTAGGATCCTACGGTCTTGGCGTGCATCCGTGCGTCGCTGCGGTCCGGTCCCAGGTCGACGGGCACGTGCACCTTCCGCCGACCACTGGCGACAACATCGATGTACTGTGGAGACCTCACGCCCCACGTGTTGAGCAATTCGGCGGTACGTCCACCCGGCCTCCCGCATGCCCACTATACGCCCTCGCTCAAAGTCCGTCAACTGCACATACGGTTCACGTCCACGCTGTCGCGGCATGCTACCAGTGTTAAAGACTGCGATGGAGCTCCGTATGCCACGGCAAACTGGCTGACACTGACGGCGGCGGTGCACAAATGCTGCGCAGCTAGCGCCATTCGACGGACAACACCGCGGTTCCTGGTGTGTCCGCTGTGCCGTGCGTGTGATCATTGCTTGTACAGCCCTCTCGCAGTGTCCGGAGCAAGTATGGTGGGTCTGACACACCGGTGTCAATGTGTTCTTTTTTCCATTTCCAGGAGTGTATTTACAAACAGTCCGACCGGCCTCACCATGAGCGGTCCTGACAAGAATCCATAACCGCACCGATGCCAGGAAACGAGCAGACTTAACAAATGGCCTGCATCACAAATAGATTTCAATAAAAACAAGGTCACATCACAGCCACACTGGAATATATAATAAGCATGCCCCAAAATTCTTATGGAGCAATACTCTAACATTACCTGTCTCCTAGTAAATTAGCAGGAATCTTAGAGATCACTTCCACTTGCCTTAAGGCATTAAAAAAACATACCAAATCCTGCCGTGACAAATGATTCAACCATTAACTCTACGGCTTCCGCGCGCGTACACAATGGCAACCAGTCCCGAAGCGGTCAATATGTCCCAAAACAAGTTAAAACTTGCATGACAACCACGTAAAACACACACTCCACAGATGATGAGAAACGAAATGAGGAACATCAGCCTCCTTAAAATAGCCACTGTGGCCGGCCGGAGTTCTAGGCGCTACAGTCTGGAGCCGAGCGACCGCTACCGTCGCAGGTTCGAATCCTGCCTCGGGCATGGATGTGTGTGATGTCCTTAGGTTAGCTAGGTTTAAGTAGGTCTAAGTTCTAGGGGACTGATGATCTAAGAAGTAAAGTCCCATAGTGCTCAGAGCCATTTGAACCATTTTTTTTAGCCACTGTGGAACCAAGTTCAGAACCATCTTCAGCAGCTACCGATGCCACAATAAGTTTCAACAATCTTCTTCGTTAAACACAGAATAAAAGTCATACGTAACTAGGAGCTTGCAAATTACGAGCTGGGAAGCTGTTCAGCGTGAGACGATGAACCCACCACAATTTTGCACGTCAAGTCAGCCAATGATCGGCACCGTACATCCGGCGCGACAAAAGACAAGGACAGCTAGCACGGCGAGGCCCATGCAGCACGGTTAGGGGCGCGGGCTTGTTTTCGACACAAGTTGGCTCGTTGAACGCCGACCGGAGACTCTCCCGTCACACGTTCACCCGGAAAACCGCCGGGGGAGCAGTCAGAAATAGCAAGACAGCCGAATATCGACATCAGCGATGCAAGTAGAACACCCCAGCGCCAGCCGCCACGGCTCAAAAATCTTTCGTAAGCTATCACTGTGCACACGGTCAAAGGCCTTCTCAAAGTCGATAAAGGCCATATGGGTTTCTATATTAAATTCTCTGTGTTTCTTACAAGCACATTATCTGTGCATGAACGACCTGATCTAAGTCCATTTTGTTCTTCAGATATAATGGTTCAAATGGCTCTAAGCACTATGGGACTTAACTTCTGAGGTCATCAGTCCCCTAGAACTTAGAACTACTTAAACCTAACTAACCTAAGGACATCACACACATCCATGCCCGAGGCAGGATTTGAACCTACGACCGTAGCAGTCGCGCGGTTCCAGACTGTAGCGTCTAGAACCGCTCGGCCACTCTGGCCGGCCAGAAATAATGGCTTCTGTGACATTCTTCATGCAGTTATTGATTATCTTTGAGTATAGTTTGTAACCAGTGTTTAGAAGACTTATGCCACGATGGCGTTTACAGTTATTACGTTTCCATTTTTTGAAGAGAGATGTTACTTCTGATTTATACGAAGGGTCTGGAATCTTGTAGTTCGTCCAATATTCATTTATTAATTCTAGAAGTCTCTTATCCGTCCTCCATATTTAATTAGCTCTGCATTTATTTCATCTATTCCAATATCTTTTCTATTCTTCATACCTTTCAAAGCCTCTTGTAGTTCGTCCGTAGTAATTGGACCTATTGTGTCATTGTGCATACTTTCTCCTGCGTCATCTACGGTATTTTG
Organism: Schistocerca cancellata; assembly: GCF_023864275.1. Taxonomy (NCBI): domain Eukaryota; kingdom Metazoa; phylum Arthropoda; class Insecta; order Orthoptera; family Acrididae; genus Schistocerca; species Schistocerca cancellata. The sequence goes on along the minus strand of NC_064631.1, from coordinate 608,977,485 downwards.
AGTACACCACAAGTCTGCATAGTGATTTATCCATTGTTCATTACGTATAATGTTCGGTGAAGCAGTGTATTTTTCTTCCTTGTTGGGGGCTTTCATAGCCTTACTTGTATGCACATTGCTGCCTGCCGTGTACGTCGTGTTCTAAGACGCTAATGAATGAATCCCACGACTCTTGGCGTGCTTTGCGCTCTATTTGTTTCGCAGCATTCCTTTTTATTTTATATGTTTCCCAACTTTCTGATTTTTTGTGTGTAGAAATTCAAATAAGCTACTTGTCTTTCTTTAATGGCTTCTTTAATTTCTTTGTTCCAAATTCTGAATCGTTTTTTCCTCTCTGTTTTCTTTCTTTTACCAAGTGCTTCTGAGACTGCTTCAGTGTGCAAGTTCTGATATTATTCCATTCTATATCAATGTCTTTGTTGACTAGTAGTGAAGCAAGCTTTTCTTGGAGTCTGTGCTAATAGTTTCTTAGTTCTATATTCCGACAGTGGACATTTGCTTTGAACAACTCTTGTTGTGGCTGCTTTTAGAGTTTCTTTGTTTTATTTCATATCGATAATAACCTTATCCTACTGCCTTGAAAGTAGTGGTCACTAGCTAAGTCGCTTCTTCTATAAACACATATATCTTACATAAGATTCTTCATTTTATCATTAATTAGTATGTAAACAATCACATACCTTACTCCTCGCGCACTCCAGGTAAATCTGTGAATGTCTTTCTTTCTGTAAAATGTTTAGCAATTTTAAGATTGCTGAAGGAGGCAAACTGGCATGGTTGACATCCATTATTATTGAGTCTTTTCTCCAAATAGTCCTACTATTCCTGCTATAGGCAGATTTCCAACTCTTGCATTAAATCACCAGCGATGACAACTTGATCCCTCTTGTTGATTTTGTTCACTTCTTTCTAAAGATCGTAAAAGATATCATTATCAGCTTTCCTTCGCCCCTCTGGGCCGTAGACACCTATAACTGTCAGATGACCTCTTGGAATTTGAAATCTCTCTGTCATTATTCTTTCATTTATGGAGGTGTATTCACGAATCTTTCCTCTACGTTTATCATTGACTAAAATTGCTACTTCAGCACTAGCTCGTTTTCTTTGTAGGACGCCACTGTGAGCCATCCAGTAGTCTGTCACATCTTTTTTTCGTTTTAGTTTTCTCTTAGTTTCTGCTATTATTGCATTGTCTGCTTTCCTCCCTTTGAGTACTTGATTTAACTCGCTTCCTTTGTTGGTCAGTCCTCGAACACTCCACGTTGCCAAAGACACATAATCCGCAGTGTCATATCGTTTGTCCCTTAAGATTTTCCTGTTGTCACCAGTTGATCCAGTCCTGTATCCGAGTCTGTTTGTGCGTTTGCCAGTAATTTTATGATCCCCTGGCTGCGTTACGAGCGCTGCGCTGTATTTAAAAGCGAATTATTCTGGCTAATCAAACTTATCATGGCAGCTTGCACTGCTAAGGTACAATTTCCTAGGACTGCTTTGTAGTGCCACAGTTTTTGAAACTCGGTCCTCTCAAATCTACATTTTTGCTTTACACACTTCTTCCACGCATATCGCCGTGTATTTTTTGGCAAATACCTAACGCGCTATACACTCTCTTCTCATCTTGTTGGGAAACTATTTTTACCCTCGTATGCTTGTGTGTGTGTGTGGGGGGGGGGGGGGGTGGCGGGGTGTTTTCTTACATGGCTGGAATATTTCCCGAAGACTTCAAATTTTGAAGTAGATTTTCCACCTCACTTTATTATTACGTAGTTTACGAAAATACCGCCGCGATTCTCTTTTGGTAGGCGTCCTTCTGTATGTCGATACAGTTATTCTTGCAGTAAACTGATTTAAACAGCGATTCAGAAATAAACAAGTAAGTCGAATATTGAATACAAGGAATTTCATGTGAAACAAATGCGAACGGAACGTTGCCCTTGTTGGCTAGCGTTGCAGTTCTACATCTACATCTACATCTACATTTATACTCCGCAAGCCACCCAACGGTGTGTGGCGGAGGGCACTTTACGTGCCACTGTCATTACCTCCCTTTCCTGTTCCAGTCGCGTATGGTTCGCGGGAAGAACGACTGTCTGAAAGCCTCTGTGCGCGCTCTAATCTCTCTAATTTTACATTCGTGATCTCCTCGGGAGGTATAAGTAGGGGGAAGCAATATATTCGATACCTCATCCAGAAACGCACCCTCTCGAAACCTGGCGAGCAAGCTACACCGCGATGCAGAGCGCCTCTCTTGCAGAGTCTGCCACTTGAGTTTGTTAAACATCTCCGTAACGCTATCACGGTTACCAAATAACCCTGTGACGAAACGCGCCGCTCTTCTTTGGATCTTCTCTATCTCCTCCGTCAACCCGATCTGGTGCGGATCCCACACTGATGAGCAATACTCAAGTATAGGTCGTGCTCTTATCGCCTGCATGCACGCCGCTCGCTTATCTGTCGGCCTCCTGGTATTCGCGCGGTGAGTTGTTGGTTTTGGAGCAGACGAATCAAGTGGCCAAAAGTTTGGGTAAAAGATAAAAATGTAATTACTCATTGGACGGACACTTCATAAAGTTGTGGAAAAGAAATAGACATTTGAAAGTTTTGAATAGGCGTCGCCTGCGTGGCAAATCAACACCATGAGCGCATACCGACGACGCCGTTGCTGTTTCCCCTTATTTTTCACTGCGCTTCTTGTCCTTAGACCGTTCGCCGTTTCTATTTTGCTTTCTGTCATAGTTCATTACACCTTCTTCCTGTTTTCATGCTTGATCTGTATTCAGTTTTGACTGGCTATCATCCGCTGGGTCATCTTATCACTAAATCTGAAGGGGTGCGATGGGAACTTTCCCTTGTCGCTACCAAGAAGTACAGATAAGTTTTCGGTGTCGCTAAGTATGGCAGCTCCTACCTTCGCTTCCAGAGATACACCTCCGTTACGAATGAGGCACTGAGTTCCGTTCAAAGGAAATCTTCGTGCAAGGGCTTTCCGTTAGTCAAGAAACACACCAACCAGGGACCCGCTGCTTACTGTCTTCTAGATCTGCCTTTATGTGTTGCATTTGCAGTCATTAGTCTGTTAACCTTGTTTTCAGCCGAATTTTGTTTTTTTGTTTCTTTAAACCAAACCCATTTAATTATGAGATGTAAAAACCACTGAAGACGGCTAAAACAATTAAGTGAAACAAATATGGGTCAGAAGCAAAACTAAAACTCAATTTCAAAGAAAAGTAATTCTATCCTAAAAGATCAACATCTTGTGTTTGAGTTTCAGACGAAGACGGAAAACAGACCTTTACTTTTCTTATACAATATGAAAGAAGACCTAGAAAGGAAAATCATAATCAATGACTGTTAACCAATGCTGGGAATCGATCTACACTCCTGGAAATGGAAAAAAGAACACATTGACACCGGTGTGTCAGACCCACCATACTTGCTCCGGACACTGCGAGAGGGCTGTACAAGCAATGATCACACGCACGGCACAGCGGACACACCAGGAACCGCGGTGTTGGCCGTCGAATGGCGCTAGCTGCGCAGCATTTGTGCACCGCCGCCGTCAGTGTCAGCCAGTTTGCCGTGGCATACGGAGCTCCATCGCAGTCTTTAACACTGGTAGCATGCCACGACAGCGTGGACGTGAACCGTATATGCAGCTGACGGACTTTGAGCGAGGGCGTATAGTGGGCATGCGGAAGGCCGGGTGGACGTACCGCCGAATTGCTCAACACGTGGGGCGTGAGGTCTCCACAGTACATCGGTGTTGTCGCCAGTGGTCGGCGGAAGGTGCACGTGCCCGTCGACCTGGGACCGGACTGCAGCGACGCACGGATGCACGCCAAGACCGTAGGATCCTACGCAGTGCCGTTGGGGACCGCACCGCCACTTCCCAGCAAATTAGGGACACTGTTGCTCCTGGGGTATCGGCGAGGACCATTCGCAACCGTCTCCATGAAGCTGGGCTACGGTCCCGCACACCGTTAGGCCGTCTTCCGCTCACGCCCCAACATCGTGCAGCCCGCCTCCAGTGGTGTCGCGACAGGCGTGAATGGAGGGACGAATGGAGACGTGTCGTCTTCAGCGATGAGAGTCGCTTCTGCCTTGGTGCCAATGATGGTCGTATGCGTGTTTGGCGCCGTGCAGGTGAGCGCCATAATCAGGACTGCATACGACCGAGGCACACAGGGCCAACACCCGGCATCATGGTGTGGGGAGCGATCTCCTACACTGGCCGTACACCACTGGTGATCGTCGAGGGGACACTGAATAGTGCACGGTACATCCAAACCGTCATCGAACCCATCGTTCTACCATTCCTAGACCGGCAAGGGAACTTGCTGTTCCAACAGGACAATGCACGTCCGCATGTATCCCGTGCCACCCAACGTGCTCTAGAAGGTGTAAGTCAACTACCCTGGCCAGCAAGATCTTCGGATCTGTCCCCCATTGAGCATGTTTGGGACTGGATGAAGCGTCGTCTCACGCGGTCTGCACGTCCAGCACGAACGCTGGTCCAACTGAGGCGCCAGGTGGAAATGGCATGGCAAGCCGTTCCACAGGACTACATCCAGCATCTCTACGATCGTCTCCATGGGAGAATAGCAGCCTGCATTGCTGCGAAAGGTGGATATACACTGTACTAGTGCCGACATTGTGCATGCTCTGTTGCCTGTGTCTATGTGCCTGTGGTTCTGTCAGTGTGATCATGTGATGTATCTGACCTCAGGAATGTGTCAATAAAGTTTCCCCTTCCTGGGACAATGAATTCACGGTGTTCTTATTTCAATTTCCAGGAGTGTAATTCAGACTCTCTTCCTAGTCTTATGAAGCCAGCCAGCGAGCTCATTATGGGAGAAGTGAGGCGTTCTCCCATATGCTCACTTCGTCACCGCATATGGACAGTCTGAAAAATATTGCGTTACTACTGAACTTCATTGTCACTGAGTAGTGTTTCGTTTATCGCCGTTTAAGCTCTAGATCTTGCGTCATCAGTATATTTTATTTTTCAGTTAGTTATATTCGTATATTTTTGGTGTTTTGTTTCGTTATTGTTTTTATTTTGTCAAAAACAGTGCACATTTCAATGACTGGTGAACCACTAGCCAATTGGATATAACTTCTGCCTCCACAGTGTCTTCAGACCGCAACATGGGACAGATGATTCATCGTGAGGCTAGTGAAACAGTAACGAAAGTTATAAAATTATGCGATCAAGAAACGAAGCAGGACATTTTAAACACTGTACAGTGAAAAAAGGTTATCGAAATGTCGCATATTATGCTGGCGTGTCTGTATGATCTGTTACAAAAATTCGAAAAGTGAAAATTTTCATGAATGAAACCCTTTTTGCTCCTGGTAAAAAGTGTTCTAGATTAGAAGTATCTAAGTTTCGCTATGATTAGTTGGACATGGATGTAATACGGGACGTACTACATGCATCCAGACATCACATTTTCACTGTAAGCTAGAAACAGTTGAGAAAACCTCACGCATGACAATGTTTTAATTGGTGTGTAGTGACAACAAAGAGCTTTTCAGTGGCTGCATGCACGTCCGTTAGCGCCAATAAACTAATTATACAAGAGGCTACACAAATGTGGTCAGCATTATTCCGAAAGTACGGGTATCCTGAAAGAATGTGGTGGTTTGATACATTTGATTTGTTGAAATGTATTGCTGACAAAGGTAGGCCGACGTTCATGACAATGTTTTTCGAACGGCTCGAACTCTTCAGTTTAATTTAGGTTTAATTAGTTCTAAGTTCTAGGCGACTGATGACCTCAGAAGTTAAGTCGCATAGTGCTCAGAGCCATTTGAACCATTTTTTTCCTCCCTCACCTGCCTCTGTAGCTCAGAGCATGGATGCGCTCTTGAGCTATGTATAAATTTCCTAAGTACATAATCATCAAGAAACTGTCACTTTGATTCTCGAGGAAGTGCGAGAAGGGGTAGGGGGGGGGGGGGGGAAATGCAGAATTTATTTGGAGATAAACAGGCTCCGACAGGATGGACTTGCTTGGAGAGCTGCATCAGAAGTCTTGGATCTGCATCTCTGTTTAATGAAGTATTGTGCAAAGGTCAACACTTGCGCAAAAGTATCTGTTCAATATTACAGCCAGTGTTTCGCGCCTACGCTAACATGAGGTAGTGAACGTGTATTGGATGCTGCTGGATCTCAGACTTCCGAGGAAAAACTAATACCTTAATCCACATTCAGGAGAAATTACGAAAATTTAAATGTAACGTAAACTTTGTTCCATTATAAATTGTGTGAATTAGGTAAGACTGTTATCTGAAGTCGAAATTTTGATGCACCGCACCACTGGCGATTTTCTGTTTTCTGGTTTGTGCTTTCCTAAAGCTTTTTGCATTTAATGGCACAGTTACTAAAGTCTACAAACAGCCAACGTGGCTTGGAAACCACGATTGTCGGATTTCGTTTTCGTCTTGTTGCGCACATCGCGCAGGACACACTGTAAGTCGTCAGCCATATCGCTAGTCGTTGCCTAGTCAAGGTCTGTGCCGCTTTATATTGGCTATGAAAGGCTTCAGCGGGAGTTCAGCCAGTCTTAGCGGAGGTACCAAACCTGCAGCATGGTCTGCCGCCGCGTGACGGTGATCTTAGCAGTGATTGGGGTCTTTGTGGCGTGTCAAGTAGCAACAACAGCTACTGTTTATACTACTGCTGGCAGAAGTAAGTACCTATATTTGTGCTGCAAGAGCTAATTATGTTACAGGTTATTACCCTTATATTTAAAAATGCATAATTGTCGTACAGCTTGAATAGGAATTCGTTGAAACTGCTAGTGTTTACGAAAGCCATTTGTCAGGTTTCGCTAATTCCGTTACCAGTTCAATAATATTCCCGAGTTTACTTCCTATTTTTCTCACATCAGAGGAGCCACTAAAACTGCTTTCACAGCAGATCAAGCAAATATATTACAAAGATTACCGAGGCATGAGGTGTAAATTACGCAGTCTTCCGACAGATATAAAATTTTCCTTTTGTCACTTACAAATCTAATCTATCTTTGCAGTTTGCTCTTTTACCTTGCCATACAAAGGATTTTTGTTTTCGACTGCAGCAACCTAGACATTGCTTCATGCGCAGGCATTTATCTTAATGCTGTAGTATTATTCATATCTGCCACTAGAAAATAACACAGACATCAGATATTAAAATTAGCTCCTGTTTTCACCCTGGACCTTGCAGTGATCGGAAACTCAACCTAGCAGACGTATAATCAGATCTGAGTTTGGCATAAGAAGAATAAAAGCTGCATATTGAACTGTGAAAAATTGTTTTTCTCAAACAACAATGATTAGAATGTTTTGTCGATGGTAGTATGAGAGGTGGCAGAAGCCCCCTCTCATATTTCTATCTTACTCTGAGTACTTCGACTTTCCTCTCTAATTGCATGCGCTGAAAAGTTGCTATTCCTTCACATGCGGACTTCCCACGCAGCGTCTCTCGTCACCCGGGTGGTCCGGTGACAGGCAGGCTCTGCTGATCTTGAGTGGTTAAGCCGACAGGTGTGAGGGAGTCGAGTGAATGCTTTCCAAACGCCGACATTGTCATAACAGCGGCGGAGACACGCCCGCAGGGGCCTGAAGGAGCGGCTGGGCTAGAGATTCCATTACTTCGCAGAAACTTAGCGAAAACACTTTCTGGCGGGCTACCAGCGAGGCGTGGGAATGACTTGTGTTCCCAGGCAGTCTGGGAGGGCAAACTCCCATGTTTTCTGCAAAATCGTAACTGTGATTGGCTTGCTCAGGGCATAGCTCTGTGACGCAGCAAAATCGGCGTCAAGAATCTCCATTGGTGGAGTGGTAGTGCCTTGGCAATAGAGTGGAATTTTCCGCCGGTTTTCGAGTTGCTGATTGGAATGTTTAACCACGGCCACTGTCGTGGGCGCGGGAATGTTCTGTGTTCGGCTTGTACGGGTGCTCTTGAGATAGTCGGCTCTCTCCTTTTGGCTGGGGTAGGTTACAAGACTGAGCTCTCGCTGCTCTGGACAGCCTGCCTTCCATTGGCTGTCTAATATACTCTTATTTAATTGTAACTGTTTGACGAAGTTGCTGAAGTTTCGACTTCAATGTAACTTTCCGAGTACAGTTGGCAATTGAGTGTTCTGCGTACAAGTGGCCTATGTTGTCTGTCTTGAGCAATTTTGGCTAAAGTTGACTGTATCGGAGTTACTGTGTGACTTCGCTTGTTAAAATCAATCACTGTACCGTCAGTGATTGTGTGGCGAGCCTTCTTTGTCTCCCTCAGAGGCGCATTTGTATTGCTAGGAAGTCTTTAGTCTGGAACAACCAGACCAGGATAATTTGTTTCGAGCTATACTCGTGGCATTATCATCACCATGACGGGACGTTGAAGCAACCAGCCATCGCCTCCGGTACGCCAGGTCGTGTCCTTGCAGTTAAGAAGACAGCTTGGTAATGTACGTCCACAGCACTGGCAAAGCAGGCAATTTTGCTAGGTGATAATCAGAGCTCAGCAGAGCGCGCCTGTTCGTCTTTTCTAACTTTGTTCTGTCTTGGGTGTTCATTGTCTGAGTTCTCAGTACTGTAGCAGCAATTAATGTTGGGTTGGCTGTGTGTTTCTCTTAAGATTTGAGTTGCAATGAATTGGCTACACATACCACTTCATCATAAATGTCACAATCTAGTTTAGGGACAACTTCACCTTCACAGCATTTATTTGAGTATCCAGTTTGAGCCAATTTGATGTATTGTAAATGTTTCATGTGCTTTGTTTATTATTTTGAGTTTAGTTATAATAAATCATTTTGGACAGAACTTTTATTCTGTTAATCGGTAGAGCAACCCTATCATTTCTCACTACGTTAATGAAACTTTCCTTTATTTAACTTATTTAACAAATTAAATTATTGCAGATGCCAAACTCTTTTCTACTCCACTTGGAGGGTCGATTACAGTCAGTTCGCGTTTCCTTTTAATCCATGTGCAACAGCAAAAGTCGGAGTTAGAATAGGGGGGGGGCTTAGAGCATCATTTACATATGCAGATTCTAGAAGAATTTAGTGTTAAATACACTGCTAGCCCCGGCACCTCGCAAGTATACCCAGTGCGTACGGACAGATTGTAGTGATTAATTAAATTCACCCCGTTTACATGGGGTTCCCAAAACCGGACTTCGTAAACCGATTTCCCATTACCGCTTCTGGGTGGTCATGTAAGCACTTCAAATTGTATTCTGAATATCCGCTTCTAGTTGCCGGTTTTCCGATTCCGCAATCGATTTTCGTTTCCATGTAAACGCAACCGGTTTTGAAAAGTGCTTGATCTGTCAGGTTTCGTCTTACTTTTAAAATTTTTCGGCTAATGTGGACGATGTAGCTTTTTGTACCGTGGAGGAAAAGTAGAAGCTTGTAGTTGAAGAGAGATAGCGATTGTGCTGACTAAATGAGAAACCGTAATAGCTGTTTTCCAGGCGCCATATTTAAATGGGCTAGCAAATCTACTTCAGACCTGAAGATGTAAACACGAGAGTAAAAAACGGTTTTAGAAATTCGGTTTCTCGTCTTTCGGAAGATATGTCGCATGTAAACTTAGTGAATGGGAGGTACGCTATATTTAACCAAAGAGAATTCGAAGCTACCTCGGTAACTTTGGTTATTTGTAGTATTTTCGATGTATTAGCTTTTACAGACAATGAAATGGGAGGATAATATAGTTCGTGATTGTGTAGTAAGTGAAAATATGCCTAAGAAGCACAAACAAAGTTATTCTTTGTTATACTTCTTTGTATAATTTCCTAGAGATATATGCTGTTTCCATTCGTTATGACTTACAAACACGCAGAAAATCATCCGACATGAAACATTATGTAGGAATTGTGAGCGAATGATGCATGCATGATGCATGATAAGGTGCACAATGTATGTTAGCGATAATTTCGTTGGTATGGCTGTTTATGACTTTATTACTGTTACAGATGATAAATTTCTATATTTTGCATATGGCAGTAACCTCTTGGCTAAGAGAATACACATGAATAACCCAACGGCTGTTAGGACTGCTAAGGCCAAACTTGCGGTAAGTGTTAAAAGCACCGCTATGTAAACAGTGGTATACACGGTAGTTAATAACCGCCTCGACTTTTACAGGATTATAGACTTGATTTCGGAAACTGGTCTCGTCGCTGGAAAGGTGCTGTTGCCACAGTTGTTCCTGAGCAAGGAAAACATGTTTGGGGAGCTGTTTGGCAAATAGATAAATCCGATATGGACAACTTGGACAGGTAATGAAACATTTGTACCACCAAAGAGAATTTATCCATTAATATGGGGACACGATAATTTTATTATAACTGCAGGTTCTTATACTCTGTTTAGTATCTTACTTTCCTATAGAAATTTATTCCACACGTAGGTCTTCAAAGATCTGTAATATGGAATACATTCTTGCTTGAAATACTTCCAGACAGGAAACACACACACACACACACACACACACACACCACCAGTCAGAAGACATTTAATTCACTCTAAAGCTAAAGAACCACTGATATAACTGTTTTGAAGCATTTTTATGATAGGTCAAGTGAAGTGTCCGATCCCTGCAGAGTTTGTAATTATTGTTTTTTTGTTCATCGTTTTGTGTGTTTTGAGATTGTGGTGTTTTTTTTACTCTTATATTTAGCTTTTCCCCTTCCTAAAACCCCCAATTTACCACGGTTGTCCCGTTAGTTTGATTGTATTTTTGGAGGGAGTTGTTAGCGTCTTATTTATACGTATTTTCGTGCTTGTTGCCGTGTGTATGTAGTGACATCACAGGCGCCATATTGGAGACGCTTAGAATAGCCATTTCCACCATATTGATGAAGTCATGGGTCAAAGCACACGGAAGGAATCGGACACTTCCGTAATCCTGATCTTATTTATCGAATTTGTTTTGGCCCTGTGACATCCTTCAGCAATACAGGAAGTCAGTAGAAAATTACGATTATACAATAATACACTTTTAATGGACAATACAGAATTTGTCGATAAATATTTAAGACTGTATTAATACATAGATAATGAACATGAGTGTTGTAGGGAGTAGTCAGGCAAATATATGAAGGCCATTCTCTTCACCTGTAGATGGTGGGTACGAAACACTGAAACACTGACAAGATGATGCCACCACTTGGCTGATCACCCGAGATGATTTTATTACAGGGTCATTCCGCTGTTACTCACATTACAGGTTGACATTCAAGATGATTTCATAACAGGGTCATTCCTCTATTACTCACATTACAGGTTGACACTCAAGATGATTTTATTACAGGGTCATTCCACTATTACTCACATTACAGGTTGACAGTTTTTACCTTTTTTTAAAAATATGAATGAACTTAAGTTTCAAATGTCATGCTAGAGTGAAATAATCTTACTATTGATAAAATTTTCTTCATTTTAGTTTGTATTTTGCCTAATTTGCTTTTACCACATTGTGAAGAATGTTAAAAAACTGTTACTCATATTACAGAAAAGACATAGGCAATATCTTCTGAAACCTGATCAAATATTTCTGCTCTTGAATAAGTCTTTTTTCCATGGTTAGCCTGTAACACAGAAAGAAGATCTGTCACATTACATAACAAAGAGAATTGAGGGAAATGCAGCTATTACAGTGCATGCTTTTAAAAACAATATAAGAAAAGTAACCAAGAAAAACAGTAATGCTAATGTTTCTGCCATTTGCCTTTGCAGTAACAAAATTAAATGGCATCAACTTTGACAACAAAATTGAGGATCTGAAAGGACACACTTAATTTGGTCACTGTTTACAAATGATGAATCTCTATCATTGACTGTGAAGTGTGATTACTCTCTCCCACTGTAAGTAGGCTGTTTAGGTTTTCTTATTGGTAACGCCACGTAGCGCTCTGTATGAAAATCACTGGCTGTGCAGTGTGCAGTCTGTGGCTAGTTTGCATTGTTGTCTGCCATTGTAGTGTTGGGCAGCTGGATGTTAACAGCGCGTAGCGTTGAGCAGTTGGAGGTGAGCCGCCAGCAGTGGTGGATGTGGGGAAGTGAGATGGCGGATTTTTGAGAGCGGATAATCTGGACGTGTGTCCATCAGAAACAGTACATTTGTAAGAATGGATGTCATGAACTGCTATATATATTATGACTATTAAGGTAAATACATTGTTTATCCTCTATCAATATCTTTCATTTGCTAACTAGGCCTCTCAGTAGTTAGTGCCTTTCGTAGTTTGAAACTTTTATTTAGCTGGCAGTAGTGGCGCTCGCTGTATTGCAGTAGTTCGAGTAACGAAGATTTTTGTGAGGTAAGTGATTTGTGAAACGTATAGGTTAATTTAGTCAGGGCCATTCTCTTGTAGGGATTATTGAAAGTCAGATTACGTTGCGCTAAAAAAATATTGTGTGTCAGTTTAAGCACAATCACGTACAATTTTTATAAGGGGACGTTTCACAACCTTTGTACATTCTTCAGTACCATTTGGTCATCAACTGAAGACTAATAGATTGCTGCATAACAATATGCAGTATGCCTTCCTTGTAACTCCAAAATGATAAACTTCCCACTAGTAACAATTTTTAGCAAGTCTGTCCTTTTAGAGAGGTAAATCTTTCTCTGTATCGCTATGCTTCGACAAGGAATAAGTCTTCAATTCATTTTTAAGAATGATGGCATGTATTTCTGATATTCCTTAGGTACTTTTTTATGCCTTCAGGTACTTTTTCCTTCAGTACCTTTTTCATACATTTCACTCACTTTTACAGATGATACTTCGTTGGCTACTTTTGCAGATTGTTTTGCATAAAAAATGCTGACAATTTCTTGCTGAGGTATGAGCTGCAGTGTAACTATTCTCGAACTGTGAGCTGGCACCATCTGACCAAGTACTGATTTTACTGACTTCAGATGGCATTTCTCCAGGCAGACTATCAGAGTAAGCAATCAAAGTATTCTTTGTCTGACATTGTCACTATGGGATGGTGTTTACTAGAGTACCAGACTCATGATGTAAACAGACTTGTGGTTCCACACAGTGAAAACTCTAAATCCTCCTGTGCAGACCAAGTGCATTTTACAGAAAAATCCCCTTGCAAAAATTCCAAATTAGATTTAGCAGTGAAGATGAAATCATTGCTCTTTCTTTGTTGCATAGTTTTACATGCTTTCTTTTCACAAAAAAGTCCTCCAGGAAAAATGGCAACAAAGAAATTATGCATTGTGTCAGTTCAGCAATACTACGTTCCTGTTGCACCCTGATAAGATGATCTCCTTCTTTTGATATTTGCCAGGAACAATTGAGGTTATATGCCTGAGCATCGTTAATAATATATCTCCGCCAAACTACAGTCAGTCACTGAATGTCGTAGTCCAACTGTCTTCTATTGGTGGCTAACATAGGATTGTGTTTAAATAGGAGGCTGACTATGCAGGAAGTTCTTGGAAAACTTTGCTTAAAGCTTTACAACCAATAATTTTCATGACACTTGCATAAATGAATGTTATGTGTTACTTGAGAACTCGGAAGCACACGTTTAGGTCTATGTTCAGCAAATCTGTTCTTGCCAACAATCTTGCCATATTAAGAAACAAAAAGAACATGTGTCTCACTCGGAGAAGAATGCAAATGTGTGATTTGCAGTTTCTTTCGCGAACAATCTGGGTTACAAATGGTTTTCACGTCCTTCAGGCGTGGTGCTTAGCTACTTACATCATCTCTTGAATAAACCTCTTGAACAATAGAGACAGTAGTGCCTACCAGTTGGTTGGAAGTAGTGGTGAATTCTTTTGCTTTACTACCAGTGAATGAAATGTCTCCAATAAAACTTTCAGTTTCTTAACAACGCACTTTATTTCGTGGTGAATTTGGTAGAGTTTTTTGCTAATGGACTGTGGCTTGCATTCTTTTAAGGAGATAATGTTACTCGAATTGCACCAAAGGGTGGTTGGGTTTCGGGTTCCGATGAATAGGTCAGCAGCTACACAGGTAGGGGGGGCTGTGTGGCGTGGACTGGGCGGTCTTTTAGGTTAGAGGGTCTCGGAAAAGCACAAGAAGGGCTTCAGTCTCAAAAGGTGCAGACCAAACACAGGAAGAATGTAGATACAGGAACCATCAGTATAACAGTTGTAAATTGTCGTAGCTGTGATGGGAAAGTACCAGGGCTCCAAGCGCTAATAGAAAGCACTGATGCTCAAATTGTTATAGCCACTGAAAGCTGGCTAAAGCCGGACATAAGTTCAGCCGAAATTTTTGCGAAGAACCTAACGGTGTACCGAAAGGATAGGCTAAACACGGTTGGGAGTGGCGTGTTTGTTGCTGTTATAAGTAGTTTAACTTGTCGCGAAATTGAAGTAGATACTTCCTGTGAGTTACTATGGGCAGAGGTCATTGTTGGCAACCGGAATAAAATAATAATTGGATCCTTTTACCGACCTCCCAATTCAGATGGTACAGTTGCTGAAAGGTTCAAAGAAAACTTGAGTTTGATTTCAGACTTGTACCTGACTCATACAATTATGGTTGGTGGTGACTTTAATTTACCCTCGATATGTTGGCGAAAATACGTGTTTAATGCCGGAGGTACGCATAAAACATCAGCCGAAATTGTGCTAAACTCATTGTCCGAAAATTATTTCGAGCAGCTAGTTCATGAGCCCACGCAAATAGTAGACGGTTGTGAAAACACCCTTGACCTCTTAGCGACAAATAATCCTGAGTTAATAACGAGCATCAAAACAGATAAGGGATTAATGAACACAGGGTTATCGTAGCGAGATTGAATATTGTAACTCACAAATCCTCGAAAAATAAGCGAAAAATATACCTACTGAAAAAAAGCAGATAAAAATTCACTTGACGCCTTCCTGAGAGACAATCTCCACTCCTTCCAAATTAATAATATAAGTGTAGACCAGATGAGGCTTGAATTCAAAGAAATAGTATCGGCAGCAATTGAGAGAGTTATATCAAATAAATTAACAAACGACAGAGCTGATCCTCCTTGGTGCGCAAAAAGTTCAGAACACCGTTGCAGAAACAACGATACAAACATGTCAAATTTAAACAGACGCAAAATCCCCAAGATTGGCGTTCTTTGACAGTAGCTCAATTTATCGTGGACTTCAGTACGAGATGCTTATAAGAGTTTCCACAGCAAAACTTTGTCTCAAAACCTGACAGAAAATCCAAAGAGATTCTGGTCATACGTGAAGTATGTTAACGGCAAGAAGCAGTCAGTGCCTTCTCTCCGCAGCAGCAATGGAGATACTATCGAAGACAGTGGTGCCAAAGCAGAGTTACTAAACACAGCCTTTCGAAATGCCTTCACATAAGAAGACAAAGTAAATATTCTAGAACTCGAATCGAGAACAGCTGCCAACATAAGTAACATAGAAGTAAATATCCTTGGAGTAGTGAAGCAACTTAAATCACTTAATAAAAGCAAGTCTTCTCGTCTAGACTGTATACCTATTAGGTTTCTTTCAGAGTATGCTGATGCATTAGCTCCGTACTTAACAATCGTATACAACCGTTCGCTCTACGAATGATCCGTAGCCAAAGACGAAAGTTGCACAGGTCACACCAATATTCAAAAAAGGTAATAGGAGTAATCCACTTAATTACAGGCACATATCCTTAATGTCGATATGCAGCAGGATTTTGGAACATATATTGTGTTCCAACATTATGAATTGCCTCAAAGAAAAACGGTCTGTTGACACACAGTCAACATGGGCTTAGAAGACGTCGTTCTTGTGAAACACAACTAGCTCTTTATTTGCACGAAGTGTTGAGTTCTATTGTCAAGGGATTTCAGATCGATTCCGTATTTATGGATTTCCGGAAGGCACTGTACCACACAGGCGGCTTGTAGTGAAATTGCGTGCTTATGGAATTCAACCGGAGTTATGTGACTGGATTTGTGATTTCCTGTCAGAGATGTCACGGTTCATAGTGATTGACGGAAAGTCATCGAGTCAAACAGAAGTGATTTCAGCGTTTCCCAGGATAATGTTGTAGGCTCTTTGCTGTTCCTTATCTGTATAAATGGTTTGGGTGACAATCTGAACAACCGTCTTAGTTTGTTTTTAGATGACGCTGCCATTTATTGATTAACAAAGTCATCAGAAGTAATCTGAGTGGTGCGAAAATTGAAATTTGACACTAAATAATGAAAAGTGTGAGAACACCCACATGAGTGCTAAAATGAATTCGTTAAACTTCGGTTACACGATAAATCAAATATAAAGGCCATAAATTCAACTAAATACCTAGGTATTACAATTACGAAGAACTTAAATTGGAAGGAACTCATAGAAAATGTTGTGGGGAAGGCTAATTAAAGACTGCGTTTTATTGGCACGACGCTTAGAAAATGTAACATATCTGCTAAGGAGACTGCCTGCACTACGCTTGTCCGTCCTTTTTAGAATACTGTTGCACGGTGTGAGATCCTTACCAGATAGGACTGACGGAGTACATCGAAAAAGGTCAAAGAAGGGCAGCACGTTTTGTATTATTGCGAAATACGGGAGAGAGTGTCATTGAAATGATACAGGATTTGGGCTGGACATCATTAAGAAAAGGTGTTTTTCTTTGCGACGGAATCTTCTCGTGAAATTCCAATCACTAATTTTCTCCTCCGAATTTTGTTGACACCGACCTACATAGGGAGAAACTATCACAACGATAAAATAAGGGAAATCAGAGCTCGTACAGAAAGATATAGGTGTTCGTTCCTTCTGTGCACTATACGAGATTAGAAGAATAGAGAATTGTGAAGGTGGTTCAATGAACCCTCTGCCAGGCGCTTAAATGTGATTTGCAGAGTATCCATCTAGATGTAAATGAATGTTTGACTTTGGTCTGATAGATTTATTTTCGTTTCTGTAAGGGTTCACATTTGGCAACAAACTATCCGTTCCTTCCTCTTTCTCTGCTGTTATCCTTGTTTCTTTTTTGCAATACTTCAGCATCTGTCTCTTCTTTCCCCTTACATGTATTTGCATTTTATAGTTCTCCTCATCTTTGTTTCTCCTCATTTGTCCGAAGGTGATGACATTCTGCTAGCTGAGTAAAGAAAATAATTGTAAATATTACTTTCTTATCAAAATTTATGACGGAACTCCTACCAGTAATATAACTAGTAACATTTATTTCCCTAATATCAATACAGAGTCATTCACATTATGTAATTGCAATATGCTGTAAACCATTTAATAACAATAATAGAAGGCTGAAATTTTATTTAAGTTATGTAGATCAGAAGTACTTTGAACTACCAAATTTCTTTAGCAAAGGAAATCAGTGAAAAAACATATTGTTGTCACTCACATTACCTGTAAATATGCATTGTCTCAATTTTGTGTAGTTTGGCACAATTAGTACCATAATGCATGTTTCTTCTTTTATTTCGTAGATTAAGGTGTCAGTCAAATAATTCATATAAATTTTGGTTGAAACGCTAGTATTTAAATTGTCGAAACCCTACCTTGAAAATGCTGAAAATGGTGCAGTAATCGCCATAAGAAATAACATACTATTCTTGGAGCCAAAACCTTAAACAAAATCACTTCCCACCAAAAACTTCATTGTTGACAAGAAGTTTGTAGTGTAGACAACAGTGCAAAAATAAAATAACAATAAATTTTTCACTTTAAAACTATTAATATAATGACACTCTGACCATGGAATGACCCATGACACCATAATTGTGTAACAGGCAGGGAGGGGGCGGGGTGGTGGAGCTGCTTAGAAAGTGGTTTGTAATGGTCTTCTAAAAGAACAGACCAACAATCTAGGACCCGTTTTAGTGCTGTATTGTCAGAATACGTGGAATTGCTTAGTCACCTTTCATTATTAACGTTGGTTAATGTATTATGAAAGGCATATATTGTGTAGTGGGATAGCTGTAACCTAAAGTCGAGAGTATGCTGGAAGTTTATTGTATATATAAGTTTATTGTACATATAACAGTCAGCTAGCCTTGTCAAATGCAGAGAGGGTTTGTGATAATTTTACTTTACTCGCATTTGTCCATCTAAACGACCTCAAATGTTACACACGACACACTTATTCAATTGACATTTTGGCCTTATTTTGTATGCTGTCTTCCAGGTAGTATGTACTTACGCTGAAAATACTAACACTTCATCTACCTCATCCTCGTTACATGGTCCATGGATTGTTTTGCATGATAAATTGTAAAGATGTGGAACAAGTCATTTTACACTTGCGACGCAAATTATTTTGTAAATATGGCTACATGCTGCTCTTTTTAAACATCTCCAACCTCTCTTTTCTCCCCAAGGAAGGAACTAACAGTTTCAAAAGCAAGGATAAGGTGTCACTTTGGGTGTGTCTGTGGTCAGTACTCTATGTATTTTGTCTCATGAAGGTAAGTAATGATCAGCAATTCTGTATCATAATTTGTTAACCCTAATGCTGCCATTTTTGTCACAATATAAATTGAACTATTCAGCTGTAACAAAGGCTTATGCTTAATGTACGAGTAGTTCACCAAACTCAGTGGACTCCATAGTGGACCTTCCTTGCATTTCTCATAGTTTACATCTACATCTACATCTACAAACATACTCCACAAGGCATCATACTTGGAATTTCCGAAACACTTGTGTGTTGTTCAGACCTACCAGTAACTAATCTAGCAGCCCGTTTCTGAATTTCTTCAATGTCTTCCTTTATTCCGACCTGTTGCAGATCCCAAACACTCGAACAGCTCTCAACAGCGGGTCGTACTGGTGTCCTACATGCAGTCTCCTTTACAGATGAACAGCACTTTTGTAAAATTCTCCTGATAAAATTGTTAAGGCTTTAGTGGCCACTTGGTGACAAACTGCCTATTGACGAACCCGACATTTCTTCCTCTGATTTGTTACTTCGCCGAGTGTTTGGCTCTGTTATACTTCTAATATAATTTGAGTGGTATCCATTGCTCCTCAGAACACTTCTCAGATGTTGCATTTTGCATCTGAGCTGCTACGGCTCACATATTTGTCCTGCTCGCGTTATGAGCGTATTAATCATGCCTCCTTTCTGGCTCGGATGGTGGTTTGATAGTTTGTGCAGGCATTGGTCCGTGTGTGTTGGTTTTCGAGACACGCTCTGTCCCAGGCTCTCGCCATGCCTTGTGACCAACACATCTAGAAATGGCAGTTTTTTGTCCTTTTCTACTTCCATGTTAAATTTTATGTTGGCATGGAGGCTATTCAGTTTGTCAACAAGTGGCCATGAAAGCCTTAACAATTTTGTATTACGCCTCTACGGGGAGGAGATTTGCAGATTTTACCGACGCCTTGATCAACGACGGAAGAAGAAAGTGCGATTGACGTCCTCTCTCGCCTTTGTCGCGGTGCCGAAATGAAGGTGCTACACCGAAGTTCTCGAAATTCTTCTTCTTGGTTGGCTCTACAGTCCTTGAGAAACCTTGGCCTCCTGTATCACCTGCCTCCTTTCTTCTCTGTCCATCGACTTCTTTCTCCAATTTCTTATTCCCATCGCCTTTAGATCTTCTTCCATATCGTCCAGCCACCTTTTCCTGGGTCCCACCTCTTCTCCTTCTCCCGTCAGGTTTTGCCATGATAACTTTCTTGACACTCCGAGTTTCTGGCATTCTCTGCACATGTCCTGCCCATCTCACTCTTCCCAACTTAATTTTAACAACAATATCCATCTGTCCAAAAAGTGTTTTTAGTACTACGTTTGTCCTTACTCTCCAGCCGTCTTCCTCTCTCACTGCTCCAAAAACCCTTCTCAGTATTAACAGAATCTTCGGTCGGTTCTTGGTAGTACAACATTATAATAATAAATGAAAAGCACCAGTTTGCTTTTGTTCTGCAATATTGTAGAACAAAAGCAAACTGGTGCTTTTCATTTATTACCTTCTCAGTGTCTTTCTTTCCCATCTCAATAACCAGTTCTCCTCCTTTAATCTCAATACCCAGCCTTCTTATCCATATATTACTATAGGTCTTAATATGGTCGTGTATATTATGATTTTTGTATTCCTACTAACATTCCTGAAATTAAAAACATTCTGCAAGGCAAAATAGCAACGATTTCCACTCGCTGTCCTTTCTTGAATTTCTACTGCTACTTTATTGTCCTCTGTTATTACAGAACCTAAATATTTAAATGTTTTCACTCTTCCATATTCTTTCCCATTCATTACTACTGAATTCTTTTGTCCGTTTATATTAGGCTCCCCCGTCACCATATACTTTGTTTTGTTTATGTTTACTTGTAGACCTACTTCTCTTGCTGCTTCCTCTAACGTATCGTAGCTCCCCGTTAGTGCCCTCACATTCCTTGCCATTAATGCTACGTCATCCGCATATGCTACCACTTGAACTCGCCGATTAAGTATTGTTCCTCCTGGGTGTATCGGCATTTATCGCATCACATTTTCTAAACCTAAATTAAATAGCATTGTAGAGATCACATCTCCCTGTCGTAGGCCTCTCTGTACTTGGCGTTCACCATACAGTTCTTGCTCTATTCTTACTTTACACACTGTTGCTTTCATTATCATTTCTGTAAAATTGACCTGTTTTAGTGGGATTCTAAATTCTTTCATGATCTGTATAATTTTCTTCCTGTGTAGGCTGTCGTACGCTTGCTTAAAATCAATGTACAACTGATGTAGTTGCTTGTCATACTCATAAAACTTCTTTAGCACTTGTCTTAATAAAAATATCTGATCCATCGTGGATCTGTTCCTCCTAAATCCAGCCTGATAGTCCCCCAATATCCCTTCTGTCATCCTTTCAAGTCTGGAGGCTAAAAGTTTACTAAATATCCAGTATGTTAGGTCCAGGAGAGTGAGTCCACGATAATTACTACATTCTGACTTGTCGCCTTTTTTACGTAACGGGCAGATAATTCCCATGTTCCTGTGCATTTGCATTAACTTACATTTTTCTTTGTTTAGAGCCAGTTGCCGTTCATCACACCAACTAGAAATTTTGTCTAAGCCATCTTTTACACTCTTACAGTCACACATCCTCGATACTTCCCCATACACAACTGCATCATCAAAAAACAGCTGCAGATTGCTGCCCACTCTGTCCTCCAGATCATTTGTGTATTTGGAAAATAATAGCGGTCTTACTACACTTCCCTGGGGCACTCCTGACAATACCCCTGTCTCTGACTAACACTCGCTGTCGTGGGCAACATATCGGGTTCTACAGCTTAAGGTCTTTGAGCCTCTCACGTATCAACGAACCTATTCCATATGCTTGAAAGTTCTTTAACAGCCTGCATTGGGGCATTGTGTCAGACGCTTTCCAGAAATCTAGAAATACGGAATCTATCTGTTGACCTTCATCCATAGTTTGCAGTATATAGCGTGAGAAAGGGCAGACTGAGGTTTGCACGAGAGATGCCTTCGAAAATCACGCTGATTCATGGACATAAGATTCTCTGTCTCAAGAAAATTTATGATATTTGAACCGAGAATGTGTTGAAGAATTCTGCAATAAACTGATGTTAAGAAAGCTGGTCTGTAATTTTGCAGGTCTGTTCGTTGGCCCTTCTTATATACAGCAGTCACCTGAGTGTTTTTCCGGTCGCTTGGGATCTTGCGCTTTGGAGATTTGTGATAAATGCGAGCTAGGTAAGGGGTAATTCTGTCAAGTAATCTTTGGAAAAACTGAATTGGAAATCCATCCAGACCTGGTGACTTATTTGATTTCAACTCTTTCAGTTGTTTCTCGACACCAGGGACGCTTATTGCTATGTCGTCCGTACGAGAGTCTGTGCGATGGTCAAATGACAGTATATCTGTACAGTTCTCCAGTGTGAACAGTTTCTTGAACATGAGATTTGAAAGTTTGGCTTTTGTTTTGTTATCTTCAACTGCTACACCAGACTGGTCAACAAGTAACTGAATGGAAGCCTTAGACTCACTTAGCGATTTTACATAATACCGGAATTTTCTCAGGTTCTCTGCCAGACCTTCTGGTAAGGTTTGGCATTAATAATTATTGTTTGATACGCACATAGGTCTTTTCACAGTTGCATGAATCTGTATTAACCTCTCCCTGTCGTCGTTTGCACATTCTCTTTCGAACCAGGAGTGCAACTGCCTTTGCTTTTCTGAATTTCATTACTAAAGCATGATGGGTCTTTACTGTCCTTAATCCACTTACTAGGCACGTACTTGTCCATAGCACAATGTACAATCTGTTTAACCTTTGCCCATAATTCCCTTGTGTTCCTCATACTGTAACTAAGTGATTGCATTTCATTGTCTAATTGAGATGCTAAAAACTGCTTTTTTGCTCTGTCTAGCAGAAATTCTCTCCTAGCTTTCTTGACTTATTTATTAACTTTCATGACCATAGTCGCTACGATGACATTTTCACTAGTTCCAATTCATAGTGACGCCATCCATAAAGTTCGGCCTGCATGCATAAACTAGCTGCTCAAGACAGGTTTTGGAAAATGTGTTCAAAAGTACGTCGTAATACTGTCTGTCTGCACCCCCTGCAATGAATCCATAGATGTCCCAGTCCATACTCAGTACTTCAAAGTCACCTCCACCTAATATTGCATGATATTGGTACTTATGCGTTACTGACTGTAAACCTTGTTTGAAAGACTCTAGAACTGTCACAGCATGTTCAATATAAGTACGTAATTTATATCAAAGTACTCATAACAGATTTGTCAGTTACTTTTTATAAGTCAAATCTACCTTGCAGTTTTAATTTTTATGATGAAATGTGTGTTATGCAACAGGTCAGTCAGTTACCAAAACTTGTGGCATTCACCAGATTACCACCTTTCAACATTACCTAGAGTTTGCACTGTGCTACAGATTTGTGTCCCCAAAGCAGGATTTGAGGGGGCAATCCATTATAACATTCTCACTGTGTAAGTTACCTGGGAGCCTCCACCCTTTCTGATTAATATATTTGACATTATAGGTTTTTTTGCATTGTTAGTACCTTGCATAAACAGGACTTGTGTGCAATATTGCCCCTGCTGTTTGTGGTATGCATCATTATTCATTATTACAAGGTGTACAACTTTGCTTCTGCCGTTTTTTTCCCCAACATTTGAGGCTTTAATGAAGCAAATTGGTTACACATGTATCATTCAAAGTATTTTCCATCGCTGGCCACTACTTTCTCCCATCTTTGAGGCAGTGTACGAATCCCGCGTCGAAAAAATTGTTCATCTTTTGAAACGACCCACGAATCAATCCAATTTGTGACTTCTTCATGGGATCGGAAGTGTTGGTCAGCCAGACCATGCGCCATTGATCTAAACAGGTGATTATCAGAGGGAGCAATGTCTGGAAAATACGGTGGATGGAGTAGGACGTCCCATTTTAACGTTTCCAAGTACGTTTCTGACCTCTTCTGCAATGTGGGGTCGAGCGTTGTCGTGATGCAAAATCACTTCATCGTGCCTTTCACTGTATTGCGGCCATTTGTCTTTGAATGCTCTGCTCAAACGCATTAATTGCATTCGATAACGAGCACCTGTGATTGTTTCACTTGCTTTTAACACCTCATAGTACACAACGCCGAGCTGGTCCCACCAAATGCAGAGCGTGATCTTGGAGCCGTTAATATTCGGTTTGGCCGTCGATGTGGAAGCATGGCCGGGATATCCCCATGATTTTTTGTGTTTAGGGTTATCGTAATGAACCCATTTTTCGTCCCCGGTCACAATGCGATGCAGAAATCCCTTCCGTTTTTGCCTCTGAAGCAACTGTTCACAAACATAAACGCCGTTCAACCACTTACGACACGTTTTTTCACTAGTAGCGTCCCTGCCATACGTACTTGAGAGCATTAGATGAGACTCAGCCGCTGTTTTCTTCATACTGAAACAAAAAAGTAACACCCCCCGCAAAAGACGAGAATTAGGCTCATAAACTGACATTTTCAATCAAGAACAACTTTATGATGCAGACACAAATCGACTAATGCTTGAATGAGGTTATATTGACCAAGGTCCAAGCTAACTGCCTGACGTCTGCGATCTGTTTCTTTTGACCGCTACTTACCGTTGTCGCCGCCTATCGGCAAATGGCAGAAGAAAAGTTGTACACCTTGTAAAAAAAATAGTGGATATTTGTTAAATTGTTAAAGTAATCGTATCCTGTTCTTCTCTGAGAAATACTGTAGGTATCTCAACAGGAAGCTTATGTACTTCTAATAAATTTGAGATAGCATTGCTGGCTGGTACTTCCCTTCGGGAAGTGGAAATGTCGAACTGTCCATAGAAACATAGAAAAGTAAAAGTGACACACTTCCTACTTTTTGGAAGTGACAGCTCCTTGGGGAGGGGAGAGGAATAGATTAGGGAAGGTTGTTAGAAAAGAAGAGCATGTTACGCGGGCCCCAGAATGAACGGATTCCTGGATTTGGAGGGGGACACAGAACAGAGTGGTTCAAATGGCTCTCAGCACTACGCGACTTAACTTCTGAGGTTATCAGTCGCCTAGAACTTAGAACTAGTTAAACCGAACTAACCTAAGGACATCACACACATCCATGCCCGAGGCAGGATTCGAACCTGCGACTGTAGCGACACAGAACAGAGGAATGGGGTTGGTACTATAGAAAGGGAAGAGGAGGTGAATGGAGACGAGATGGGAGAGACGACTTTGAGAGATTTTGAGACAGATCAAAGTAAAGAGACCCCGCCCCCCCAGTTAACTGTACAGTACAATATACAGCTTATACTGACCTCAAAACATGACCATTAAAAAATACAGAACTGAATTACTTATACAGAAATTTATCACATTGAATTCTCACACTAGCCAGTTGCCAATGTCACAATTAAAAACTTGTAAAACTCTCAGATCTATCGCGCCATTTACATTTACCTTTTTAAAACAGTTACACAATTGTATTATCATTTCAAATTCAGGTAGTTCCTCCCCCACCCATCTCAAAACAGTAATCACTAGGGGCTATGTAAAACACAGTACAGTCAAAACAGGACAACACAAAATACTCAATACCCAAAACGTTAGGAATAAAGATGGCTACTAATTGTCAGAGACGTGCTTAGAAAAAAACACAACTACAGCCATGCAGATGGCAATGTAAGTTGACATGGAGCTGTTATAATATCAGTAATCAATAGCAAACTTTTATACAAATAAAGAACAAAAGCACTTTTAAAGTTGTCAGTATCGAAGTTTATAGGAAATTCGTAACTGAGTGCCCCTGGCACCCAACAAGACAAGCCGAACT
Source organism: Schistocerca cancellata (assembly GCF_023864275.1). Taxonomy (NCBI): domain Eukaryota; kingdom Metazoa; phylum Arthropoda; class Insecta; order Orthoptera; family Acrididae; genus Schistocerca; species Schistocerca cancellata. The sequence goes on along the minus strand of NC_064631.1, from coordinate 608,952,237 downwards.
GAGCCGATGTTGTGCTGATGCAGATGTGGTTAGTTGATGCAACTCATTGGCAGGCTGAGGCACGTGACATGCTCAGCCCATGAACTGCCACTGTGTGATGGCAAATGATGTTTTCTTGCGGATCATATGACATGGAAGACCAACTTCAGAAAACCATGCCGGAGAAACGTTCCCCGGAGCTCCCTCCTCAGTAGCAGCAGCACGTATATACACTTCTCCAGCAATGTGTGCAGGACCCACCAAAACTGTTCCGCGGGTGTTCAAAATAGCTTGGTGGCCTAATAAAACTGAACCTCCACACATACAAATGAATGAAGACGAAAGCACTGTGTACTCTGTTCATAATAAGAATAAACCTGATGTAAACACAAACATGATGATTGATCAGAAGCCGTAGCACACGTACACTGATGGTGCTCCACTCTTGAAAGTAGGTCCTACTTATGTATTAGATATCTTATTACTAAGTTACGTTAAATGGAACTTAAGATATTCTAATGTATTAACAGCCATCAACGCTTTTCTTAATCACGCTTTAGCTATGTAGTTATTATTTCAAAATCGTTTACAGTCTTAGTGTCTGCACTGTTGTACTCTGATTGTCGTGCGGTTAATACGCAGTATAAGAGTGGTTGAGGGTGCTTCGTGCTCCGTAGTGAAACGCGCGTGTGAAACGCGCTTGTGGAACACAGTTAAAAAGTGCCGAGAACTAGGTTGTTGTTAACGTTTCTCATAACTTTACAGAAAAAAAAAAAATCATACACACTGAATGTATAGTGGAATCTGGTGCAGATAATGGATCGCTGGTTTAAATCTATCCTCGGTTATCCTGTTTTTTTTTTTGTTTTTTTAAAAAAAGCCTACATCTTGTTGTTGTAAAATTCATAATTTTTTATGAATAATACACATCTTTTTGTTTCTAATTACATATTGCACGCAAAATGCCTGTTTTCATTTCAAATATAAATTCTTAATTATTGATGTTTTATGAAAGGTTGTTGATAATGTTGCTTAAATTATGAAAACATGACAGTTTAATTTCTAGGACAAAAATGAAAAACCAAATATTCTTCTATTTGGACTGTGTCCATTGTTTTGTACCACAGATGTAGCATCAGACAAACCAGAGTGATAAGTGCTGTAGAAACATGAAAAACAATCATCTTCGCAGCATCGAGCACACGATAAAAGTGCTACAGTTTTACATTTGCCACTGTACCATTACAATACGAACCCAACAGAACTGATCTGGATTCACATTCAGTGACATTTCACAATAAATAATAAGACTGTTAAGCTACCAGACGTACTGGAACTAACGCACTCACGCTGCCAAACGCTGGCTGGGTATAGAACAGCACATAATAAAAGAAGAAGAGAAAATGTGGCACCTAGGTGGCTTGAAGGGTTTTGCTGTTGATCGACTCGTTATCGGTGTAGCAGATACAGTTCCAGAACAGAAATGTATTTCTTGGATTCGGATAAGGAAGGAGCTAAGAGATTGTCAGAGGACTGACTGAATTAATACCTTCAGTGGCTTCAGTATTCAACAATACGGTGAATTCCCTGCAGTATACTTTTGCATCACACATAGCTAGCACAGAAAAATTACCCTGTGTTTAAGTTAAGCATTTTCATCACTCTTGTTTGTACACTACTGGCCATTGCTAGCCGGCCGCGGTGACCGAGCGGTTCTAGGCGCTTCAGTCCGGAACCGCGCGACTGCTACGGGCATGGATGTATGTGATGTCCTTAGGTTAGTTAGGTTTAAGTAGTTCTAAGTTCTAGGGGACTGATGACCTCAGATGTTAAGTCCCATAGTGCTCAGAGCCATTAAAATTGCTACACCACGAAGATGACGTGCTACAGACGCGAAATTTAACCGACAGGAAGAAGATGCTGTGATATGCCAATGATTAGCTTTTCAGAGCATTCACACAAGGTTGGCGCCGGTGGCGACACCTACAACGTGCTGGCATGAGTTAAGTTTCTAACCGGTTTCTCATACACAAACAGCAGTTGACCGGCGTTGCCTGGTGACACGTTGTTGTGATGCCTACTGCAAGGTGGAGAAATGCGTACCATCACGTTTCCGACTTTGATAAAGGTCGGATTGTAGACTCTCGCGATTGCGGTTTATCGTATCGCGACATTGCTGCTCGCGTTGGTCGAGTTCCAATGACTGGTAGCAGAATATGGAATCGGTGGGTTCAGGAGGGTAATGCGGAAGGCTGTGCTGGATCCCAACGGCCTCGTATTAGTAGGAGTCGAGATGACAGGCATCTCATCCGCATGGCTGTAACGGATCGTGCAGCCACGTCTCGATCCCTGAGTCAACAGATGGGGACGTTTGCAAGACAACAACCGTCTGCAAGAACAGTTCTACGACGTTTGCAGCAGCATGAACTATCAACTCGGAGACCATGGCTGCGGTTACCCTTGACGCTGCATCACAGACAGAAGCGCCTGCAATGGTGTACTCAGCGACGAACCTGAGTGCACGAATGGCAAAACGTCATTTTTTAGGACGAATCCAGGTTCTTTTTACAGCATCACGATGGTCGCATCCGTGTTTGGCGACATCGCGGTGAACGCACATTGGAAGCGTTTATTCGTCATCGCCATACTGGCGTATCACCCAGCGTGGGGTGCCATTGGTTACACGTCTCGGTAACCTCTTGTTCGCATTGACGGCACTTTGAACAGTGGACGTTACACTTCAGATGTGTCACGACCCGTGGCTCTACCCTGCGAAACCCTACATTTCAGCAGGATAATTCACGACCGCATGTTGCAGGTACTGTACGGGCCATTCTGGATACAGAAAATGTTCGACTGCTGCCCTGGCCAGCACATCCTCCAGATCTCTCACCAATTGAAAACGTCTGGTCAATGGTGGCCGAGCAACTGGCTCGGTACAATACGCCAGTCACTACTCTTGATGAACTGTGGTATCGTGTTGAAGCTGCGTGGGCAGCTGTAACTGTACACGGCATCCAAGCTGTGTTTGACTCAATGCCCAGGCGTATCAAGGCCGTTATTACGGCCAGAGGTGGTTGTTCTGAGTACTGATTTCTCAGGATCTATGCACCGAAATTGCGTGAAAATGTAATCACATGTCAGTTATAATATATTTGTCCAATGAATATCCGTTTATCATCTGCATTTCTTCTTGGTGTAGCATTTTTAATGGCCAGTAGTGTAATTAGAATACTATGTTAGATGCTTTCCATCTAGTCACCTAAGATTTGTGTGGTAGTCATGGAGTTTTGCAGAATATTTGGAACTCTTTAAAAATTAAATGACAGTCGAAGCTATATTGCTTCTCTGCTTGTCACCTTTTACGTCTGAACTGCAACTGTTCATATCATTGCGTGTTAGTTGGACCATGTGGTTGGCCATTGCTGTCCAAGTTAAATACACTGGTATGGCTGTTTTGTTTTCCCACTTTATATCTCGGTCTGTGTGTGTGTGTGTGTGTGTGTGTGTGTGTATGTGTGTGTAACACAGCATAAAACATACCCTTATGATTGTACTTGACAGTACTGTATACCGCTTGACTTCCCCTCCATGCGAAATGACCAATGAGATTCAAGCAAATGCAGAAGAATGTCTGGTGTAGTGTTTACATCAGGTTTGTTCTTATGACGAACACAGTATAACAGAAAAATTCCGATGTGTATTGAAGTTGATATATTTAGCGTCTATAAACTGCAGTTAGTGTGATAATCCACTTCAAATGCTTTCTTTCTTAGCATAGCTCGTCTTGAAAGAAAGCACTACACAATATATGGCACGCATCAGAATATAAGGGAAGATAATTAGTCAGCCTCAGTATTAGTGGCTCTGAAAAGCGCTTTAGGACTAAATGCAAGATGCAATTTGTGAAGTATTGATGACACCCATATGATATGCATTGTTCTACAAATGAATGAATGAATAAATAAATAAACTATGGCTTAAGATTAAAAGTAAAACAAAGGTACCAGGATATAATAAGCATTTTCCTATAATGACATTCCCTTGCTTCTTTCTCTTGGCGAGGTTATCACCTGTGATAGTGTAATAAATATTGAACTACTGAGTGATGAATGGACAAGAGGGCTAATCCATTAAGTCTCCTGAGAAATACTGAAACACGATTATCAACTTAATTCAACTGATACAGATATATTTAAAACTTGTAAATATTAATAAATGATAATCAAATAATTCTTAAACATGACTTAATGTGAGACAATAAACTTCAAAATTGGGTGTCATGTTGAATGTCACAGGTATCTCGCGATTGTATACGAAGAGGACGTGACCTTTCTGCGGTGGCCGTAATTATATCTTCAGAGAGCTATTGGTAGATGTTCTGGATCTTCTTTCTCAGATTTCCTTCTCCATAAACATGACTAGTCAAACTGTGAATTCCTCATCTCGAATGTAAAATTCAGTTAAGGCTTTGAACTGTTCTTGTTCTTCGTTATTTAAAACTACTTCACTAGTTGATATCAGGAACAGTGAAGAAAATCCAGGCAGCACTTTCTTCCATTCTGTAAACTCTAACTCTTATAAAAGAATCTAAAAATGGAATAAAAACTGCCCCTTGGTAGTACTCTTCAGGATCATACATAAAATAGTTTGGTGTGTTCTTTTGAATTTTACCCATCTGGGGAACCAAGATATAGATGTCCAGCTGATAACAAATTTTTATTTCTGTGTCAAAAATTATCCCGAAAGTTTTTGTAGCATCAGATCCCAGAATTTCTAGTTTCTCTGTAGTGTTTCAGGCTACTTCCATGGTTTCTTTCAGACACAGTGTTGGTTTCTGAAGTCACATTTCCGCTCTTAAAAGTCGACCCACCCCCCAAACAAGTCTTTCGTTTGGAGCATTAACATTATTTTCAGTACATTTTAAAGACCACTAGAAACAAGCTATTTAGGGTTAATTAAATGATAACCATCTAACCTTAATATTGAAAGAATGATGCAAAAGTTACATTTATTGTCGTAAGATTAGCATGATTAGATGAACACAATTATTAAATACGCCTTCACTCTTCCAAAACACAAATAAAATATCTTGCCCTGAAATTTCACTTCTGGTGAACTAGAGAAATAACACAGTCTCAGTCACACTAATTACTGCAGAACCCTTATTGCCATCATTGTGACGAAAAATTTTAAAAATTCCACAGACTACGAGGGCGCTTTGAAAAGTTCTCGGAATCACCACAAGAGATCAGTGCTAGCGCAAAGAGTTGTTCACGTGATATTCATTGGATTGTTGCCTGTAAACACGTGCCACGTCAGTTATCTTGGAAGAGAGCTGTGGCAGTGACATGGCTCTGTTGTTCCCGCGTAGTGATTTGCGAAGATGGAAAAAATCGAGATTTGAGCAGCGATTAAGTGCTTCATAAAGAAAGGTATGAAAGCAAAGGACATTCATGCCGATTTCCAGAATACACTGGGGGACTCTCCTCCTTCATATTCAAATGTTGCCAAGTGGACAAATGAATTTAAATTTGGTCGGGAGAGGTTAGATGGTGATGTGTGCAGTGGTCTGACGAGATGTGTCATTACTCCAGAAATCATTGCAAAAGTGCACCAAATGGTCCTGGAGGAGTGCTGATTGAAAGTGTGTGAAATTGCTCACACTTGCAGAATGTCATCTGAAAGGGTATATCGCATGTTAACCGAAGAATTATAAATTAAAAAATTATCTGCAAGTTGGGTGCCACGACTCTTGACATGTGCCATTGCAATGGCAAAATTACGCGAACTGAGGAGTGAATTGTTGCCACACCCGCATTATTCATCTGATGTGGTTCTGTGAGACTTCCATCTCTTCCCAAAATGTAAATTTTTCTTTGTGGACGAAGATTCACTTCAAATAAAGAATTGATACCTGGAGTTGACAACTATTTTGCAGGCTTGGAGGAAACTCATTTTCGAGACGGGATCAAGGCACTGGAACATCATTGGACCAAGTGCATTAATCTACAAGGACACTACATTGAAAAATAAAAAAAGTTTGTGATGTAAGTACTTTTTTTCTATTCCGTTCCGAGAACTTTTCAAACATCCCTTGTATTTATCGTTTAACCCTAATGTAATCTCCGCCCCCCCCCACCCCCCATGTAAACACACACACACACACACAATACTCGTCGTCAAATGGTTTGTGTCAAAATTGGCCTACTGCCCAGTATGAAAGCTGGAACACACACAGGTGGTTTGTAGGGACCAGATTGACTTACCCCTGCTCTAAGGTCTAAAGCATTAAAATCCTTAAAGGTTTTGGTTACCAGCGTGTTTTTTAAGCCATGTTTCTTCTATTTAAAGTATTAGTGACCTGAAGATACAGTAGTTTCACTATAGCTATCGACAGAAGTCGGTGTAAGTTGTCAGTGCTAAATTAAGCTACAGCATCAGTGAGGTGTGGAGAAAGCGGGAAGGAGGAAATTTATTGCTACATGGAGGAGAGAAGTAGGAGAAGGAATGTTGTCTGTCTGCATACATACACGCAGGTATGGTATAAAGTAAACACAGAAGTAACAAGGTTATGTGAATGCATGTAATAGAGTTGTTTATGGTCAAACACACTCATTGCACTAATTATTTTTCAGTTGACACAAACAAGAATTCACTGGACTATTATAGTTTACAGCCGTTCGATCACTGAAGGTGGCAGCATTCAAAAACATTAGTAGTAGACATAAAGTATACAAACGTGCACTGGTAACAAGTAGCGAGAGAAAGGTCAGCTTAGCATTGACAACTTTTAGACATCATCTCTCTTCTTTCTTCTGCCAAACTTAACAATCTAACAGTGTTCAGCAATACAAGTTTAATCTGATATTTATGTGTCTTTAAACCCACAGGAAGTCATTTCTGAAAGTATTTGTATGGAGTGTAGCCATGTATGGAAGTGAAACATGGACAGTAAATAGTTTGGACAAGAAGAGAATAGAAGCTTTTGAAATGTGGTGCTACAGAAGAATGCTGAAGATTAGATGGGTAGATCACATAACTAATGAGGAAGTATTGAATAGGATTGGGGAGAAGAGAAGTTTGTGGCACAACTTGACCAGAAGAAGGGATCGCTTGGTAGGACATGTTCTGAGGCATCAAGGGATCACCAATTTAGTATTGGAGGGCAGCGTGGAGGGTAAAAATCGTAGGGGGAGACCAAGAGATGAATATACTAAGCAGATTCAGAAGGATGTAGGTTGCAGTAGGTACTGGGAGATGAAGAAGCTTGCACAGGATAGAGTAGCTTGGAGAGCTGCATCAAACCAGTCTCGGGACTGAAGACCACAACAACAACAACAAACCCACATAAAAACCTTCATGGCTCTGGGGGGAAGGGTGGGGTACTGTTTGGTGGACAAAAGAAGTGTATACTTGATACATCTTTCCCAAATTTGGTTCTTATGTTTTCTTTCATACAAGACATAAAACCTTGCTGACTCCCAGCTACCAGCAGTGCTCCATCTGTTGACAGTATGGAACATGCCCCATGACAAACGTATGTTTTCAATTGATTCACACACCACCTGAAATATATTGAGACCTGTGGCTGGTGGTTGTGTTGTCTATAAGTATTACATCTAATAGCTCCTCAGAAAGCCTATAGTTGCAAGTCAATACCCCATACAAATATTGCGAGCTGCACATAGTCTGTTACATAATTGATTTCATCAAGGGAGATAATAAGCATCAAGTCAAAACTTTCTCCTTGAGTTGATTTTCTGGATGAGTGCCCTTACCTTGGATCTGACAAGAAACTGTTTTCTTGGAGAAAAACTCCAGATTTCTTTACCTCGCCTGGCGTTAAGAACTCTACATTTGCCAGCAAACATTGTTTGAACAGGCGCCCTATTGAAAATGGAATGCTACTTGTTGCTTACGATACATCAGTTGAATATCCCTCATCAACAGTGATGTTAAATTAGTTAAATGAAGCATGTGTAATAACAGGAACTGATGAATTTTAAGAAAATGCGGAATGTCTACTCTGCATTATGATTTTTTTCTGCCTCAAAATTACCTGTTGCTATGCTTCACCCTTTAGTGTCACAGTGAGTTGCTCCTTTGCATCACAGACCAGCTCATCAAACTTCACAGCATGAAGGGGCATGACTATTGTATGTTCACACTGAATTAAGCGTCTTACGGCACACTGGGTACTAAAGAAATCCATCTTTTTCAACAAATAATAATTGTTCTTCCCAACCAAGGGGAAGTAGAAATGGGCTATTTCAAAAAGTCATTGTTATAGCTATATTCACTAAGAAGTGTGAAGTATTAATAAAACATATGATGCCAAGCATCAGGGATGCACGCAATAGAGCAGAGCATGAACGAAGTGCAATAAGACTACCTGGCAGGTTGCCTATCTTGCCTGTGCCTGCCTGCGGGTGAATTGATGGGCACCTGTGGGCACCCTTGCTTGATGGGGCAGTGTTGGAGCAGCCTAGTTTAATAATTTTATAACTCAAGCTATGGAAGCAGATTCTTCATGGATACATCCCCATGGTTGTGTGTTTAAAATTGTTCTGTCATAGGCGGATGGTCCCTTGTAAAGAGATTTATCAAAATCACGAGAATGAATGCGGCACAGTTTTACGTAGAATATACTAAGGGCCGGTTTAAAGCCCAAGTGACACAAGTCGCTGCTCGGGCCAACAAGCTAAGAGAGGTGCTAGGGGCACGGAAGATTCCTATATCAAAGTTAGTTGTGGCTTCTTGGGGCCGCCAAGGGTATCCAAGTGCAATATTTGTATACAGTGCATATCACAGTTAGTAGCACAGACGAAAGTGTACTTGGGAAGTGGGGAAGAGGGGGGCGGCAAATAAGTCGCTTGTCTTGAATGTTCTCGAACCAGGCCTTGAATACACTTGGTGATTGCACTGCTGTCATATAATTTTAAGCAGAATGAAATCTTGTTTCTCATACCTGAAACTAAATTTACATCTTTGACGTGCTTTTCTGTTAGATTTTATCCAGGTGTCAGCCCATGCATTTCTATGATAGTAGCACCTTTTCAGTGCTATAGAGCTTGAAGTAGGCTAGTGCTGTTAAAGACAATTGTTAATATTTGCCTGTATCATCCTTATGCTGTGACTCAGGGTTCAAAGATACGTTTCGAATGAAACATGGACAATGTGTACTCTAAATGAAACTTTCAGACACATTAAGGGGACCACCACACTGCGGTTCAGGTCGAAAAAAATCGATTTTCGATTTTCATCATATTTCGATAGATTAACGTTTTATTTAAGTACTGTGAAAAGGATTTTGCTGAAAACTTTTTTTTCGACCATTTAAAGCGCATTTTCTACCAATTGTGTTTATGTGCCACGCCCACTTTTCTGTCACCCACTGGCAACCACCCACTGTCAACTCTAAGCCATATGGAGAGGCCATTATTAGCAAAATAGAATGTGTAGGCCATGTTAAAAAAACGTTTGGGAACAAGACTGAAAAAACTGTTGATATGAGGAAAAAAATTAGAAGATGGAAAATTGTTGATCGGACAGGGTCGGTTAACTAAAACTGAAATAGAAAACTTGCAGGTATACTATGGGCAGGCGGTTAGGAGAAATAAAGAAAATCTGGAGGCAATGAAGAGAGATGTTTGGGCCATATTCTTCCGTAAGTCCTCTACTGGTGATAAGCCACCTCATGGATTGTGTCCATCAGGAGAAAATTCGTGGTGCAAGTGCAGTAGGGCTCAGGCAACTGGAGAATCTTATTCTCATCAGCATTTTCTTCCTGCTGCTGTTATTACAGCAATTAAATCTATTTTCAGAGACTTGGCTCATCCTGACCTTCTAAGGAAATGTCTGCATGGGCAGTGGCATAACCCAAATGAATGTTTCTACAGCATAATTTGGAACCACCTTCCTAAAACTGTATTTGTAGGCATGCATACAGTGAAACTAGGAGTTCATGATGCTGTTATTACATTCAATTGTGGTAATATTGGAAAGTGTTGGGTACTGAAAGAGCTGGGAATTAATCCTCGTGAAAATATGATCACTGGGCTGCAACATTGTGATAAAATGAGGGTAGCCAATGCATCTGATATGGCCAAGAAAGCAAGACAAACATCCAGGAACGTGAAAAAGAACCTGGAAGACCTGCCAGAGGCCAAAGAAGGGCCATCATATGCAGCAGGACAGTTTTAATTAACTATAAGTAACAAACTTCAAAAGTTCTTTTCTTTAAAGTCAATTTCCCACAAACCAAAATTTTCAGTACATATACTCCATTATATCAGAAACTACCATAGATAAATGAATGAAATTTTCAGAGACTCTGCATAACATAAAAAACCACCTCTCGTACTACATTAATTAATATTTCCCCATTAGGAAGTACACAAAAAATATTTTCTGCAGAAAAAACTCAATATTTTTTGTTAGTAAATTTAAAAAAGTATTTCTTAAAAACTATAAAATGGATAAAGTACATTTTAGTACAGTTGACTCTATTAGCATCATGTAACATACAGTAAAAATATAAAAGGTCCTGCATCAAATAGATTTTTCAGAAATGGGTCAAACACTTGCCTAAATTAACATGAGTTAGATAGGCAGGGTGTGGTCCCCTTAAGTAACCCATGTTGAGGCCTATACTATTGTCTTGCGGTAATATTGCTCTTAAAAGATTGTAGCTTATGCACAGAGGTAATTTCTTCTCTATATAAAATGTAAATATTTTCTTTGTAATTATTTATTAGCTTTTGCAACTCTTTTAAATTACTGCTTCTCAGTGTTGCTTTTGTTAAACGTGCCAATAAATAAGATTTCTTCTTCTCTCTTTGCACAGTGCTGACACAGTCTATTTTGATGATAAATCTACTAGACAAACACTATCCTGCAGGTAAAAAGCTATGTGCTATCATTTTGACTCGCTTGTGACATTCCTATCTCCGCAAACTAAACAAAATAAAACACAATATTTGAAGAGGTATCCTGTTTTGCAGCCTGTGATTGGTGTTATTACTGCTGTTAATACAACATGAGGAGCAAGTCTGAATTCAGCTTTCTAGGCTGTGTGTCTTATTTTGCAGACAAGAAGGTGTTCCATCAGGCATGTACTTTCCGTTTGAGGTTAAAGTTGAGAAATCAGATGGAAAGAAACTGCTGTGCCGCTGCTATCAGCTGTGTGACACTCCATCAGAGCTAGTACCAGGGCAGCCTATTCCAGAAGACCGACTTCCCTCTGAACTCTACATGAGTGTGATAATACAAGGTGCACGAGATACAGGTCTCCCTCATTTATATGTAGAGCAGCTGGAAAAAATATCTCACAATAGCTACAAAGGTGATAACAGTACAATATTGTCTTTTTTGGTATCAAGTTCGTAAGTGTGATACTCACGCCAATGCATTCACACTCACACACATTACAGATGTGCACTTGTGAAATTGACGAGAAAACCACTTTACATGTAATGTAATGCCAAGGGTGAGATACTGAAATGGTTAAAATAGTTTTCGATTATTATTAGGTTTCATCAGTAAAATTTTTTAAGCTGATCCTGCATTTAAATGCTAGGGACATGTGTTATTCTTTGTCTTGTTGCAAAGAGAATTACACAACATGTGGACGAAAGCAAACCTTTTTGCCATGGAGGAAAGAATCAAATGAGCTGAACTTCTCGTGATTAATGCCATGAACAATTGGCACACAAATTTCAGGTGTGAGGAAGTGGAATGTGTAAATCTGTAATACTTCATATCTGTTATGAATTTTGGTAGTGGTGGAAACTTCAGTGTTTTTGTTAATGCCAGTTTCAAATGTGACTATATGTAATTGGAGATAGAATTTAATAAACAATGTATGTCTAGGTGTAAAAATGTAAATATAGGCCTTGTCTGTGTCACACAGACCACATGTGAGTCTGAGAAGTTGTCCAGTTAAATATTTTTTTCCTGTGATACCCTTTAAGCCAACAAATACTTTCTCATACAAGAGCTATAAGAATTACAGATGTATTAATTCATGTAAGGACGTCTTGGATTGGTTCTTACAGATTGGATAGTAATGACTAATTCTGACTAGAATAAGGGAAAGAAGAGGAAACGAAGGTTGAAATGTAAAAGTGGTAGAGAGAAGGTAGAATCATAAGGAACAGGAAGTCCTTCCACTGTTTACAGTGTACAAATCCAAATAAAATCTGTCTGCTGCCTCTGCAGTGTTCAATATACGTGTCATGATCCAGTGTCGGGTGTACTTACGTACACGTTATAGTTGCTCCCATCAGCTACCATACTGAGTGCCAACTTAGTTCGCACATGGAGTAAATATTAGAAATAATACATAAATAGGACAGATTACTCCTTTCCAAATAAAGGCACCATAGGCCAGTGGAGTGACATTTAGCTTTTGGCCAATGTAGTTTTTCACATCTGACAAATATACGGTGCCATGATCTCTCGTCTCTCTTCTCTCTCTCTCTCTCTCTCTCTATCTCCCTCTCTCTCTCTCTCTCTCACTCGACGATATCTCTCTACCTCTTCTTCCTGGAATGTGTAGATGACTGGGCATAGCTATCCTCTTATACAATGTGTCTAGTTACTCACCATATAGCGGAGATACTGAGTCACAGATACGCACAACAAAAAAGAGCTTTCGGCCAACAAGGCCTTTGTTGAAAGTAAATACCACACTCACACTCACGCAAATGTAACTCACTCGCACATGACCACAGTGTATGGCTGCTGAACTAGACTTAATGGAGTAATGTGGAACATGAGGTGCTGCACCAACAGTCAGCACAGTCTTTTAGCTGTCCGTTGTGTGCGGCTGAGATGGTTGATACAGCGTGCCTCTTAATGAGAGAGTGCAGTGCGACTTGTAGAGCAATAAGAGAAACATTCCATTGTGGATTTTCCATTGTTTGATATCTTGTAACTTGCAGTTTTATCATTGAAATTGCAATTATGCAGTGTAGTCTTGATGTTCTAGATAATAATTGTGTGAATGCTTCAAGAAAAGAATTATAATTTTTGGCTGTAACCCTCTGTAATAAAGCTGGGAAGAGCTAGTTTCGACGATCCAAATATTGGGTAAGAGCATCACTTCTCCAAATGACAACTTTTGAAAAAATATTGTGGCAGCTCTTTCTGTTAACAATGAGTGCATGTTACATATCTGATGTTATTGGGGTAAATATTTAGCAGTCTTTCACTGCCCCCCTGCCCTCCCCCCCCCCCCCCTTGGCTAAAACTTCACGATGTAGTGTTCTCTATGGTTTTTACAGTCTTACCTGTGGTACTTCTCTATGTCCCATGTGTGTGGAGACTTCTGGGCCTCATAGATATTACATATCGTTAAAGTGATTATTTTTTCCACAGCTGGTATAATTAATACAGGCATTTCAGCAGGTATATTTATCATTTGTCCTTATGTTACAGTTGAGCAGATTTATCACTGGATTTGATTTGTTGTGTTCATTATTGTTATAACTTAAGTAAGATGAAGCAAATGTACAGTGTGTGAACAGTCCACCGTTTGACAGTGAAGTCAACTGCGCCTTAATGCCAGTTCACAGTAGATGTCAAGGAATGGAATAGTAAATGAGGTTACTTCCAGATGTTGGAATGTTCAAACTAGACAGGATGTCAACTCCATCATTTCACTTAGCCTGGTACCGAACAGTGAAAATAAGTTGAGACACATCCATTATATGAAAGGTCAGGATATAACAGGCACAGCTCGTAATTAAAGACTCTGAAGTGGATCTGCCCAAAAATATCTATTGAAACAAATTTCTGAACATGTAACTTACATCATCAAAGCTCATTTTGCATATTTTCCACATGGATTTAAAAAATTCCAGTCATCGCTTATGGAACTGTTGATATGTGATATCAAACAATGTTTTTCGAACAGGTAGTAGCTAGTATTAAGGCTGAGCTTTGAAATGCCGCTTAGCTCTATACAGCAGAGGTTTTGAGGTGTGGCTTCTATTGAGTACCGCTCTTATGGCTGGCCCATAGGCTGTGGTCATTCAGTCTCAGCGTGTCGTACCAACCCTCACACAGTTGTCACAATCTGCTGCTTACACCAAAAGAGAATGAAGAGAGTCGTTCAAACTTCACCGTCAAATTCCTGTCTCTGTGTATCTTTTTTATGCTTTGATGCATCATTATTCAGCATTCAGTATTATTGTTTTGATAGTTGTTTTTGTTCTTCCATTGGTTATTCTGTCCATTGTTAAAATAGGTTTGGAAATCTACAACCAGAGTTCATTAGGATACGGTAACATAAGTATCACCACATGGCGAGAGTTTCATGCGCAGTTTGTAGAACAAAGGGCGCCAAATATATTCCTTGCTTGCTGACCATGTTTGTAGGTAATGTGCATTATTTTGGTGATTTTTTCTCTTTGTGAGAAGGGTATTGTGGTTGAGTGAAGTGGGCTATATTATCCCCCAAACAACTGAGGCATACCATGAGTTCAAAACAACGCAGTAGGGATTCAGTGTGCAATTTATTAGGTAAAAATTTGGAACATAAAAGCAAAGGAATTTAAGGCGACCACGCCACACCTGAAAATCACTCAAGAACAAAAACAGTGTAAATCCAGGCAAGGATACTCACAAAATTTTAACACTTCAAAGTACAATGCTGCACAGTGGTTGTGAAGTGAAAAACACATTTTTCTGTTTCACCTGTCTTGGGGCAAACAGTAGTGATAGTCCCTGTACAGAGGATGGTATCACAGATGTAGAGAATTTTGCATGAAAAGATGAAAAACAATTCCAGTGAAAAAAAAAGTTTTACTGAATTTTCAATGCTAAAGAAAGTAGACATGTGTGCCAACTATGCAGTGCTTACCGCCTTCAATAATAAAGACATAAGAGGATAATGACGAAAAAAACCGGTGTATCTGGAGTAAACTGATAGACTGCATTAAATTTTACAGAAAATTCAAACTGTCCTTAATGGACCATGACCAAACAGAATATTCTAAGAACCCAGGAATTTTTCAAGAACTAATTGATTTGATGGCAGAATTTGACGTTGTCCTGAAGCAGCACATCAGAAATCAGGTTTATTTAGGCATTTCTGAAACAAAATGTGATCAGAAATGAACTGTTGAAGACAGGTTTCCTTGGTATTGAAGTTCATGAAACGACCCATGGCGAACTTGTCACAACTGGTCATAATAATTCACTATGACCTGCTGGGGAAGATTAATGAAAGGTTTATTTCCTCTGTAGGACCAGAAAGTCACACTGCAGATGGCATAACTGCAGCTGTTCTCAGCTAGAGAAAGTGAACATAAAAGGAACACCTGAGAAACTGATAGCTCAGTGTCAAGACGGTGTTGCTATTATGAGTGGTCCCAAAAGTGGAATTCAAATCAGAATTAAAGAGGTGTACAAAAATGCTTACTTCGTTCACTGTTACGCACATCACTCAAATTTGATTGTTGAACATTGTGTGATAGGCAGTAAGCAAGTGCAGATCTTCTTCAGCCACTTGGAAGGAATTTGTACCGTTTTCCCCAGTCTCCTAAGCACACAGACATTCTTGATGAGATAGTGAAGATACATATTCTTACTTGTTCTCAGTCCCTCAGATGGAATGTCAAATGATGGAGCGTAACAACGATAAACAAGTAGCAGAAGCAAATTGTTGAGTTCATGGAAAAATCATTGATGATGATGGTAGTAATGATTTCAGGAGACTTAACAAGACTATGGGACTCTAGTGTTTCCTGCAAAACAAAGATTTCATGGCTCACTGGGACATTCCATTCAACCAACTCCAGCAAAGGAATATCGGTGCGGTGAAAACTGTTGAATATGTATCTCAGTTTTCAGCTTCTATCCCGCATGTTAGGGCGTTGCGAGATACTCACGATCACTGAGAACGGGAAGAGCTAACTGCAAAACCAGGACATTTCACTGAATCACGAACGGTGCGCGCACAAGATGCCTGTGACGGCATCGTGACTCTGATAAGAGATCAATTCAATTTTAATGGTCACTTGTCAGATGGACAGCTCTTTGAACCATTATTATTTTCCAAACATAAAATAGTTTTCCCAGCAGAAAAAGAACTGAATACAGCTGTCAATTTGTTTAAATTAAAGTGCTCAGAATTACGTCATGAACTGAATGTGCTATACAGCTGGAATGATTTTGTGAAAGCGTCAGGTGCTTTGACCTTTTGAACTTCCTTTATGAAAACAATTTGGCAAAAACATTTCCAGAAAGTGTTACTATTCTGCAGATAATAGTAACCTTTCTATTAATAACAGGAGAGGAAGGACGCTGCTTCTCTACATTAAAGCGAGTGAAAACATTTCTGCATAATACTATGAAGGACGACAGAATTTGTGCATTTGCGACGTGCACTCTCAAAAATCAGCCAAATTTCAGTGAAATGGTCATAGACGTTTTGCGGCACAGACGGAGAGACGAGCTGATTTCACCTACAAACAAATGAATGAAGGTAATCAGAAATGCATTAATAGATAAGAAGCATTTCCTTTGTTGTAACTATCAGTTAAGCTTACAAAATTAAGAGCATAAAAAAGGGTAGTGATATGTTTACCCACTGACATTACATTTTATAAACTGCATCCTCATTTATAGCATGGCTTTTTGTGCTAAACGTCAAATTTGCCGACACCTTAGCATGAAACTGTACTAAAAACTATACGTTTGGGAGAGATCTTCTGTGCATTACGAATATAAATGGTATGAAAAATATGGTATGTAAATTAACATGACGGCTCCTCATGTCAGCCAGTCGCAGCAGAAGACCTGTAACATCACGGAAACATCACTGTTTCATCACGAACTCAAACGCTGTGGTCTGCCCACACAAAACATTGAAAGTCTAAAGTTGAGAAATCAAAACACCATAAACATTAAGTGTGTAGTGAAGCTAACAAATACTGCATTAAAGATATCTCGAAAACCCGTCTTTTTAACACCATTTGTTGTGGTAAACTGTTGGGAAATAAGACATCAGGGTAAGTAAGCTACCTATAGATTTTATCTTGAAGTTGGCTTTTGATGTTACTTTGTAGTTGATTATGAAACAGAAAGCAGATGTAATATGTAAGCATTTGGTTAGAGTGTGAGATGCTCATCCAGCACCAGTGGCAGCTGCTGCAAGAGGAATGTTGTCCATCATAAAGAAATTCAGTCTTAAATGTTGGGCAACAAGTTACCACATTGTTACACAGGAGGAAGGCAGGTGAGTTACTAAAAAGTCTGGCTTCTTAGAACCTGTGAAGCATTTAAGCATAAGAGCACTTTTGTCACCCAGGCTTCATGATTTGCCCAAAAATTCGCAAGGAAAAGAACCACTGAGACCTATCTTCACTGCAAACAGCTCTTCTACATACATGCACGCAGCTGAAGCATTTAAATTATTGGCATCTCTAGCCAACCGTTATAGACACCGTGCTGCAAACTCTAGGCCCAGGTACAATGGGGCAGCTTCGACATGGGTTCGGTTTATGAAGATATCAATAGAAAAATAGAGCTGTTGCTTTATCAGATCTCCCTTTTATGAAATTATTTTGACACATCGATCATGTGTTTTTGGCATGGTGGTAATAACTGACAGAACACCGATAGGTTCGCCTCTTCCACAGCATTTTATAATTTGATTATGTAGGATTTTGAAGAATGGGGATTGAACTCAGACCTTATCCATTCATCCCACATCTTCAGATATGCTGACAATTTTTTTTTAACCTTGTGGTATGGCAGAGAGCAGCAGTTCATTGAACATAGCATAGGCCCAAATATTAGGTTTAGAGAGGAAATGTACAGAGACGGGAAGCTTCCTTTTTTTATAGATGTGTTAGTTGAATGCAAAGCAGATGGAGGATTCTCATATCTTCTGTGTATCAAATGCAGAAACAAGTGAACCTAAATCTCAGTGGCATAGCTTTTCATCATCCAACTTACATAAGAGCTGTTCATAACATCCTAATACACAGAGCCAGGAGAATTTTGGACGAGGACTACCTTGACTCCAACATTAATTACCTGATGACAATGTTCAAAAGAAATGTGTATTCAGTGTGTGACATTAAATATCCTGTGTAAAAAGCTAAGACGAGACACTGACATTGTTCAACCAAGCCAGGAAGACCATCACACAGTTCCAGCGTCCATTCTGCAGTGTAACAGTGACTTAGTCAGGTAGTCTTAAACAGGCTAAGTCTCTAACTCCTTTTGTGGCCACCAAGGAAAACTAAAGAAAAGTGAGCTGCCGAAGATAATCTCAACCTAAGAGTCCCAGACATTTATAATACTCCATACGGCTGTGACAGAATATTGGGCATTCTATTAAGGAGTATTGTCAATCATTGCACTGAATATCTTCAATACACAGACAGGATATACAATTAGAAATGCATGAAAGCATGTGCTTCACAAAGTAAGTTCACAGAGAAAGACCCTACATAGTTTACCATTGATATGTGTAGAGATGAATAGAACTAAAGTACAGGTTTGATGGAGGATTATTCAACCAGTCCAGACTCCATTCAAAAAGGTTCACCAGTACCAATCGTGTGACATAGCTGCAGTATGCTGATGACAATGCTTCTCCAGCTCATTCACCTGCAGCATTGCAGCTGTCAGTTGATTCCTTCAGCAGGGCGTACGAACGATTTGGTCTATCCATCAATATTCCAAAGACAAAGGTGATGGCGCAGCCAACTCCTGGCTCCTCCGTTCCTGACTTCAGCGTATCCATTTATGATACACCCTTGGAGCAAGTGGACCATTTCCTCTTCCTGGGAAGCATACTGTCATCTAACTGCTCATCTGGAAGAGATGTGGAGAATAGATTACGTGCTAGCATTTGGACGTCTTACAAAGCGTGTCTTCCTGAATAAAGACCTAACACTGTACACCAAACTGATGGTGTACAAAGCTGTAGTCATTTCCACCCTGCTATATGGTTGCGAAACCTGGACGTTATATCGCTGTGATCTGAAGAAACTAGAACGCTTCAGCCAACAGAACGTAAGATATATTATGAACCTGAAATGGGATGACTTCATATCCAACACGGCTGTTCTTGAGAAAGCAAAAATGTATAGCAAGGAAGCTCTTATCATTGGCCATCAACTCAGATGGGTCGGACATGTCCAGCGGATGAAAAATGACAGACTTCCACGCCAAATGCTGTACAGCGAAGTGAGCACAGGTAAAAGGCCACGAGGTGCCCCTCTCAAACGTTATAAGGATCAGTACAAGAAAAATCTGAAAAACTTGAACATCGATCCGAGTAACTGGTCCACAATAGCAGAAGACCGAAGTCGCTGGCACTCAGTTACCTCAAATGCTCTTCAAAACTTTGAGCTGGAACGTCGAAGAATGGAGGATGACAAACGCCGGAGACGTAAACTCCTCCAGGCTCAGCCACGTCCTCCACCTTCCATCAGCTGTAATGTCTGTGGCCGCCTGTTCCACACTAGGATAGGATTGCTAAGCCATCAACGACACTTCCACGCCTGAACCGTGACAAAGGAAATCTCAGGAGAGAAATGAAAACTCGGATACGAGTATCAGCCGACGACGACGACGACGACGACGTGTAGAGATGCTTCAAACAGCTGTACAGCAATCTAAGATATAATATGTGGACACTGTGCCATCTACCATCTCTAATGATACAATGACTTAATCTGGCCAATCACTAGCCATCCTGTGGGCATAAAAGTGGGAGCCTTACCGCTTTTACGACACTAAAATCTAGCCCCTAATGACACTAATGGATGCAATCATTGAAAGCTTGGGATTTTATCTGAGGGAGATCCCCCAACAAACAATCCATGCATCAGTAATGATTGGATTCTGCTGTGCTACATTGTTCCCACTGATAGCAGGCTTGTATTTTGCACATGAATTTTTACAGCACATGTTATTGTATTCAGCTTTATATTTAGAACATGCAGGTGTATCTCCCATTTCAAGTTCTTCTCCATAAGAAAAACTCGTATTGCAAGGTAGAGTTCCTGTGCATTGTGGAAATGAAATGAAATGATCGTAATGCTTTATTGCCTGGAAGACACCAGGTGAGTTTGTTTTGCTGCCAAGTGCAAGTTTTTCTTGTAGACACCATTTCAGTGACTTCTGCGTCTGATGATGAGATAAACGAGGACCACATACACCCAGTCTTGAGTGGAGAAAATCCTTGATCCAACCAGGAACTGAAGCTGGGGCACTGTTACCTAAAGGTAGCAATACTAACCATTTGACCATGAGCTGCTGACTGCATTGTGCAAATTGACTGGCTGAGTTTTTCCTCTTAGAATTCATATAAGGCAGATCTTTTTGAACAGTTGTGTTAAATTTTGTACTCCAGCAGTTTCCTATAGGCTACTTTCAACAGACGATCTGACTGGGATATTTGTGTAGTCTGCAAGAAGTACTGTGGTCACATTAGCAATTTTTTCTGCTAGGTCATTAACATACAGTGAAAGGAACACAACACTTGAAGTACATATTGATGATACTGAAGTGGAAATTGTGAGCCTTAGAATATTCACTGATGTTCCAGAAAATAAATGCTATGTCATATTAGCTTATGGTATATTAGTTTCAAAAGCAGATGAATTATTGACCGTCTGAAGAATCCTGAAATATTTCAAGGCAGCAAGGCCATTAGAAGTTCCTGTTTCACATTTTCTGAGGCTGAATGTTTTTCTTTCATATGTTAGGGATTACACATTTTAATTGTGTCACCTTATGGCTGGGACAACTGGGGCAATACGGGGTGCTAGTGATAGGGATGTGACCACACCTTGCAGATTCATTCATCCACTGGTCAGCTGTGACACTTAAAATTTCAATACTTACTTTACTGAATAATTTCTGTTCTAATTCTACGTATTTGAGCAGCAATCTTATCAACTACCCCAGTTTTTGATTCCTTGGTCTGTTCCTCTGTTGAGACAACTCTTGCTAATATTATTGTTGTGCAATATGTAGAATTAGAACAGAAATTATGAAGTAATTTAAAGGTCGTGGCTGAACAGCAGCTGAATCAGCTCGGTGCAGTCACGTCATGTTGCAGTCGCTAGACGTTGGGCAGTTCCCTCTGCCCAGCAAACCACTTGAAGTGGCAACAACCATAGCGAGGACATAATGTTTGAAGTCATGGCACCGCACTCTGTCCCTTCGTTGGATGCTGCAGGGGTCTGTACCAGTGCCGGCTCCTCTGAACATAGTTTTCCCTCATGTTATGACCCCTGAGGCGGAAAGTGCGAACCAGGTAGAATCATTTACTTCAAGAGTCAGGGATACGATGTATGAAATATCTCACTTTGATGCTTGCATTATAGGAAAAGTCAGACTCGTTTTAACTATAAAGATATTTACTGCTCTCTGGATTTACACCTGTCTCTCAGAGTACGGTATGAAGATGATGCCAGAGAGGTAAGTTAGGTCTGCTTAGCCCTTGGAATTAACTAGATGCAATAAAGATTTGTTCCACCATTAAATGTGAGGCTATTGCAATTGGGCGATCTATTGCATATATATTATGATCACATATTAAAAATAACCTGTATACTCAGTGTGGAGTTATAAAAAGAATGAATAAAAATACTAAACGTAAAGAACATTCCATATTTATCGTTTTTTCTTCGTAATTAATCAAAATAACTTATGTGTTCCATAACAAAAATCTGCGATATTACCAGTAGCAGTAAGCTAGATTAATATAAAAATTACTTAAATTGATCAGGCACTGTACAGGCAATTACGGGTGTCATGGACGCACAACATTTGACCAATGAGTAATCAACATGTTTCTGTGTAATATCAATCAACTTTGGAACCTGACCATACTGTTTACTACACCAAATTGCGAACATTTTAGTGGAATGTCTTCCACAATTCATCAGCCTGAATATTTACAAAATTTCATTGTTTAACCCTTCGACTACCAATTTTATGTCAAAAACATTAATGTATGATTATTTTAATTAATATCTTAGAAGTAGCAACATGAAAAGAATATTTCCCGCCGTTTCATTTTCCAAGGAGATTGGGGGTTGGGTCTAGGACATACGGGATTATTTATAAGTACGTCCAGTGTTTCTGAAGACGATAGAACAAAAACTACAAGACGTAAGGAAAACACACCATCCAGCATCTCTCAGAGTTCGTAAATGTCCTACTGGTGCTCAGTACGGGCTTTGTTTGTGATGTGGCAAGCGACAGTATGTGGGTTTGCCTTTGATGCGGTGTGTCTGGAAATGTGCAAAGTCAGCCTGCTTTGTGTATCTGGTAATTTGGTTACCTATCTGCAGGTGCAAACTAAATCAATATATCCATGCAGTGATGAGGGTTAACAAAGAAATTTAAGTACAGCACAACCTACAGGTCCAATCTGTAATTATAAGAACTCTACCAACCAATAGTAGCCTCCACTTTAGCAGTGGAACATTGACACATAGCAATAACATGGAATAAATAGCAACTGGTCCTCTGATAATGTGTTGGGGGACAGATACGTCCTCTTGGTAGTGAAAGGGTTAATGCAACACTGTCAACATTCATCTCTGATAACAGAGGAGTGTGTTTGAGCAGCAGTTGATAAACTAAGCGAGTTTCTGGTAACAGATTACAGGATGGAACTGTTCAGCTTTTGCACAACTGTGCTGGGAGTTTCTCGCCCAGTACTGGGGCAGGACGTGTCGGCAAACAGTTGGATATTTTCACCAATAGACCACTAGGTGAGGACTCCTCTGATTTACCCAGAGGGTGCCTAAATGGGTAGAGGGGCAGCTGCTGGTAGTCACCATAATCAGCCTAGAATAATCACTAGAAATCCTTGCTACGTTAGACGAAATTAAGAGGAATTAATGCCCCAGGGGGTTCACGGGTCTTTCATCAGTTTGTGCTACGGTCTTTCAAAAAAAAAAAAAAAAAAAAAAAAAAGTGTGGTGACCCTGAACTACGTACCCTCACACTCATAAGAGTTGAACATTAAAAGTTTTGGCTGGTTTCGTTGTCTAGGGGTTGGGGTATGTAGTTGCCGCATTACAAGCTAAATACTGCTGAGTCTACAGTACACCATGTGAATATACACATGAATCGAATGGTCGAGGGTTCCTATCCTTTGGCAATTGCGAATTTTGAATATAACATAGAAATTTATAAATGAAAGATTGCAATTAAATATCTGCAGATACTATTTTAACGACTTTAAATGATGAGTACGATAGCAAAAGTACCTTTAAGAATGCCGTTTATTACTGCAAAACACTTATTGGTGCCGATGGTTCAACAATTAAATAAAATATAAGTTTAATAACACGGAAACAATAGATTCCTACTTCACGTAATTAGTTATGAGCAACAACATAGATCGCGAGATATCCACTTCTAAATGCATACTACGTCTTCACTGCAGAAGCCACAGAAATCTCATAAGTCGGCACTACGAAATATTTCTATCTCCCGCGACCACACAGCAGCAGTCCGACTCATGCTAGGGGGCAGCAGGTCACATCCCGACCACAGCAGCCACCTTGGCATGTATCTCGCCGCTCGCCCCAGCTGCCTGGGTGCGGTCATTCATCGACGGTGGGTTACCTCTGCCAAATATTAGAACGCGCCACTGGCGTCGATGCTGCGCCTCACTCGACACAGCCGCAGACCGGGCGCCCGGTGCAGACGTCAGCAAAGCTGGGCGCCAGCCTGTGTTGCGGCCATCTGGACGGACGCTGGCCGTCGGCCGACCGACTACCGGATCACTCCTGTGGGGCAGGGGCGTGATCACCTTCCCACCACGCCGCAGAACCAACACAGAAATTGGATATAAAGTGTTAATTTTGACAGTCGCTTCTTCTTGGGTCTCATCAGCCTGCCATACAGTGTCACCCTCGGCCACCGGGCCCCCTGACAACATGGCCGCCGCACACAACCTGCGGATTCGGCTATAAAAATGTCGACATATTTGTTTCACTACCCATACGTGGTACAAGTTAACAGCAGCAGGTGATGTGACCATAACAGTAAACAGATGAACCATCTATTTATTTCCAACATGTACGAATATATTCTTCAGCAATACTGTTCCATTTTTCCTAGATGCACGTGCATTTTTCATTGTTGTTAACATTAAAAGAATGAATTCTTGTGTCATAAATGGACGTTAAATACAAACATGTAAAAAAATGAAGTAAAATCTTAAAAATAACATTATGTTTAAAAAATTAATAAAGAATGGTACCGGTACATGTATAACCAAAAATGCCAAGTTAAATTTATATTTGTATATCCAGAATAATCGGAATTGTAGTACTTGTGAACGATGCATATCTCGTAAGAAAAGATAAATTACACGTCAACAGACTCTGGACGCTACTTATAAGCTATAATAAAATGAAATAAAGCAGCTGATCAACTGAGTGATGAACCTGCTACATGTGTATGTAATCCCATTGCGAAGGATATCCATGGTGAAAGCTCCATGCCGGCCGCGGTGGTCTAGCGGTTCTGGCGCTGCAGTCCGGAACCGCGGGACTGCTACGGTCGCAGGTTCGAATCCTGCCTTGGGCATGGGTGTGTGTGATGTCCTTAGGTTAGTTAGGTTTAAGTAGTTCTAAGTTCTAGGGGACTTATGACCTAAGATGTTGAGTCCCATAGTGCTCAGAGCCATTTGAACTATTTTTTTTTTGAAAGCTCCATCTCGGAAACGTTGCCTTTCTAGGGAATGAAAAAGCCGCCCTCTGAGTCCCCAGGTGCACACATCTCCCTAACCCTCAAATGGCTATTATTATAAAAAAATATAAAAAAACAGTTCCACTACAAGATGCACTCGACATGAGCCTACTCCTTCAGAATTAAAATAACGCCTAACAGTTGTCAGGCATATTGTGTTATATTTCTTTTCATTTACTGAAGGGGGTTAAGGCTGATCGGTACTTGACGGTAAAGTAAGAACTCGTCGTCATTGGAACTGCTGCCAACACAGGAGTATGCGATTTAACAATGGGTGGCGTTCATTGAATAGCTGCTGTGCAACAAGCTTCATTCAATTAATTTCATAATCACTACTGCGAATACGCTCTAAGGTAAAAATCGAATTAAATAAAAAACACTCACCAGGAAGAAATTATCCGAATGGGACGAAAATCGGCAGATGTGATGTACAGACAAACAGATGATTACAATTTCAGAAGAATTGGATGATTTATTCAAGAGAAAGAGTTTCACAAACTGAGCAAGCGAATAGCGCGGTGATCCACCTGTGGCCGTTATGCGAGCAGTTATTCGGCTTGGCATTGATTGATTGATCCAGTTGTTGGAAGTTCTCCTGAGGGATATCTTGCCAAATACTGTCTAATTGGCTCATTGGATGGTCAAAATCCCGACTGGTTGGAGGGCCATGCCCATAATGCTCCAAATGTTCTCAGTTGGGGAAATGTACGGCGGGCGAGCTTGCTGGGCAGAGTAGGGTTTGGCAAGCATGGAGAGATGCAGTATGCGGCAAACCAGTATCTTGCTGAAATGTAGGCCAGGAAGGCTTTCCATGAAGGGCAACAAAACAGTGCCTAGAAAATGTCGACGTGCCCCTGTCCTGTTTGAGAGCCGCGAATGACAACCAGGGGGGTACTGCAGAGATTTGAAATGGCACCCTAGACCATCAATCCTGGCTGTCGGGCTGTATGAGGGGCAGCAGTCAGGACACTATCCCACCGCTGTCCTGGTCGTCTCCAGAAAAGTCCGAGACTTACTGAACTGCCCTGAGCCGGAAAACAAACTGGAGAAAAGCTGCCCTCCAACAGCTGACCATTTCTAAATGACTCAACCTACAAAGAGGTAACTAACCAACATTTAAAAAAAAGTATCTTGAACTGACGAAATAACATTGTAATTGCTGAAATGTTGAGGTCATAAACGACATGAGAAGATGTTTCATCATATTCTTAAAATTTGGCGAGATGGAAAAAATACTAGGTAAATGGAAAGAAATCGATCATTATCGCTGTACACAGCAAAGGAGATGAACGAATTATAGAGGAATTACAGAGGAATTTTCCTGCCAGTCACAGCATAAGAAGTACTGTCACGTATAATATTGCAACGACTCACCCACCACACTGAGGACATAATAGAGACTATAGAATGCTTTTCGGAAACAAGAGGTCAACAAGAGACGCCATATTTTGCATCAAGTGCATCAATGAAAAAGTGTGGGGAGTTACGCAGGGTGACATACTGCGGCTCGTTGTCTGACTGTTTTGAGAAAAAAACCGGGCTGAAGCTATGTGATGTGATGTGATGCTACCCCTACGTCTCTTGAACCACCTCGTGGATAAAGTATTAAGAGAAACCAAACAAGCAAAAAATGGAAACATTACAGATAAACAACCAAATATACTTGCCCATGTAGATGACGTCGTTTTACTAGGAAATAACAGTGGAGAAAGTGAAACGCTGTTGAAGAAATTACGCGAAAACCGGTTTAAAAATTAATGAAGAAAAGCGGAATACAAGATCACACAAGGGGGGAACATGACAATACAGCAACGTGATGACCTACAGATAGAAAACTCTACTTTCAAGAACACTTCCAACGCAAATACACTCCTGGAAATTGAAATAAGAACACCGTGAATTCATTGTCCCAGGAAGGGGAAACTTTATTGACACATTCCTGGGGTCAGATACATTACATGATCACACTGACAGAACCACAGGCACATAGACACAGGCAACAGAGCATGCACAATGTCGGCACTAGTACAGTGTATATCCACCTTTCGCAGCAATGCAGGCTGCTATTCTCCCATGGAGTCGATCGTAGAGATGCTGGATGTAGTCCTGTGGAACGGCTTGCCATGCCATTTCCACCTGGCGCCTCAGTTGGACCAGCGTTCGTGCTGGACGTGCAGACCGCGTGAGACGACGCTTCATCCAGTCCCAAACATGCTCAATGGGGGACAGATCCGGAGATCTTGCTGGCCAGGGTAGTTGACTTACACCTTCTAGAGCACGTTGGGTGGCACGGGATACATGCGGACGTGCATTGTCCTGTTGGAAAAGCAAGTTCCCTTGCCGGTCTAGGAATGGTAGAACGATGGGTTCGATGACGGTTTGGATGTACCGTGCACTATTCAGTGTCCCCTCGACGATCACCAGTGGTGTACGGCCAGTGTTGGTGATCGCTCCCCACACCATGATGCCGGGTGTTGGCCCTGTGTGCCTCGGTCGTATGCAGTCCTGATTGTGGCGCTCACCTGCACGGCGCCAAACACGCATACGACCATCATTGGCACCAAGGCAGAAGCGACTCTCATCGCTGAAGACGACACGTCTCCATTCGTCCCTCCATTCACGCCTGTCGCGACACCACTGGAGGCGGGCTGCACGATGTTGGGGCGTGAGCGGAAGACGGCCTAACGGTGTGCGGGACCGTAGCCCAGCTTCATGGAGACGGTTGCGAATGGTCCTCGCCGATACCCCAGGAGCAACAGTGTCCCTAATTTGCTGGGAAGTGGCGGTGCGGTCCCCTACGGCACTGCGTAGGATCCTACGGTCTTGGCGTGCATCCGTGCGTCGCTGAGGTCCGGTCCCAGGTCGACGGGCACGTGCACCTTCCGCCGACCACTGGCGACAACATCGATGTGCTGTGGAGACCTCACGCCCCACGTGTTGAGCAATTCGGCGGTACGTCCACCCGGCCTCCCGCATGCCCACTATACGCCCTCGCTCAAAGTCCGTCAACTGCACATACGGTTCACGTCCACGCTGTCGCGGCATGCTACCAGTGTTAAAGACTGCGATGGAGCTCCGTATGCCACGGCAAACTGGCTGACACTGACGGCGGCAGTGCACAAATGCTGCGCAGCTAGCGCCATTCGACGGCCAACACCGCGGTTCCTGGTTTGTCTGCTGTGCCGTGCGTGTGATCATTGCTTGTACAGCCCTCTCGCAGTGTCCGGAGCAAGTATGGTGGGTCTGACACACCGGTGCCAATGTGTTCTTTTTTCCATTTCCAGGAGTGTATTTTAAGAGTTCAGAGATTCAGTATCATCATCTTCTTCCTTTCAAGAATTAGGCTGCTGCCTGTTCCGAACTCCAAACAAGATCATTCCCATCTTTGTCTAGGTCTTCCAATATTTCTTTTGCCATTTGGCTTGTAGTTCAGGATCGTCTGAGGAACTGTGTGACCTGGCATTCTTGAGGTGTTTTTTCCAGTCTTCACGATATTTTTGAATTTTTTTCATTCGTGCTGAAAATATTTAATTATCTTCTAATATCTCCTTTTCTAATCATATCTCTTCTTGTGCAGCCGTTCGTCTTTCTTAGGAGTCTCATCTCTGCTGTTTGAATTTTATTTTCTTTTTTTCGTGGTAACCCAGTTCTCGCTTCTGTAGGATACCACAAGAACTGCCATTACTTTATAGAATTTCATAATGGTTTCTTTTTGTACGTAATGGCTCAATGTTCTACTAACGGTACCACACACAGCTCGGAGTTTGTGTATTGTATATTCATTATCAGGGTCCAAATCAAAACTTATAACACAGCCTAAACAAGAGATTTGAAACAATTGTTCTAAAACTGAATTATCCAAAACAAATTTTGATCTGACTGAATACTTTGCTCAGATGCCATTATTTTCGTTGTGTTGATAGAAATTCTAAAGTTGTAGTTCTTGCAAACCTCGTTGAGCTTTGGAAGTCATCTTCATCCTTTTCAATAACAAATATGTCATCAGCAAACAAAAGTACATTCACGTATTCCTCATTCCTTATCTTAATTCTTTCGCTTACTTTACATTTCCACTTGCGAAGAAATAAGTCAATGTAAATATTAAAAAGGGCAGGTGATAGTCCATACCCTTGTCTAATGCCTTGGTTAATAATTATTTTTTTCTAATCGATTCCTACCTATGTTCATTACAATGCGTGTAGTTTTGTATAGACTTTTCACTACCTGTATTAGGTGATAAGAATATCCTCATTCAGATATAATCTTTCTAAGCTATCACTGCTCATACGGTCAAAGGCCGTCTCAAGGTCTATAAAATCGATATGGGTTCCTATATTAAATTCTCTGCGTTTTTCTCTGATGTTTTTAATTACAGATACATTGTCTGCGCATGAACGACCTGATCTAAATCTATTTTTTCTTCCAAAATAGAAGCTTCTGTGATATTCCAGAATGAGATTTTCACTCTGCAGCGGAGTGTGCGCTGATATGAAACTTCCTGACAGATTAAAACTGTGTGCCGGACCGAGACTCGAACTCGGGACCTTAGCCTTTCGCGGGCAAGTGCTCTACCGACTGAGCTACCCAAGCACGAAACATGCCCCCTCCTCACAGCTTTACTTCCGCCAGTCCTTCGTCTCCTACCTTCCAAACTTTACAGAAGCTCTGCTGCGAACCAAGCAAGACTAGCACTCTTGAAAGAAAGGATATTGCGGAGACATGGCTTAGCCACAACCTAGGGGAAGTTTCCAGAATGAGATTTTCACTCTGCAGCGGAGTGTACACTGATATGAAACTTCCTGGCAGATGATATTCTTCTTGCAGTTATTGATTATCTTTGAGTGTAGTTTGTAGCAAGTGCTTAGAAGACTTATCACACGATAGTTTTTACAGCCATTACGTTTCCCTTTTTTTGAAAAGAGATGTTACTTCTGCTGTACACCAAGGATCTGGGATCTTGCAGTTCGTCCAACATTCCTTTATTAATTCTAAAAGTCTGTTATCCACACTCCATATTTAATTAGCTCCGCATTTATTCCACCTGTTCCAGTAGGTTTTCTGTTCTTCATACCTTTAAAAGCCTTTTGTAGTTCGTTCATAGTAATTGGATCTACTGTTTCACTGTACATACTTTCTCCACTGACGTCTTCTGTCTTCCAAGTACATCACAAGTCTATACAGGGTGTTTCATAATTAATGGCGTTAACACACACAGTTGAAAGCACACGATACTAGAAGCAAAAAAGTATCAGTAAACATAGGGTCGAAAATGCATACCTTAAGAACTACGAGCAATTTTTCATCTTCGATACTGTGAAACATATCTCTTCTACTGCAAGTCCTTTGCTTTCCATATTTTGGGAAGCAGTAGTATGGACAAAAATAAGAAAAAAATGTCCAGCAAACATGTGCTCTAAAACGTATACCGTAAAAGTTACGAGCACTTGATCATTAGAAGAGTTGGGTTTCAAAGTAGCAAAGATGAACCTGTAATGACAGTTGCTTCTGTACAACTACAGTGCTAGCAGCCGAAGCACCTAATTTGTACGACTGGAGAGTGAGTGAGATGTGCCTCCTTGCCCGATATAGGTGTTCGTATGAATGAGAATTTGATCACTCCCAAGGAAATGATGAAAACATAATAGTTTGTCACATACGGTGCAACAAATGAAAGCAACAGTTTCATAATCACACAGTTTCTCTATGCTCTGTCGAAACATAGACCACATTTTTAACGTTCTTGAAGTTGCGTTCCGCCTTGGAAGTCTTGACTCTTTCTGTTCCTTTGTTGTAACATAGTTCACACCGTTTGTTTGTTGTTTTCATTTCTGTGAAACGTGTGTGTGGTATCTCGCCTGCTCTCACTATTCATCACATTTGCTTAAGACGGTAACGTATCCTTAGCAGACGAGTCACATTCTATAACCAGTGCATAGTATAACTGCAAAGACTACAGAAAGAGAACAAACATTTCAGTGACCGGGCGGACACGTCATGATGTTACGGGAAAAAAAATTAGCATGAGGAAGTTTTGAACACGGCTCGCCCGCGTTGCAAATTACCACCATGACCACATACCCAGGCCGCCGTTGCTAAATCCATTTCCTCTTCATTGCACTCCTTTTTCTTGAACGGTTCGCCGTTTCTATTTCGCTTTTTTCATATTTCAGTACGCCTTCTTGCTGTTTTCGTGCTTGATCTGTGTTCAGTTTTTGACTTGCTATCCACTGGGTCATCTTTGCACTAAATCTGAATGGTATGCGATGTAGGGTTCCCCTTGTCAGTACCAAGAAGTACCGATAAGTTTTCCGTGTCACTATTAGGTATGGCAGCCCCTGACTTCGCTCCATTATGAATGAGGCGCTGAGTTCTGTTCAGAGGAATTCTTCATGCAAGGGCTTTCTATAAGTCAAGAAACACATCATCCAGGGATCCGCTACCTACTGCCTTCTACACTGAAGCGCCAAAGAAACTGGTATAGGTATGCGTATTCAAATACAGACATATGTAAACAGGCAGAATACGGCGCTGCGGTCGGAAACGCCTTGTAAGACAACAAATGTCTGGCTCAGTTGTCAGATCGGTTACTGCTGTTATAATGACAGGTTATCAAGATTTAAGTGAGTCTGAAAGTGGTTAGTCGGGGCACGAGCGATGGGACACAACGTCTCCGAGGCAGTGGTGAAGTGGGGATTTTACCGTACAACAATTTCACGAGTCTACCGCGAATATCAGGAATCCCGTAAAACATCAAAATCTCCGACATAGCTGCGGCAAGAGAAAGATGCTGCAAGAACGGGACCAACGACGACTGAAGAGAATGGTTCAGAGTGACAGAAGTGCAACCCTTCCCGCAGGTTGCTGCAGATTTCAATGCTGGGCCATCAACAAGTGTCAGCGAGGGAACCATTCAACGACACATCGTCGATATGGGCTTTCGGAGCCGAAGGCCCACTCGTGCACCCTTGATGAGTGCACGACATAAAGCTTTACTCCTCGCCTGGGCCCATCAAAACCGAATTTGGACTGTTGATGACTGGAAACGTATTGCCTGCTCGGACGAGTCTCGTGTCAAGATGTAACAAGCGGATGAACGTGTACGGGTATGGAGACAACCTCATGTATCCATGGGCCCTGCATGTCAGCAGGGGATTGTTAAAGCTGATGGAGGCACCGTAATGCTGTGGTGCATGTTATGAGACCCTTGATACCTCTACGTACGACGCTGACAGGTGACACGCATGTAAGCATCCTGTCTGGTCGCCCGCATCCATTCATGTCCATTGTGCGTTCCGACGGGCTTGGGCGATTCCTACAGGACAATGCGATACGCCGCACGTACAGAATTGCTACAGACTGGCTCCAGGAACACTCTTCTGAGTTTAAACACTTCCGCTGGCCACCAAAATCCCCAGATATGAAGATTATTGAGTATACGTGGGACGCCTTGCAACGTGCTGTTCAGAAGAGATCTTCACCCCGTCGTACCCTTACGGATTTGTGGACAGCTGTGCAGGATTCATGGTGCCAGTTCCATCCAGCACTACTTCAGACATTAATCGAGTCCATGCCACGTCCTGTTGCGGCACTTCTGCGTGCTCGCGGGGGCTCTACACGACATTAGGCAGGTGTACCTGTTTCTATGGCTTTTCAGTGTAGATCTCCCTTTATGTATTGTATTTGCAGTCATTCTTAGTCTGCTAGCCTTGTTTGCAGCCGAATTTTGTTTTTGTTTCTCTCAGCCAAACCGACGTAAGGGGGGTAGGCTCAAATCAAATGGCTCTGAGCACTATGGGACTCAACATCTTAGGTCATAAGTCCCCTAGAACTTAGAACTACTTAAACCTAACTAACCTAAGGACATCACACACACCCATGCCCGAGGCAGGATTCGAACCTGCGACCGTAGCTAAGGGGGGTAGGACGTCAAACGGGCCGAATTGGAGCAGGAGAGGCACCACAGGACATTTTATTTTCTACTGTCTATACTTTTATTAATAAATTCATAAAACTTTGTCAGCATGACCAGGAAGGATTCAGGATTCACACTCATAGCAGTGGAAGTGCAAAAACATAACAAAATAATTTTTTTTTTACATATGAAATTTCATCATTTTTTCACTTACTATTGGCTGCATTTGTTGCTACAGGTACATTTTTCGTCACAAGTAAGAGAGATTCTTTGATGAATTTTGCACAGCATACAAACCATACTTACAGGTGTACGAAACTCTAGAATTTTCCAAATCTATTAAAAACAGTGGTAAAAATTGACATAATTAGCTACAAAATTTGATTTTTTTCTAAATATAAAGTTTAAAACGTAACAGCTCATTCATTTTTTCATAAATTAAATAGATTCTAGAGTTTCAGACACCTGTAAGTATGGTTTGTATGCTGTGCAAAATTCATCGAACAGTCTCTCTTACTTATGAAGGAAAGTGTACCTATAGCAACAAATGCAGCCAATAGTAAGTGAAAAAATGATGAAATTTCACATGTAAAAAAAATTATTTTATTATGTTTTTGAACTTCCGCTGCTACGAGTGTGAATCCTGAATCCTTCCTGGTCATGCTGACAAAGTTTTATGAATTTACTTGTAAAAGTGTAGTCAGTGGAAATTAAAATGTCCTGTGGTGCCTTTCCTGCTCCAAGTCGGCCCGTTTGACGTCCTACCCCCCTTAATTATAATATGTAAAAACCGATGAAGCTGCCAAAAGCAATAAAGTAAAGCGAAACAAGTATGGTTCAGTAGCAAAACAAAAACTCAGTTTCAAAGACAAGCGATTCTTTTCTAACAGATCAATTTCTTGTGTTTGAGTTTCAGACGAAGACGGGAAATCAACCAGTACTTTTATTGTACAGTATGGAAAAGGGTAAAAAAAGAAACACCATAACCAACAATTGTTATCCAGCGCTGGGACTCGATCTAGTTAAGACTATCTTGCTAGTCTTATGAAGCCAGCCAGTGTGCTCATTATGGGAGAGGTCAGGCGGAAGGCTGGAAAGCAATTCTCCCACATGCTCCCTTCGACACCGCGCATATGGGCAGTCCGAAAAATATTAGGCCCGGATCGTGATGGGGGAGGGGGAAGGGGGGGAAGCAAACCGGAGTATCTGGCCCGGGCGGTAATTTCAGAAGGCGCCAAATTCATATTCTTGAAGAAAAAAACCTTGTTTCACGAAGCGCCTAGCATCCAGGGCACGTTGTTCTATTGATTATTCATATGACTTTGAAGCGCTTACCTGTTGGTTTTAAACATTTTTGGGCACATTCTAAGTTGATTTCTGAACAGCCATAAGTTGATTATTGAATGCGTGCATAGTGTACATGACGTCTCTCCCCGGTGAATCCCAGTCGCATTAGAAATAAAAAATACTTTCCTGCAAACAAAGGGGGACCCGGCTATACGAGCTGAGCCGAATAAACCAGAACGGTTGAATGTCGATCGCTGTTTGCTTATGTGGTTGATTGGGTGTGCGAGTGACATGCGTTGTTATAATTATTAGCGAATTCCAGAGATTCAGACTACCAGAGTGGAAATAAATGACTAACAGGTAAGAAAGATTACATGTTATCTTCTCGGTGTATCCAAGAAAATGAAATTTTGCCAGATCGCTACACTACTCAGGGGCAGTTGTACTGTACCCGGTTAGCAGCTGATTAAGTTCTATTCTTGGAATAGCGCGGAAAACGTGTTGTACGAACACGTAACGACGCCCAACCGGAGAATAAACGTGGGATAACTAAGTCGCTGATTCTGGCAGAGTTAGTGAAGTTAATCAGAGAATAATTTTTGACAGTGGTAGGAATAGTTACAGAACTAGTGATGATAAGATTTTTTGTTAGAACGGGGAAGGAGAAGAAATGGGAACATCAGACAAATTACATGGAATAATATGATAGTGCCAAATGTATATAAAAATTTCGTACTACTACTTTTCGATCTCATACTTGAGAAACTGGGACATATGAATGAATCATGAACCTATTTTTAACATAAAACTTTTTGTTTAGTAGACCTAATAGGCATTTGATATTGACACTTTGCGAATTATATTCTGTCGTGCTATTTGTGTGACTGAGGTTGATAAAAGTGACCGTTTCTGCCAAACAGTCTCGTTTATTTGGCATGTGTTACAATTGCTGCAATATTAGAATGGCCTTTTTCGTTTTATCTAGCAGACGGCGATAAAGTAGACGCAATCAAATCGGGAAACCACACCAGTCTTGGGTACTATTCGTACTAACAACTTTTTCAGTCTTAGACGACGACATTTTGATTTTCATGTAGCAAAACGTTTGACGAACTTTGATGAGATAATAGATTCTTTCGAGAAAGGAAAGCACGCCGTGTAAAGCTGTAACAAGATTAGACAGAAAAAAAATGCTAAGAAGAAATGTGTAATAACTTGCTTGTTTCTTGTTTTTCTGGTTTTATGTTTCCTGTATTTAATTTTATGTCACACAGAAAAGAAAGTTATTAGCTACTAGGCAATAAAGAGTGCAAATTTTCTGAAGAGTTCTTATTTTACC
Organism: Schistocerca cancellata; assembly: GCF_023864275.1. Classification (NCBI taxonomy): domain Eukaryota; kingdom Metazoa; phylum Arthropoda; class Insecta; order Orthoptera; family Acrididae; genus Schistocerca; species Schistocerca cancellata. Next base: position 608,916,967 of record NC_064631.1, on the reverse strand, counting down.
GGTCACAAATAATTCCACTCAGTATTAATTGTGAGATTTTTAAAGGGGGAAATGATGTCAAACCAACCGACTAAGAGAAGGAAGGCTTCCCTTACAGAATATACATGTTTGAATTCCACAGAGTGAAATACATTGACGTGCGACAGAAGAATGCTGTGTGAAGAGACATGGCACTGCACCTTGGCACACTTAAGCCCAAGTAACATGTCTCACGTTTCCTCGAACATATATGTTTTAAATATCAAAAAGTCTTCAGAAAGATGTGTCCTACAAAATGAACATATTTGTAAATAAACGATTTTAAAAAAAAATTTGACATCCTATCTCAAACTCTCGGGGGGGGTGGGGGGGGGGAGCGCCACTACCAAGTTTACCCCCCTTCGGAAATACCGTAGATCCGGGGCTGAAAATATTGTCTTACTACTGAACTTTATTGTCTTTGAGTAGTGTTTCGTTTTGCGCCATTTAAGCACTCGATCTTATGATATTTTATTTTTCACTTATTTATATCTGTATATCTGTGGTTCATGGTGTGGGTTCCTGTAGTCATGTCCTAGTTCACGAACCACGGGCAACGTATGAGTAGCCAAGTAAGTGGTCCTGACAGTCGGGATACCAGTTACTTTGGAATAAGGCTGGGCATCTCGGACATATTCTGAGTCGTGGTCACCTTTGTGCTCATACGGCAAAGACTACCAAATCCACCGGTTAGTCCCTCAGCCGTTAGGGGTAAAACCCAATGGGACTCGGGGCAAGTAAGGCTAGCAACCTGCTTCCCTGGTACTTTAAATATGATGCTGGCAACAATCACAGCAAAATACCTCGGACCTTTGGAGGTGACTGACAAACCAGGGACTCCTAAGATACGACTTGGCAAACAAATAGTAATGAGATGGGGAGCTATTAATATCAATGGGGGCTACTCTGGGAAGAAGGTAGAGCTGGCAGAGGCTGCAAGTAAGATGGGGCTGGACGTTTTAGCTGTTAGTGACATTCAGGTAAGGGGTGAGAAAGAAGAGGAAGTGGGAGAATACAAGGTCTACCTGTCAGGAGTCAAAGCAGGAATAGCACAATGGGGTGTAGGACTTTACATCAGGAAAGAAATGGAACCCAGCGTAGTTGCAATAAGGTATGTAAACGAACGACTGATGTGGATAGATTTGACAGTATCTAGCAAGTAAATTATGATTGTGTCAGTATATTCGCATTGTGAAGGGACAGATCAAGATAAGACGGATAGTTTTTATGAGGCACTCAGTAATGTAGTTGTTAGAGTTAAGGACAAGGACAGTGTTCTGCTCATGGGTGATTTTAACGCCAGGATTGGAAATCGAACAGAAGGGTATGAAAAGGTTATGGGCAAATTTGGAGAGGATATGGAAGCCAACAGGAACGGGAAACAAATCTTGGATTTCTGTGCCAGTATGGGCTTAGTAATCACGAACTCATTTTTTAAACATAAGAACATTCACCGGTATACTTGGGAAAGCAGGGGAACCAGATCTGTCATTGACTATATAATAACAGATCAGGAATTCAGGAAGGCTGTGAGGGACACACGTGTATTCAGGGGATTCTTTGATGACACTGATCATTATTTAATCTGCAGTGAAATTGGGATTGTGAGGCCGAAAGTGCAGGAGGTCAGGTCCATATGTAGGAGGATAAGAGTGGAGAAACTTCAGGATAAGGAAATCAGGCACAAGTACATAACAGCGATCTCAGAAAGGTACCACTTAGTTGAATGTAGTCAATTACAGTCATTGGAAAAGGAATGGACAAGGTACAGGGACACAGTACTAGAAGTGGCTAAAGAATGTCTTGGAACAGTAGTGTGTAAAAGGAGGATGAAGCAAACAGCTTGGTGGAATGACACAGTCAAGGCAGCCTGTAAAAGGAAAAAGAAGGCGTATCAAAATTGGCTGCATACTAGAACTCAGGTAGACAGAGAAAGTTATGTTGAAGAAAGAAACAAAGCCAAACAGATAATTGCAGCATCCAAGAAGAAATCTTGGGAAGACTTTGGAAACAGGTTGGAGACATTGGGTCAAGCTGCTGGAAAAACATTCTGGAGTGTAATTAGCAGTCTTCGAAAGGGAGGTAAGAAGGAAATGACAAGTATTTTGGACAGGTCAGGAAAACTGCTGGTGAATCCTGTGGATGCCTTGGGCAGATGGAGGGAATATTTTGAAGAGTTGCTCAATGTAGGTGAAAATACGACCAGTAATGGTTCAAATGGTTCAAATGGCTCTGAGCACTATGGGACTTAACTATTGTAGTCATCAGTCCTCTATAACTTAGAACTACTTAAACCTAACTAACCTAAGGATATCACACACATCCATGCCCGAGGCAGGATTCGAACCTGCGACCGTAGCAGTCGCACGGTTCCGGACTGCGCGCCTAGAACCGCGAGACCACCGCGGCCGGCGATCAGTAATGTTTCAGATTTCGAGGTAGAATGGGATAGGCATTATGATGGAAATAGGATCACATTTGAGGAAGTGGAGGAAATGGTCAATAGATTGCAGTGGAATAAAGCAGCTGGGGTGGACGAAATAAAGTCGGAACTCATCAAATACAGTGGAATGTCAGGTCTTAAATGGCTACACAGGATAATTGAAATGGCCTGGCAGTCGGGACAGGTTCCATCAGACTGGACGAAAGCAGTAATCACACCAATCTTTAAACATGGAAACAGAAAAGATTGTAACAACTACAGAGGGATCTCTTTAATGAGCGTTGTGGGTAAAATCTTCTCAGGTATTGTTGAAAGGAAGGTGCGAGTATTAGTTGAGGACCAATTGGATGAAAATCAGTGTGGGTTTAGGCCTCTTAGAGGTTGTCAGGACCAGATCTTTAGCTTACGGCAAATAATGGAGAAGTGTTATGAGTGGAACAGGTAATTGTATCTATGCTTTATCGATCTAGGAAAGGCATATGACCGGGTTCCTAGGAGGAAGTTATTGTCTGTTCTACGAGATTATGGAATAGGAGGCAAACTTTTGCAAGCAATTAAAGGTCTTTACATGGATAGTCAGGCAGCAGTCAGAGTTGACGGTAAATTGAGTTCATGGTTCAGAGTAGTGTCAGGGGTAAGACAAGGCTGCAACCTGTCTCCACTGTTGTTCATATTATTTATGGAGCATATGTTGAAAACAATAGACTGGCTGGGTGAGATTAAGATATGTGAACACAAAATAAGCAGTCTTGCATATGCGGATGACTTAGTTGTGATGGCAGATTCGATTGAAAGTTTGCAGAGTAATATTTCAGAGCTAGATCAGAAATGTAAGGACTACGGTATGAAGATTAGCATCTCCAAAACGAAAGTAATGTCAGTGGGAATGAAATATAAACGAATTGAGTGCCAAATAGGGGGAACAAAGTTAGAACAGGTGGACGGTTTCAAGTACTTAGGATGCATATTCTCACAAGATGGCAACATAGTGAAAGAACTGGAAGCGAGGTGTAGCAAAGCTAATGCAGTGAGCGCTCAGCTACGATCTACTCTCTTCTGCAAGAAGGAAGTTAGTACCAAGACTAAGTTATCTGTGCACCGTTCAATCTTTCGACCAACTTTGTTGTATGGGAGCGAAAGCTGGGTGGATTCAGGTTACCTTATCAACAAGGTTGAGGTTACAGATATGAAATTCCCGGCGGGGTCAGGGATTTTCTCTGCCTCGTGATGACTGGGTGTTGTGTGATGTCCTTAGGTTAGTTAGGTTTAAGTAGTTCTAAGTTCTAGGGGACTGATGACCATAGATGTTAAGTCCCATAGTGCTCAGAGCCATTTTGAACAGATATGAACGTAGCTAGGATGATTGCAGGTACTAGTAGATGGGAACAATGGCAGGATGGTGTCCACAATGAGGAAATCAAAGAAAAACTGGGAATGAACTCTATAGATGTAGCAGTCAGGGCGAACAGGCTTAGATGGTGGTGTCATGTTACACGCATGGGAGAAGCAAGGTTACCCAAGAGACTCATGGGTTCAGCAGTAGAGGGTAGGAGGAGTCGGGGCAGACCAAGGAGAAGGTACCTGGATTCGGTTAAGAATGATTTTGAAGTAATAGGTTTAACATCAGAAGAGGTACCAATGTTAGCACTGAATAGGGGATCATGGAGGAATTTTATAAGGGGGGCTATGCTCCAGACTGAACGCTGAAAGGCATAATCAGTCTTAAATGATGATGATGATGATGATATCTGTATACTTTTGCTGTTTTGTTTCGTTATCGTTTTTATTTTGTCAAAGACAGTGAACAATTCAATGACTGGTGCAGCACTGGCCCCTGGGATATATTTTCTGCCTCCACAGTGTCTTCAGATCGCAAGGTGGGACAGATGATTCATCGTGAGGCTAGTGAAATAGTAAGCAATATTATAAAATTATATGACCAAAAAGCGAAGCAGGAAATTTGCAATATTGTATAGTGAAACGTGCTGCCTATTGCGCTAGCGTATCTGTATGAACTGTTACAAAAATTTGAAAAGTGGAAATTTTCATGGGTGAATCCCTTTTTGCTTCTGATAAAAAGTGTTCTAGATCTGAAGTATCTAAGTTTGCGATTACTTGGATGTGGATGGGATAAGAGACATACTACATGCATGCAGACATCACAGTTTCACTATGAGCTATAAACAGTCGAGAAACCACCACGAATGACAATGTTTTAATTGGTGTGTAGTGACAACAATTAGCTTTTCAGCGCCAATAAACTAATTATACAACAGGCTACACAAATGAAGAATGTGGTCGGCATTATTCCGAAAGTATGAGTGCCCTGAAAGAATGTGGTGGTTAATTTGTTGAAATGTATTGCAGACAAAGGCAGGCCAACATTCATGACAATGTTTTTCGAACAACGCGAACTCTTCCCCCCCACTCTCTCTCTCTCTCTCTCTCTTCTCTCTCTCTCTCTCTCTCTCTCTCTCTCTCACACACACACACACACACACACACACACACACACACACACACACACACACAAGGCACGCATTATTCTCAGCTGCTGACAGTACACTAATCACCGTGTTGTGCATTGGATCGATTGTTTGCTTTTATCAATAATTATTTGCGAACCACACAGTTTGGCAATACGTAGGTGAGTAACCAGTGTTAGGCACGTGCGCCAAGTCTTTTGTAAGTTTCCATTCTAGTCGTTCGCCATTAAAAATACGATGTGTCACGAGTATTCTAACAGAATTGGCGATTTATTTTTGTGTGAATTATTAACCTTTCCTCAATCAAAGAAGAATCGTCATTTATGAGTAGCTGCTATGTTTGTCTCGTGACAGGGTGAATTGTGTTTCTTAGCCAAAATACAGTATAACTTGAACAAACTCATCTTACAGTAGCTATTGCGACAGATTCCTGAAACAGTGTCTCATCAACCAAGTAACTGGGTGACTAGAGAGGTCAATAGCTTATGGTAAACCTCATTGTGCCGGTTTGCAGTAACGTAAGAGAAGAAATTTCACGTTTATTTTCATACTGGGAAATTGCCTTTTCATTAGCCGTCAATGACTTAAAATTTACAGTACTAGATTGAACAAATAAAATAAAACTATAGCTTCTGCTATAGAAATTTCCGTGTGTTAACCACCTGGCAAAATACTCTTCTCCTTGTGTGCTATCATTCGCCAGATTCGGTTTAGATATCTCGAGCGGTTTAGGAGCTATGTGGGATGATATGTGTATTTCATCCTAGCGCGTGTGCGATCGCAAGTGAACGCTTTACATACAATCCATTTTCTCGAGACTGGAGACGTTTAGAGACAACCTCCGGAGTCTAAAGAAAAAAAAATCGATGTGTTAGCTAAATTTAATAAACTGCAGCATATGATGTAAAATGCACCAAATGTAAAATCGTTGCGACTCGTATTTTTCTTGTAAGCTTTTCGAATTTCGCGCAGTGTCTTATTTAAATGCGAATGTCATTGATCATTGGCGAGAGCTGATGATAAAGCTATAAAGCTACAAGCAACGTAAAAATCAAATTTATTTACAGGATAGCTTTGTACGGTAAAACTGTTTGAGACAAATTTCAGGACGCGCGCCTCGATTCTGTCAGCTCAGCGCAGCGTGTCAAAAGGCACGCGCGAAGAATGTCTACGTGTCTCAATATGCGCAGGACCTGCACGGCACGTGTGGAAAGTGCGCGTCGCTCTATATGCCTTGTCACTTCACATGTGCTACACGCGCCCGAATTTGCGCTTAGTTAGCTTTACACTGAACGAGTCATAAGTATCCCCCCCCCCCCCCCCCCCTAGGACAGGCCTCATTCCCCAACCGCGCAATCCGAAATCGCATCCCGCTCCGTCAAATACACAAATGTATAAATTTAGTTCCGAATAAATGAAAAAAACGTCTAAGTACATAATCATCAAGGAACTGTCACTTTGATACTCGTGGAACTGCGAGAAGGGAGGGAGGGGGGGGTAAAGATAGCAGAATTTATTCGGAGATAAAGAGGCTCCGACAAGATAGACCTGCTTGGAGAGCTGCATCAGATCAGTCTTGGATCTGCATCTCTGTTTACTAATGTATTGTGCAAAGGTCAACACTTGCGCAAAAGTATCTGGTCAATATTACAGCCAGTGTTTCGCGCCTACGCTAACATGAGGCAGTGAACGTGTATTGGATGCTGCTGGATATCAGACTTCCGAGGAAAAACTGATACCTCAATCCACATTCAGGAGAAATTACGAAAATTTAAATGTAACGTAAACTTTATTCCATAATAAATTGTGTAATTAGGTAAGACTGTTATCTGAAGTCGAAATTTGATGCACCGCACCAGTGACGATTTTCTGTTTTCTAGTTTGTGCTTTCCTAAAGCTTTGTTGTGTTTAATGGCGCAGTTACTAAAGTCTACAAACAGCCAACGTGGCTTGGAAGCGACTATTGGCAGATTTCGTTTTCGTCTTGTTGCGCGCATCGTGGACACACTGTAAATCGGCAGCCATATCGCTAGTCGCTGTCTAGTCAAGGTCTGTGCCGCTTTATATTGGCCTGCGAAAGGCTTCAGCGGCAGTTAACCAGTCTCAGCGGAGATACCAAACCTGTAGCATGGTCTGCCGCCTCGTTATAGTGGTCTTAGCAGTGACTGGTGTCTTTGTGGCGTGTCAAGTAACAACAGCTGATGTTAATATTACTGCTGACAGAAGTAAGTACCTATATTTGTGCTACAATAGATAATTATGCTACATGTTATTATTCTTATATTTGAAAATGCACAGTTGTCGTACAGCTTGAACAGGGATTCATTGAAACTGCTAGTGTTTACGAAAGCCATTTGTCAGGTTTCGTTAATTCCGTTACCAGTTCAATAATATTCTGGATCTTACTTCATATTTTTCTCGTATCGAAGGTGCCACGAAAACTGCTTTCATACCAGGTCAAAGCAAATATTTTACACAGATTACCGAGGCACGAGGTGTAAATAACCCAGTCTTCATGCAGATATAAAGTTTTCCCCTTATTGCTTGTAAATGTAGCCTATATTTGTAGTTTCCCCCTTTACCTCGCCATATAAAAGATTGTTTTCGATTGCAGCAATCCAGACACTGTTTCTTGGGCAGGCATTTATCTTAATGTTGTCAGAATTATGGATATCCGCCGCCAAAAAATAGCACAGGCACTAAGTATTAAAATTCGCTCCTGTTTTCGACTTTACTCTAAATCCTGGAGCTTGTAATGATCGGAAACTCACCCTAGCGGACATATAATATGATCAGATCTGAGTTTGGCGTAAGAAGAATAAGAGCTGCGCATTGACCATTAATCAAGTGTGAGGATTGTTTTTCTCAAACAACAATGATTAAAATGTCTCATCGATGGTAGTAAACCCGGTGCGCACGGAGAGACCACAAGAAGTACACGAAAACAATCGAGCCAATTGAGGTGCGATATGTTGGAAGAGCGGTGTGTTTGTCTTTCTTGGGAAAGTGTAAAAAAGCTTATAGTGACATTTCTGGGTGCCAATTGCCGGGACTAGTGCAGCAGGGGATACAACCCGTCGGCTTTGAACAATGACGTCACAAGTCGCCAGAGAGCATGTATTACAGAGATGAAAGAGCTGAGGAGAATGTTGAGAAACAAAGGAATGCGAGAGAGGTAAACATTGATCTTGTCAAAAGCATAAGTGTTTTTTTGACTGTTAAAAAAAAATCTCACGAGGTAGAATAAACTGATCCTACTTTATTAAGCAATATCTTGTCAAAAGCCGAGAAGCGATTGCTCTTAATGTTCTAGCTCCCTTCAGTACGTAATAAGTGTTTTTTGACTTAAAAAAAAAAATCTCACGAGATAGAGTAAACTGATCCTACTTTATTAAGCAGCTCCCTTCAGTACCTAATAAGTGTTTTTTGGCTTTTAAAAAAAAATCTCACGAGATAGAATAAAGTGATCCTACTTCATTAAGCAATCAGTAAAGAAACGATTTTTTTACTTTTTTAAAAAAAAATCTCACGCGATAGAATAAACTGATCCTACTTTATTAAGCAGCTCCCTTCAGTACCTAATAAGTGTTTTTTGGCTTTTTTTTAAAAAAAATCTCACGAGATAGAATAAACTGATCCTACTTTATTAAGCAATATCTTGTCAAAAGCCGAGAAGCGATTCTTCTTAGTGTTCTAGCTCCCTTCAGTACGTAATAAGAGTTTTTTGGCTTTAAAAAAAAAAATCTCACGAGATAGAATAAACTGATCGTACTTCATTAAGCAATCAGTAAAATGATGCACCCAATATCAAGCGATCGCTTTTAGATTAACATTCAATTATTTTAATGATAGTGCTCATTAGAACACAGAACTGCTTTATTATCTATGCCTCGAAGTGAAGACATTACGATCTATGACTAAGGAATGACGTCATTGTTCAAAGCCGACGGGTTGTATCCCCTGCTGCACTAGACCCCAATTGCCCGAGGACCATGTGGATTGTAGTTATTACATAATGGTGATGATTTTCATTTAATGCTGTTACCCATACGGTAAGGTTACTCAAAACTGTATTAAAGAATAAATTCTGTAGTCACATGGGGTTCCCAAAACCGGATTTCATAAACCGGTTTCCTAATACTTCTTCCGGGTGATCTTGTAAACACTTTGAAATCTATTCCGGAAATACGCTTCTAGTTGCCGGTTTTCAAATTTCGCAATTGATTTTCGTTCCCATGTAAACAAAACCGGTTTTCAAACGTGACTTGGGCTGCCAGGTTTCGTCTTATTTTTAAAAAAATCCGGCTAATATGGACGGTGTGGCTTTTTGTACAATGAAGGAAAAGTAGTAATATTAGACTGAAGCTGTTAATTGAAGAGAAACAGCGATTGTGCTGATGAAATAAAAAAAACTATAACAGCTGTTTTCCAGGCGTCATTTTTAACTGGGATCCTTAATATGTAAAAACGAGAGCGAAAAACGGTTTTCGGAAGATATGTCGCATGTAAACGTAGAGAATGTAAAGTACGCTATACCTAACCAAAGAGCCCCCAGCTCGTGGTCTACTGGCTAGCGTTGCTACCTCTGTGATCGCGGGGTAGCGGGTTCGATTCCCGGCCGAGTTGGGTATTTTCTCTGTCCGGGGACTGGATGTTTGTGTTGTCCTCATCAATTCGTCATCCTCATCATTCATGATACTGGCTATATCGCACTGTTAAAAAAAACTGAAGTGTGAAAAAATTGGGACTTTGAACGGGCGCTGATGATCGCCCCACAAACCAAACATCAACGACCAAACCAAAGAGAATTCGAAGCTACCCCGTTAATATTGGTTATCTGTAGTATTTTCGATGCATTATCTTTGTAGGAAGTGAAATGGGAGGAAAAAAGTAAACTAATTTCTGTAGCAGGTGGTGTTAAAGGTGGAAAAATGCGTAAGAAGCACCGAGAAAGTTATTCTGTTATGCTTCTTTGTATAATTTGCAAGAGACAAATGCTGCTTCCATTCGTTATGACATACAAACTTGCTGAAAACCATCCGACATGAAACGTTATGTAGGAATTGTGAGCGAATGATGTATGGATGATAAGGTGCACAGTATACGTTAGCGATCATTTCGTTGGCATGGCTGTTTCTTGTGATATTGTTATTGTTACAGATGACACAAAGGTTTTCCTTGAGGATAAATTTCTATATTTTGCTTATGGCAGTAACCTGTTGGCGAAGAGAATACATATAAATAACCCAACTGCTGTTAGAATTTCTAAGGCCAAACTTGCGGTAAGTGTTACAAGCACCACCATGTAAACAGTGATAATCTCGATAGTTAATAACCGCCCCGACCCCTACAGGATTATCGGCTTGATTTCGGATACTGGTCTCGACGCTGGAAAGGTGCTGCTGCCACAGTTGTTCCTGACCAAGGAAAACATGTATGGGGAGCTGTATGGCAAATGGACAAATCCGATATGGACAACTTGGACAGGTAATCAAATTTTTGTACCATCAAAGGGTACTTCGACAATTATGTAGGTATACGTTAATTTAATTGTAACTGCAGGTTCTTACTCTGTTTAGGATCTTACTTACCTATAGAAATTTTTTCCACTGGTAAGTCTTCAAAGATCTGTAACGTGGGAAACACACACACACACACACACACACACACACACACACACACACACACGACGATGGTGCCACCACTCAGCTGATCACCCAAGACGATTTTATTACAGGGTCATTCTGCTGTTACTCACATTATAGGTTGATAGTTTTCATATATATATAAATGAACTTAAGTTTCAAATGTTATGCCAGAGTAAAATAATCTTATTAATGATAACATTTCTTTTGTTTTAGTATGTATTTTGTGTAGTTTGCTTGTACCATATTGTGAAGAATGTTAAAAACGAAACTGTCACTCATATTACAGAAAAAAACATAGGAAATATCTTCTTAAATGTGGTCAAATGTTTCTGCTCTTGAATAAGTTGACAGTCTTGTTTTCCACAGTTACCCTGAACACAGAAAGAATTGTTTAATATGTCACTGACAGTCCTGTCACTCTCATTACATAATAAAGAGAAATGAGGGAAATACAGCCATTACAGTATATGCCTTTACAACCAATGTAAGAAAAGTAACAGAGAGAAGAGACAGTATTGCTAATATTTCTGCCATTTGCCTGAGCAGCAACCATATTAAACGGCATCAACTTAGACATCAAACCTGTAGTATATTCTATTGCTCATGCATTCTAGTTAAAGATTTGAAAGGACATACTTAATTTGGCCACTGTTTAAAAATGATGTGCCTCCATCATTGACACTAAAGTGAGATTTACTCTATCCCACCTTTCCTTCAGTTCCATTTGGTCATCAACCGAAGACTGGCAGATTGCTGCATAACAATACACAGTATGCCTTCCTTGTAGCTTCATAATGGTATATTTGCCACTAGTAACAGATTTTAGGAATTGTGTCCTTTCTGATTGCTAAATCTTTTTTCTTGTCACTCTGCTTTGACAAGGGTAAGTCTTCAGTTCGTTGTTAAGAATGGTGGCCAGTATTTTTGATATGCCTTTAGGTAGCCTACTTCTTTAAAAACAGTTTCTTTCTTCTATACCTGTTTAATACATTTCCCTCACTTTTACAGTTTATATTTTGTTAGTTACTTTTGCAAATTGTTTTTCATAAAAAAGCTGACAATTTCTTGCTGAGGTATGAGCTCTAACTTCTCTCTTCACTTCAAGGTCTGTTTACAGGACCTCTCCCATGTGAAGTGGCGAAATAATTCCACATTACTTCCTTCAAATTACTTTTAGACTAGCTTAATATATCTATTCTCGAACCATGAGCTGGGTCTATCTGACTGAATATACATTTCACTGACTTCAGATGAAATTTCTCCAAGCAACTATCAGAGTGAGCAATCAAACTGTTCTTGATCTGACACTGTCAGTATGAAATTGTGTTTATTAGAGTACCAGACTCATGATGTAGACTGACTTATGCTTGCATACAGTGAAAACTCTATTTCCTCCTGTACAGAGCCAGAACAATTTTTAGAAAAATCCACCTGCAAAAATCTCAAATTAGACTTACCAGTGAAGATGACCTTATTGCTCTTTCTTTGTTGCACAGTTTTGCAAACTTTCTTTTCAGAAAAAAGTGCTCCAGTAAAAATGGAAGCAAAGAAATTGTACATTGTGCCAGGTCAGCTGCAGTACCTTCTCGCTGTGCTCTGGTAAGGTGAACTCCTTGCTCCCATATTTGCCAGGAACAATTGAGGTTAGAAGTGTGAGCATCATTAATAATACATCTCCACAAAACTACAGTCTTTAGTCGGTGCACGTCATAGTGCAACAGTCTTCTTTAGGTGGCTCACATTCGATTGAGTTTAAATAGGAGGTTGAGTATGCAGGAAGTGCTTAAAAACTTTGCTTAAAGTGTTTGCAACCTAAATAAAATTTTCATGACATTTACATAAATGGATGTTATGTGGTACTTGAGAACTCAGAACCACATGTTAAGGTCTTAAGTTCAGCAAATCTTCACTTGCTAACAATCTTGCCATATTTAGAAACAAAAAGAGGAAATACGGAACCGTCCAATCCCGTCTGTCTGCTTTGACCCATGACGTCACAAATATGGCGGAAACGACCATAACCACGATTCCAATATGGTGTATTTAAAGTCGGTACGTACACATTATGAGGACAAAAATACATCGAAAAACAAACACACACACTTTCCACAAAAAACCTAATGACACTAACGGGACAAGTGTGGGAATGGGGTTTTTTTGGGTGGGGCAAACTAAATATAAACAAATTTAGACACCCACCCCCATACAAAACCACACAAAATGACGAAACAAACGACATCACAAAACTCCCCAAATACCACTCAACACAGTATCATCTGGAATCGAACACTTCCCTTGACCTTTATAGCTAAACAGCAGCTCCCGATCCCATAAATTAGGATCAAACACTTCCCTTGGTCTATATAGCTCAAAAACTTCTCCCGATACCAATATCAACATACACAGCCACACATTTGGATCAAACACTTCCCTTGAGCTACGCACTGTTAATTTTATCCGTCATATCCATTCCTGAACAAAAACAATAACCGATTAATTTGACTAAAATTACCACATGATGTACAGCGAACAACTCTAAATTACCCTTCACATAAAATCGTTAACTCACTGAAACGAATTCCACTACAAACACAGCTGACACTTGAACAATTCTGGATAATGAGCAAAAGCAAACTGAGCCCATTGCGCTACACAAACGAAAATCCTGAACATACCACCAGAGAGCACAACAAACCACAACACAACATCTACAAACACACCACACTCACAAAACAAACTCTGCGGCATCATGACGTCGCACACAACACCCTTACGTCACGGGTCAAAGCCGACGCATGTGATCGGACGCTTCTGTCGACCCCCAAAAGAACGTGTCTTATTCAGAGAAGAATACAAATGTGTGATTTGCAGTTTCTTTCAAAGACAGTCTGGATTTCAAATGGTGCTTATTGATCTCCATCATCTCTTGAATAAACCCCTTGAACAACTGAGATAAGTGCCAACCAGTTCATTTTGAAAAGTGCCAATCAGTTCATTGGAAGTAGTGGTGAATTCTTTTTCCTTACTACCAGTGAGCGAAACATCTCCAATAAAACTTTCAGTTTCTTAACAGCACACTTCATTTCATGGTGAATTTGGCAGGGTTTCCCCCCCCCCCCCCCTCTTCCCCCTTCCCACGGGCTGTGGCTTGCATTCTTTTAAGGAAGTAACATTTGCCTTTGTTCAGATTTCTCTTTTTTAAGCGCCCACATTTTGCAGCAAACTACTGTATCCGTTCTTTCTTCTTTCTCTGCTATTATTCTTGTTTCTTTTTCGTAGCACATCATCATCTTTCTTCTTTCCCCTTCCTGTATTTGCATGTTGTTTTTCATTTTACCTTTTATAGTTCTTCTCGCCTTTGTTTCTGCCTTATTTTACCGTAGATGATATTTTGCTAGCTGAGCAAAGAAAATAATTGTTTTGTTATTTTCTTATCAAAATTTGAGATGGAACTCCCCCAAGTAGTATAACTAATGTTAATAAAGTCATTCACATTACGTAATTACATTTTGCTGCAAACCATTTAATAACAATAATAGAAGGCTGCAATTTGGTGTAAGTTATGGAGATCAAATGGTTCAAATGGCTCTGAGCACTATGGGACTTAACAGCAGAGGTCATCGGTCCCCTAGAACTTAGAACTAATTAAACCTAACTAACCTAAGGACATCACACACATCCATGCCCGAGGCAGGATTCGAACCTGCGACTGTGGCGGTCGCGCGGTTCCAGACTGCAGCGCCTAGAACCGCTCGGCCACTCGGGCCGGCTATGGAGATCAGAAGTACTATGAACTATCATAATTTTTTTTAATAAAGGGTATTTATTGAAATACTTATTTTTGTTACATTACATGCAAATATGCATTTTCTAAAGTGTGTATAGTTTGGCACTATTAGTACCATAATGCATGTTTCTTGTTTTACTTCGTAGATTAAGGTTTAAGAAAAATAATTCATGTAAATTTTGGTTGAAACATTACTATTTAAATTGTTAAAAACCAACCCTAAAAATGCAGAAAATGGTGCCATGATCACCACAAGAAATAACATAACCTTCTTTGAGCTAAAACCTTAAACAAAAATCATTTCCCACCAAAAAATTCATCATTGACAAGAAGTTTGTAGTGTAGACAGCAGTGCAAAAATAAATTAACAATAGATGTATTAGCAAAAATAAATTAACAATAGATGTATTACTTTAAAACTATTAATAAAATGACCCATGACACCATAATTCTGTAACAGGCAGAGGAGGGGGTGGGGGAGATGCTCCTCCTCGTCAGCGATCACAGGCCCTGTAGACAAAGCGCGGCATCAACGATCTGCTTCCACCGCCTTCTATCTCTTGCAGCCTCTCTCTGTTGTTGTTGTTGTTGTTGTTGTTGTTGTGGTGGTCTTCAGTCCTGAGACTGGTTTGATGCAGCTCTCCATGCTACTCTATCCTGTGCAAGCTTCTTCATCTCCCAGTACCTAGTGCAACCTACATGCTTCTGAATCTGCTTAGTGTATTCATCTCTGGGTCTCCCCCTACGATTTTTACCCTCCACGCTGCCCTCCAATACTAAATTGGTGATCCCTTGATGCCTCAGAACATGTCCTACCAACCGATCCCTTCTTCTGGTCAAGTTGTGCCACAAACTTTTCTCCCCAATCCTATTCAGTACTTCCTCATTAGTTATGTGATCTACCCATCTAATCTTCAGCATTCTTCTGTAGCACCACATTTCGAAAGCTTCTATTCTCTTCTTGTCCAAACTATTTACCGTCCATGTTTCACTTCCATACATGGCTACACTCCATACAAATACTTTCAGAAATGACTTCCTGACACTTAAATCTATACTCGATGTTAACAAATTTCTCTTCTTGAGAAACGCTTTCCTTGCCATTGCCAGTCTACATTTTATATCCTCTCTACTTCGACCATCATCAGTTATTTTGCTCCCCAAAATAGCAAAACTCCTTTACTACTTTAAGTGTCCCACTTCCTAATCTAATACCCTCAACATCACCCGACTTAATTCGACTACATTCCATTATTCTCGTTTTGTTTTTGTTGATGTTCATCTTATATCCTCCCTTCGAGACACCATCCATTCCGTTCAACTGCTCTTCCAAGTCCTTTGCTGTCTCTGACAGAATTACAATGTCATCGGCTACCCTCAAAGTTTTTATTTCTTCTCCATGGATTTTAATACCTACCCCGAATTTTTCTTTTGTTTCCTTTACTGCTTGCTCAATATACAGATTGAATAACATCGGGGAGAGGCTACAATCCTGTCTTACTCCCTTCCCAACCGCTGCTTCCCTTTCATGTCCCTCGACTCTTATAATTGCCATCTGGTTTCTGTACAAATTGTAAATAGCCTTTCGCTCCCTATATTTTACCCCTGCCACCTTCAGAATTTGAAAGAGAGTATTCCAGTCAACATTATCAAAAGCTTTCTCTAAGTCTACAAATGCTAGAAACGTGGGTTTGCCTTTCCTTAATCTTTCTTCTAAGATAAGTCTTAAGGTCAGTATTGCCTCTCGTGTTCCAGTATTTCTACGGAATCCAAATTGATCTTCCCCGAGGTCGGTTTCTACTAGTTTTTCCATTCGTCTGTAAAGAATTCGTGTTAGTATTTTGCAGCTGTGCCTTATTAAACTGATTGTTCGGTAATTTTCACATCTGTCAACACCTGCTTTCTTTGGGATTGGAATTATTATATTCTTCTCTCTACCCTGCGGAAATTCCTAATGCTGTGATGTCCTTCTCCATGTCATCTTCCCACCTTATACGAGGTTGGCCCAATGGTTTTGTTGCCTCGAGAGTTCCTTCAAATACTTTCTTGGTGCTTCTGTTGTTTTCCATTCTGACCACATGTCCAGCCCATTGTTGTCTCCTACTTTTTAATTTCTGGATGATAGTGGGTTGCTTCATTAACCGATAAATTTCATTGTTCTTTTGAATTCTCCATGCGCCATTCTCCAACACAGGTCCCCAGATTTTTCTCATTATTTTTCTTTCAAAAACATTCAGTTTTTCTCTTTCAATCTTTGTAAGTGTCCAGCTTTCTGAACCATATAGTACTATGGGGCAGATAATAGTGTTGTATATCTTCATCTTTGTGGTGATTGACAAAGCTTTACTTTGGAGTGGGTTGCTTAGTGAGTACAGACATCTTGACCCTGAGGCTATTCTTTCATTTATATCCATTGTTATGATATTTTTACTATTGAAACATGATCCAAGGTATTTAAACTGGAGAACTTTTCTGAATTTAGAATGTTGATCAATTTCAAAGTAAGGATTTGGGTTTATGATTTGACCTATTTCCATATATTCGGTTTTCTCTTGATTAATCAAAAGCGATTTTGCTGGCACTGTACCTGAGAGATCTGTATATGTCTTTCAGTTCATTCTTTTCATTCAGCAACACTATATCATGTGCATAAGCCAGGAGGTTTACTCCAAAGTGTTCGAATTGGAGACCATTGTATAGATGTAAATTACTCTCTCTAACCACTTTCTCTAATGCAAGCCTGTTTTAATTGGAAAGGTGGGGGATATGGATCCTCTGAACTTCACTGCTGCCTGGGAGCCATCCATGCACAGTTGTATCATCCTATTGATTTTACTGGGTATACTAAATTCTCGTAATGTGTTGTAGAGGCTACTTCTGTGGATGCTGTCGTAGGCTCGCAGGAAATCAATGAAGAGACAATCGATGTTTTTGTTAAATTCCCAGTATTTCTCAAAGATTTGTCGTATAGTAAACAAATTATCAGTTGTGGAACGGTTTGTTCAAAATCCAGCCTGGTAATCTTGAATGTTTTCTGCATAAAGTTTGTTTTTCGAGAATGGTCATTGACAGGATTTTGTATATTATGTTCAGCAAACTGATTCCTCTGTAATTTCCACATTCCATTCTGTTTCCTTTCTTGTGTATGGGACAAATTATTGCAGTTTTCCAATCTTCAGGCAGTGTTTCTGTTTTCCAGATCATTGTGATAAGGTTATAAATTTCTTTGTGTAGTTTGCTTCCGCCCTCTTTTAACATCTCTGCTGATATCTGGTCCTCGCCTGCTGCCTTGTTGTTTTTGAGCTTTTGAATGGAGTGGATCACTTCCTGTTCTGTGATTCTACATTCGTCATTATTAATGCTGTCCCTCTCAGACATTGTGTAATTGAAGGTTATGTGCGGATCAGTGCAATTTAACATTTCTGAGAAATACTCTTTCCATCTTTCTAGGATACCTTCCAGCTGCGTTAGCATGTTTTGATTTTTATCTTTTATGAATAGGTTTTCACTTTGATAACATCTCTTGCTTTTCTTTGTATACTGAAACAACTTCTTTGAGTTTCCATTCCTGCTTTCCACTTCTATAGATTCTAGGACTCCAGTTAGATATTTCCTTTTCTCTGTTCGTAGAACTCTTGCTGTTTCTCTTCTAACCACATTAAACGTCTCTCCTGTCCTCACTCTCCCTATTATGCAGCCACAGCATCCTGGCTTCTTTCCTCCTTTCTACTGCTCTCTGGCACTTTTTGTTGAACCATTTCTGTTTCTTCATTTTCTTTTTCTTGCCCAGCGTTTTTTCTGCTGCATCTGTTACTACAGTCTTTTATTCTTTCCCAAGCTTTCTCGACACTATTTTCTTCCTCAGCTTCTTGCAATGCTGCAAATTGGTTATTTATTTCAATCAGATGGGCTTCTTTAACAGACAGTTCCTTGAGTTGTTTGATGTCTAAATTAGGTTTTGGTGTGGATTTTGGTTGTTGATTCCAAATCATCTTGATTTTCGTCTTTCCTACCACTAAGAAATGATCTGAGCCAATTTCAGCTCCTCTGTACGTTCTGACATCTCTTATAAATGAAGTGAAATGTTGATATGTCATAACATGGTCAATCTGATTTATTGTTTTGCTATCTGGAGAGCACCATGTACCTTTGTGTATATCTTTGTGAGGGAACATCTTTGAGCAAATTCCCATATTCTTTGACAGTGCAAAGTTGATCATTTTTAATCCATTTTCGTTTGTGGTCGAGTGCTTGCTATGTTTTCCTATTGTGGGGATGAACATATCCTCTTTACCTATTTTTCCATTAAAGTCCCCAAATATAATTCTCATATTTCTTGTTGGAATACTTTTGACTACTCTCTCTAATTCTTCATAGTACTCATCTTTTTCGTCCTCGGTTGAATCTTAAGTCGGTGCATGGACATTTATGACTATTATACCATACCACTGGTGTTTGATTGTTATGTAAGACATACTTTTGTTAATGGGATGGAATTCCTTAACCTGATTAACAATCCTGTTCTTAACAGTAAAACCAGTACCAAATTCATGGTGTTTTTCATCTCCCCCATAAAAAATGACACAATTATCCTCCGTGTGTGTCCCTTCTTCAAGCCACCTAACTTCTTGTAGAGCCACAATATCTGTCTTCTATGTTTTTAGTTCAGATATCAAAGTTGCTGCTGCAGCTGGTTTATTAAGACTACGAACATTCCATGTCTCAAATGTGAAGCAATATTTATTGTTTCTATCTCGCGAATTCCTGTTCCATAGCCTATGCCTGTTTCCTTTGAATCCATTATCCGAGGCAAATGATTGATGTGAGCTGGTAGGTAAAGAATCCCCTGGCAGCGTTAAGAGTGCTGCACGGGTTAAGCTTGGTGATGGGGCTGCCACCTCACAGCTTCCAAGCTTGCTGAGTAATATTTTGGATTACCATTTCCTAGGCAGATTGCCTTTCCCAGGCTCTGAGCTCTGCCTGCCCCGTAGAGATGCCCTCCACCTTTTCTACCGTTGGAAATAAATCTCTTCCACCATATGAGCCGTTGACTTTCTCTTCACTGGTTTTGGTCCACTCCCGGTATTTTATTTCCCCGGGGCCCACCATATCTGGTGAGCATTCCCCTATCCACCACCTGGGCAGGTGCCCGATGGGGGACCAGCAACCTCTCACGGGATGTGGTTTTTAATGGCCTTCTAAAAGAGCATACCAGCAACCTAAACTCATTTTGTTTTTAGTCTGCAGCTTGTGGTCTAGTGGCTAGGTTTGCTGCCTCTGGATCATAGAGTCCCGAGTTCGATTCCCAGAGGGTTGGGGACTGGGTGTTTGTGTTGTCCTCATCATTTCATCATCATCATTCATGACAGTGGCTAGATTGGACTGTGAAAGTTGGGACTTCGTACGAGCACTGATGAGTGCGCAGTTGAGTGCCCCATAAACCAAACACCATCTAAACCCATTTTGGTGCTGTACTGTCAGAATACATGGAATTGCTTAGTCACCTTACATTGTAACATTTGTTAATGTGTTATCAAAGGCATACATTGTGTAGAGGGATAGCTGTAACCTACAGTAAAGTGTAGGCTGGAAGTTTATTGTATATCCTCATGTCTAACAACAACAGTCAGCCATGCCAAATGCAGAGAGTGTTTGTGATAGTTTTACTTTACTCACATTTGAAACTGCCAGTATAAATTGTCCATCTAAATGACCGCGAATCTCACACGACACACTTATTCAATTGAGATTTTGGCCGTATTTTGTATGCTGTCTACCAGGTAGTACATGCTTATGCTGACAGTACTAAGGCTTCATCTGTTTCATCCTCACTACAGATTTAGCCATTTCCCCTCATCTTGGAGTCTGAGATAGTTTCATGTTCCGTGGATTGTTGTGCATGATAAATTGTAGATATGTGGAATGTCCTTTTACACTTATTTTGTAAATATGGCTACATGCTGTCCTTTCTTCTTAAACTGCTTCAAATGCTCTTTCCTCCTCAAGAAAGGAAGTAACAGTTCCAAAAAGCAAGGATAAGGTTTCACTTCTATTTGTGTCTGTGGCCAGTACTACACGTTTTTCCTCCTGAGGGTAAGTAATGACCAGCAATTCTGTATCTCAGTTTATTAACACTAACACTGCCATTTTTGTTAGAATATAAATTGAACTATTCAGCATGTGGCAAAAGCTTACACTTAATTTAATTCACCAAACTCGGTGGATTCCATAGTGGGCCCTCCTTGCATTTCTCATAGTTTACATCTACATATACAAACATACTCCACAAGGCATAGTATGCTGATGGTACCCAGTACCACCACTAGTAGTATCCTTTCCTCTTCCACTTGCAAATAAAGCAAGGGAAAAATGACTGATATTATTCTGCAGTCAGCTTCAAATGCTGGTTCTCTAAATTTTTCTTAATAGTTTTCCTTGAAAAGAACGTCCTCTTCTGTACAGGTATTAGAGTGCCCAAAGAAGACATTGCTTGTGTCTGTGTATATGCGGATGGATATGTGTGTGTGTGTGTGTGTGTGTGTGTGTGTGTGTGTGTGTGTGTGTGTGTGTGTGTGTGTGCGAGTGTATACCTGTCCTTTTTTTTCCCCCTAAGGTAAGTCTTTCCGCTCCCGGGATTGGAATGACTCCTTACCCTCTCCCTTAAAACCCACATCCTTTCGTCTTTCCCTCTCCTTCCCTCTTTCCTGACAAAGCAACCGTTGGTTGCGAAAGCTAGAATTTTGTGTGTATGTTTGTGTTTGTTTGTGTGTGTATCGACGTGCCAGCGCTTTCGTTTGGTAAGTCAAATCATCTTTGTTTTTGATATATTTTTTCCCATGTGGAATGTTTGTCTGTTATATTCATATCATTAATTTGAACCCAACAATTACGTTTGTTATTGTCACTGTTGCATTTCGAAATCTTTCCTGTCATCTTATTTTCTCTTTCTGTTTTTGCAAGTAGTTTCACTTTGTATTCACCTTCTCCTCTTTACTGAGTCTACCATACAATTTTGTCCCACCTCTATGTACTCAATAATACGTAACCCACTTCCAAACCATAACCAAAAAAAATTTTTCCACTTTCAACACTACCACTGCTATAAAATCGACCGTTTCCAGTCCACAAACAGTTCCTTTCAGCTATTAAACAGCCATTTCGGCTAGTTCTAATAACTTTCGCCTTTTTTTCCATTTCCGTTTTTCCCACATCACTGATCTTTTTTAGCCGCTTCCCACAGGTTTTAACGTTATTATTTCTTCGTCAGACAATTGTTAGCCTCATTTTCACAATCTGCCACCACAAAACCACTCCTTTTAATACATTTACTTGCAGTTTTTTCGAAATTTTTCCGAATTGCTCCACCCTTTTACGTGTTTTGGCGGCAACACAACCACCTAACCTTTGTGCACATCGTTGTCTACCAACCCAAGTTCACCGCAGGATCAACATAGCCCAGCTATAACCAACACTTTTTCGCCTTTTTTCACACCAGATCTCCAGTTGCTTTCCAGGTCACCTTTATCTCTCCCCATATATTTTCATTTCAGCCTCATGTTACACTTTCCACCTTCTAATACCATGTCACCCTCACACCATCCCCACAACGACCCCATTAGGTTTTATTTACATTCCCTCCGCAAACATGCCTTCGCCCTAGCCAGATTACACTCCCATATTTTATTTTCTCAGGCTTGTCTGACATTTGGCATTACCCCCAAAGGCCTCACACTTAAAGTTCCCATCTCTGGCTGCAACCCTTCTTTCCATCAGTCCCTATACCAGTTCCAAACTGAACAATCCATTGCCCTCACCCACCTAATCCTTCACCTACACATCAACTCAGCCAATGAACACACCCGTCAACTCCTATCCTTAATAAAAGTCCTCAATCTTTCCTCTCCCACATCCACACCGGCTATTCAGAGCATCCTCCTACAGGCCAACCGTCAATTAGAACAGCATGCCACCCTCCACCTCAAAAAACTATCCAATCTCCTGGTTTCCCACCTCCGGAAAGGCAACTCACTCACCCTTCACAACCTTTCCAGCAAACTTCAACCTCCTCTCATTGCACACAGACCCAGTCTCTCCCATCTACTCAGTCTCCCACTTCCAGCTCCACTCCCCCCAAAACCTCAAAATTCCAGTCAACACAATCTGGAACCACAACACCCTAATTCAGTAGTTAACCTTTCCTCCAAACCTCTCTCCCAATCCGAAACCTCTGTCCTATCCAAAGGCCTCACCTTCAGCCCCACTCCCAGATTCAACCCAACAGCCCTTGTCAAAGATTTACTGTCCTACACCCGTACTCTCTGCTGGAAATATCACTTTGCCACGAAGAAAAATGATCCTAACCCTACTCCTAATGATCCAACTCCCCAAGACACTATCCAAATTGAACCCTGCCTGGAACAGTTCCGTCCTCCGTCACAGCGGGACCCACCTCCTCTTCCTCAAAATCACCCTATCCAAACTTTCCAGGAATTTCTGACTTCCAGCCTTGCCTCTCAATCCTTCTTAAAAAACCTTAATCCTACTCCCAACATCACCACTGCTGAAGCCCAGGTTATCCGTGATCTGAAGGCTGACCGATCCATAGTCCTTCTTCCGGCGGACAAGGGTTCCACGACCGTGGTACTTGATCGTCGGGAGTATGTGGCTGAGGGACTGCGTCAGCTTTCAGACAACACTACATACAAAGTTTGCCAAGGTAATCCCATTCCTGATGTCCAGGCGGAGCTTCAAGGAATCCTCAGAACCTTAGGCCCCCTACAAAACCTGACTCCATCAACCTCCTGACCCCACCAACACCCCGCACCCCTACCTTCTACGTTCTTCCCAAAATTCACAAACCCAATCATCCCGGCCGTCCCATTCTAGCTGGTTACCAAGCCCCCACAGAATGTATATCTGCCTACGTAGATCAACACCTTCAACCCATTACATGCAGTCTCCCATCCTTCATCAAAGACACCAACCACTTTCTCGAGTGCCTGGAATCCCTACCCAGTCTGTTACCCCCTGGAAACCATCCTTGTAACCATTGATGCCATTTCCTTATACACAAATATTCCACACATCCAGGGCCTCGCTGCAATGGAGCACTTCCTTTCACGCCGATCACCTGCCACCCTACCTAAAACCTCTTTCCTCATCTCCTTAGCCAGCTTCATCCTGACTCACAACTTCTTCACTTTCGAAGGCCAGACATACCAACAATTAAAGGGAACAGCCATGGGTACCAGGATGGCCCCCTCGTACGCCAACCTATTCATGGGTCGCTTAGAGGAAGCCTTCTTGGTTACCCAGGCCTGCCAACCCAAAGTTTGGTACAGATTTATTGATGACATTTTCATGATCTGGACTCACAGTGAAGAAGGACTCCAGAATTTCCTCTCCAACCTCAACTCCTTTTGTTCCATCAGATACACCTGGTCCTACTCCAAATCCCTTGCCACTTTCCTTGACGTTGACCTCCACCTGTCCAATGGCCAGCTTCACACGTCTGTCCACATCAAACCCACCAACAAGCAACAGTACCTCCATTATGACAGCTGCCACCCATTCCGCATCAAACGGTCCCTTCCCTACAGCCTTGGTCTTCGTGGCAAACGAATCTGCTCCAGTCCGGAATCCCTCAACCATTATGCCAACAACCTGAAAACAGCTTTTGCATCCCGCAACTACCCTCCCGACCTGGTACAGAAGCAAATAACCAGAGCCACTTCCTCATCTCCTCAAACCCGGAACCTCCCACAGAACAACCCCAAAAGTGCCCTACTTGTGACAGGATACTTTCCGGGACTGGATCAGACTCTGAATGTGGCTCTCCAGCAGGGATACGACTTCCTCAAATCCTGCCCTGAAATGAGATCCGTCCTTCATGAAATACTCCCCACTCCACCAAGAGTGTCTTTCCGCCGTCCACCTAACCTTCGTAACCTCTTAGTTCATCCCTATGTAATACCCAAACCACTTTCCCTACCATCTGGCTCCTACCCTTGTAACCGCCCCCAGTGTAAAACCTGTCCCATGCACCCTGCCACCACCACCACCACCTACTCCAGTCCTGTAACCCGGAAGGTGTACATAATCAAAGGCAGAGCCACGTGTGAAAGCACCCACGTGATTTACCAACTGACCTGCCTACACTGTGAAGCTTTCTATGTGGGAATGACCAGCAACAAACTGTCCATTCGTATGAATGGACACAGGCAGACAGTGTTTGTTGGTAATGAGGATCACCCTGTGGCTGAACTTGCCTTAGTGCACGGCCAGCACATCTTGGCAAAGTGTTACACCGTCCGGGTTATCTGGATACTTCCCACTAACACCAACCTGTCAGAAGTCCAGAGATGGGAACTTGCCGTTAAGTATCCTCTCTTCTCATTATCCGCCAGGCCTCAACCTCCGCTAATTTCAAGTTGCCGCCACTCATACCTCACCTGTCTTTCAACAACATCTTTGCCTCTGTACTTCCGCCTCGACTGACATCTCTGCCGAAACTCTTTGCCTTTACAAATGTCTGCTTGTGTCTTTATGTGCGGATGGATGTGCTTGCGCACATGCGTGTGCGTGGGCATGTACGCGCGCGCGTGTGTATACATGTCCTTTTTTCCCCCTAAGGTAAGTCTTTCCGCTCCCGGGATTGGAATGACTCCTTACCCTCTCCCTTAAAACCCACATACTTTTGTCTTTCCCTCTCCTTCCCTCTTTCCTGATGAAGCAACCGTTGGTTGCGAAAGCTTGAATTTTCTGTGTGTTTGTGTTTGTTTGTGTGTCTATCGACCTGCCAGCGCTTTCGTTTGGTAAGTCACATCATCTTTGTTTTTAGATATATTTTTCCCACGTGGAATGTTTCCCTCTATAGATGATGTAACTTACCAAATGAAAGTGTTGCATGTTGATAGACACACACACACACACACACACACACACACACACACACACACACACACACAGATATATAGACACAAGCAGACATTTGTAAAGGCCCAATGTCCTATCAACCGATCCCTTCTTCTAGTCAGGTTGTGCCACAAATTCCTCTTCTCCCCAATTCTGTTCAGTACCTCCTCATTAGTTACATGATCTACCCATCTAATCTTCAGCATTCTTCTGTAGCACCACATTTCGAAAGCTTCTCTTCTCTTCTTGTCTAAACTATTTGTCGTCCACATTTCACTTCCATATATGGCTACACTCCACACAAATACTTTCAGAAACGACTTCCTGACACTTAAATCTATACTTGATGTTAACAAATTTCTCTTCTTCAGAAATACTTTCCTTGCCATTGCCAGTCTACATTTTATAGCCTCTCTGCTTCGACCATCATCAGTTATTTTGCTCCATGAATAGCAAAACTCCTTTACTACTTTAAGTGTCTCATTTCCTAATCTAATTCCCTCAGCATCACCCCATTTAATTCGACTACATTCCATTATCCTCGTTTTGCTTTTGTTGATGTTCATCTTATATCCTCCTTTCAAGACACTGTCCATTCCGTTCAGCTGCTCTTCCAGGTTCTTTGCTGTCTCTGACAGAATTACAATTTTGTACGCAAACCTCAATCTCCATTGGTAATAGTGCTCCTAACAGTTTGTTTATCCACAGAGGTAATTCCCTTCTGTACAGCAAGTGTGTATACTTTCTTTGCCATTATTTATTAGCTTTTGGAACACTTCTGCAAATTCTTGAAAAAACATTCTTTTATTAGTCACTGCCTCTCAGTGATGCTTTTGTTAAACTTGCCCATAAATAAGGTTTTTTCTTCTGTCTTGCACAGAACTGACACAGTCTATTTTGCTGAGAAATCTATTGGGCGAACACTTTAACCTGCAGATAAAGGATACGTGATATCATTTTGACTTGGTTGTGACATTCTTATGTCTGCAAACTAAGCAAAATAAAATGGCTGTTACTTGGTTTGTATAAGACTGCTGCTTTTACTAGAAGTTACAGTGAAATAAATACACACAAAAATTGTGAAGAGGCATCCTTTATTGCAACCTGTCATTGGTGTTATTACTGGTGTTAATACAACATAAGATGCGAGTCTGAATTCAGCTTTCTAGATTGGGTATCTTATTTTGCAGACAAGAAGGTGTTTCATCAGACATTTACTTTCCGTTTGAGGTTGAAGTTGAGAAACCAGATGGGAAGAAACTGCTGTGCCGCTGCTATCAACTATGTAACACTCCAACAGAGCTAAAACCAGGGCAGCCTATTCCAGAAGACCGACTTCCCTCTGAACTTTACCTGAGTGTGATAATACAAGGAGCACGAGAAACAGGTCTCCCAAATGAATATATAGAGCAGTTAGAAAAAATATCTCACAATAGCTACAAAGGTGACAACAGCACAATATTGTCTTCTCTGGTATCAAGTTCATAAATGTGGTGTGTGACACACACACACACACACACACACACACACACACACACACGACTTTACATTTAACATAATGCCAAGGGTAAGATACTGAAGTGGTCAAAATAGTTTTATACTGTTATTAGGTTTTGTCAATAAAAGTTATTTAAGATGATCCTGTATTTAAATACTGTGTACATGTATTATACTTTGTTTTGTTTTGAAGAGAGTTATGCAACATGTGGATGAAAGCAAACCTTTTTGCCATAGATTAACTTGTTCTATTGCATGTGCAGAATAGAGGTCACTGAAAAAACTTAGGAATCACATTAGCTGAAATTCTTGTGACTAACGCCATGAACAACTATCACACAAATTTGGTGAGGTACTTGAACGTGTAAATTTAAAAACTTCTTATCTGTTATGAACTTTGGTAGTGGTGGAAACTTAAGTGGTTTTGTTAAAGCCAGTTTCAAGTGTGACTACATGTAATTGGAGAGAGAATTTGAAAAAGGATGTATGTCTAAATATGACAATAAAAAGAATGTATGTTTAAATATGACAATGTAAATATAGGTCATATTTGTGTACCACAGACCACGAGTCTCAGAAGATGCCCAGTTAAGTATTTTTTTTCCCATGATACCCTTTAGGCCAGTAGATATTTACTCATGCAAGAGCTATAAGAACTACAGACATGTTAATTCATGTAAGAAGTTCTTGGATTGTTCTTACACATTGGATAGTAATAACTAATCTATGATTAGAATAAGGAAAGGTGCAAGAAGTCTCTTCACTGTTTACAGTGTGCAAATCTAAGTCAAATCTGTTTGTTGCCTATGCAGTGTTGGATATACATGTCCTGATCCAATCGTCTTGTACTTATGTATTATCTTAGTCCCATCATTTACTCATTGATGGCAGATGGGTCATTCCATATCAAATCACCCAATAAAAAATAAATTTTACACCCACCTCCTTAGATTTTCATGAAATTTGGCTCAAATGGTTCTAATGCCATCCTGACAACACCTGCAATTTTTTTTGCTGTATCTCTTACAGTTTTTTTATAAATTTTTAAAGTTTTTATGTTTTGCGTTTTCTGAACCTTCGGAAATGGTCAGTTTAATTTGTATTCAAAACTTTAAATTTGCTTATCTTAAAAACTCTTTTAGATAACATCATGAATTTTTGCAGCAAGTTTATTTATTATACATATTTGAAGATAAAAATGATGCTATTAAAATATATTAATATTTTCTATGAAAAAAAATATATATATGTATTTTTTCTTTTTTTTAACGGATGTTTTGTTTTATAAGAATTGCAATATCTCGAGTCTCAGACCTGATAGAATGCTCAAATTTGTTTTAATTTACTCTTAAACATATAGGCTACTTGATAAAACAAAAATAATGATGGCTTTTTAACATGTTTAGTAATTATAGTAGATTACATTAGAATTATGTACAAAGATAGTTTACTTACGACACTTATGTATAACCCAACTGATTGCTTGAAACATTGAATTTTTTGAGTAATTTTGCCTTTTTAATAAACATTAATGCTGATTCAAACTGTTTTTCCACTTCATCCAAGAGCTTTCAGTTCTTTTGATACAGTCTTTTTTGAAGTAATACATTCTCCCAGTGCCGCTTGATTGAGGTGCGTCTACTACACAGACTATGTGCTCCAAAGGCACTATGCAGGAATCTTCTCTTTCAGGCCAATAAAATGATGCAGCGGGTCCTGAAGGATGTAGAAATAGAATTTCTGCATCTTCTTCATCATTGAATATTGTTTTTACCAGTCCAAAGTACCAGTTACCATCATAATTTGTAGCCACATAGCAATTTATGGATGGTTCAACACGAACCCAATCAGAAGAAGAATGGAAAGAAAAGACTAAGGAGGGTTTTACACTATCTGTAGTCCTTCTAATTTCAAGGTTGTTTGTTGGAAGTGGTTTGAAGTTATGAAAACTTCTAGTTCCAGGAATGGTTCGGGTTGCTGAAAAACGTTTTTCTAGTTTTAACCGTAGCAAATCAGCTTCTTTTTTGTCAATACAGTGAAAATGAATGTTTTCAATATTTTTTTCACAAAACTTATACACATCGATTGCTGTCATTATTTGTTCTTTGTCTGAAAGCTGTAGACTGGCTTTCCTTAAAATTCTTTTAATAGTTCCTCCTAGGCCATCACAAATTGACTTCCCATGACTTGTTGCAAAAAAAGAGTGTTGGGCCTTCAAATTAAAGTCTCTCAAGTGTTCAGTCAAATTTTTAAAACTGTTTCTGTTTTTGTACTGCCCAGCACAACCATCTGTAAAGTAGTGAACTGAGTCAATGTCAGTATGATGTAATGACAGCCACTTTGTAATTTCTTTTTGTACAAAGTTAACAAAACCAGTGTCATGTTCTTGGTCATCACTAATAAAACAGTGGTTGGAAACAAAAACATTGTTTTCCTCATTTCTTAGAAAAACTCCAACTGGGTGTAGAGTACAACCACCTCTATTCCAGTGGTAACTTTGGATCTCATTTTGTATAACAAAGGAATAATTTTCACTGAAATCCATCACAATAATTGCTGTTTTGGGTGGTGGGTCTTCTTTCAATCTGCTGATTGGGATTTTGCTATAAACGAGTGTGGGGTGAGCTTTTCCAATTACCTAACCAATAAAGAAATGTAGTCTTCAACACTGATAGACTGTTTGATCATTTCTGCCCTGTCTGTGTTAACCCACTGACTGATTACAATTTCGTCTTCTAAATCATAATCTTCACTTAGTTTTTCAGTTAAGCACTCTGTTAGCGCAGTATTTGCAGGACAGCTGTTGCAATGATGTAGCATGCAGTTTTGGTTTTCTGTGTTGCACACAAGCATCTTAATTAGGTCTTTATAAGATTCTTCAATTTTCACAGCATCCAGTAATAGTTTAACATTCTGGTGGATACTGCATACACATACAGTGTGTGTGCCTGCAGCACCAGCAAGGATACACCATTTAGGTCTCAAGAAACAAAATTTTGAAAATCCTACTTCTACCTCGGGATTCTCCCATTTGAAAGAGTAATAGAGTTCTCTCAAGTTACACAAAATGAGTCTTTTTTGCATGTACACATTTTTTTGAACACTTACTTTGTCTTTTGTTCCAGGTAGCACTCTGGAACATTCATCCTTTTCATAAAAATCTGTTAAAAGTCTTACTGTATTTTCAGAAAGAGTTTTACCTTTTTTTGGACCAGGAGTTTCCAAAATACCCTTTTCAGATTTTAGCTTTCTAGCTTGTCGCACCATGTACTCACTTACATTAAATTCTTTCATCACTTTATTTCGAGTCCAAGAATCTGGAGCCAAGGTCAGAATCTGGATTTTTCTAGACCTCCCAACAGATGAAATCTTCTCTTTCATAAGAGAAATCATTACATCAAAATCCTTTGCTTTCTCAACCACATTTTTATCTTCTTCGTCATCATCAGAACTTGGTGCATCATATTTTAATGCTTTTAAAACCGCCTTTTTTGCAGTCTTTTCAATACTGCTAACCTTCCTTTTAAAATAAGACCCTTTACTTTGTTCTGACAAGCCATGAAGCTTTATCGGTGTTAAACCTAAATAATCAAGAGCAATGTTTGTTTGTACAAGGGATTCATTTCTGAATTCCAATGATTCTAATTCAACCATGACTTCATCTGTTTCACTTTCATTGACTTCAACTCTTAATTTTTCCTCACAAAAGTTACGGCATGTTGAGCAAAGCTTTTGTCCAGGTTTTATGCTAATATTTTTTGTCAGTAATTGTTTAGAAAGATCCAAGCCTACACTTCTCAACGATTTTTTGATGGGCTTTTTGTGTTTTTTTAGTGGGTCTACACATGTTGTTTGATACTTTTCAAAAACATTTAAAAAGTAGTAGCTGTGGTGTGAACATATATTCTTAAATTCACACAGATCAATTCCAGATCGTAAGTGGATCAAATCTTTTTCTTCCTCACTCAATTCTGATACCGGTTGTAACTTTTTTGAAGGTGTGTAGGTTGTTTGGAAACAGTCAGATTTTTTAAATAACCCTACACTACAGGTTTGAATATCTGACATACTGATTTCACTTTTGGTCTGATTACTGTTCTGGTTACTTTTATAGGATATTGGAAAAGAATCTCTGTAAACTAAGCAACCGTACTTACTGAGAGTTCGAATAAACTTAATAAAATACTATCCAAGCACTATTTAACACTGTAATAATTTTTTACTTCAAATCACAGGAGTAACAATACAAAATCCAAGTGTACATTGTTACTCCAAGAAGACAAAAACTTATTTTCGGTGTCTAAGTCACTTGGCATTTTTTATTTTTAAAATATAATTAATATTATTTTAAAAATTAGATAACTATTAAACAGGTTAAAAAGCCAACATAATTTTTCTTTTATCTAATAGCCTATACAATTAAGAATATTTTAAAACAAATTTGAGCTTTCTATCAGGTCTGAGACTCTAGATATTGCAGTTTTTGTAAAACTAAACATCCGTTAGCTAAAAAAGTAAAATAAAAAACTTATAATTTTTTTTTCATTTGGAAGAATTTAATATATCTTTATGGTAATTTTTTTTAACATTTAGATATAATATACAAACTTATTCCAAAATTTCATACTGATATCTTGAGTATTCTTTAATATACAAATTTTTTTAGTTGTGAGGACACGTTTAAGTTACAATTTCCGACTGCTGAAACAAAGCCAAATCTAAAAACTTTAAAAATTTATAAAAAAGAAACTATGAGATAGAGCAAAAAAATTTTACAAGTGCTTTCAGGATGATAAAAGAAGTAATTGTACCAAGTTTCATCAAAATCTGACATGGTTGGTGTCAAGGCCTGGGTGACTTGACATGGAATGACCCAGATGTTTTGTTACACATTTCATGTCCCCATGATATATTTCGAATCATTGTATTGTTAGTGTGCTAAAAATCTGAAGATGTAGCATTTTCGATTACTAAGCATATAATTAGGAAAGTATTGTTATGGAGTAATGTGGATGGTAACTTTTTTGTCCTAGAATCAAGGGACTCTGGGTGTATTGAGCTTCTAGTTCTCCATTCTCATCTGTCAAGGCAGTGTTGATAGTGGCTGTGGTGAATAAAATTGCTAGAATAATAATATATGTGCGAACTAACTTGGCACTTGTCACTGTCACTGTGACTGATTGGACTGTAAATGGGAAATGCCTTTATAGTTGCTCCCTTCAGCCACCATGATGAGTGTCAACTGAGTTTGCATGTGTGGTAAATATTACAAATACTACATAAACAGGACAGATTCTTCCTTACCAAGTAAAGGTACCACAGGCTAGTGTACAGTCATTTAGCTTTTGGACAAAAAGTTTAACATTGACTGCTATAAATGATGTAGCAGACAGTTGCACAGTTCTTTTCTTTCACTGTTCACAACTACCCCATATTACAGAGTTATATAGCCAGTTCACTATTAACAAATTTTGATAAGCCTCATTAATAGATTACAGGCAAACATCAGCATACTGCTACAATAGTTTATTGTTGAATACCTACGAACAGTAAAAACCTAACCACACAGTTCACAGTACTTGCAGAATAATAAGGTATGTGTGACACTATTTCTCAAACTGGACAGACACTGTCATTGTGTTAACACACAGCCTATTTGTGTTGCACTAATTCCACTGTTAAGTTAATCCATTATTGTTACTCTATCTGATACAGACTTCCCGTCTGAAAATTAGCCTTGGACTAACTGTCTTGGGACCAAACATCGGGCCTTTATATATCCTCACAATAATAGGTACTGAAACTATACATTGTTCGAGGTTTAAGTTAAAACATAACTCATTCAATTAACTGAATCCATAAAAAATTCCTCCTTTTTAACAGTTCCTTCTGTCACAAAGGTTAGACCGAATTATTTGTTTAAATAATGAAATTAACAGTTACAGTTACACAAACAATACTTTTGACAAACCTGGTAATTATTTTGGTATTAATTAAGGGCTGGCTTTGCTAATATGTTTCCGAATGGAGCCAAATAAATACTTTAAGAATCCTAGTAGTTCTTCTTCCAAATGTTTACAGTTATTACAGAACTTATATTTGTTTATAAGTCAACAAAAGAATCTGTCGCGAAGCAATTACTGATTTCACCGTATAACAAAAGATATTAACTAGGAATAGTCAAAACAAATTAGGAAATTGATTACATATACAAAACTAAGCACAAACTTAGATGTGGCGCTATATTTCTTAAAACTGAGGGCCAACCTTTCTTTTATATGAAAATGCAGATTATACTTGTGTATGTTAATAGTAATTAGTCAAATATGAAAAATGAATGTAAGGAGGCAGATGGTAAAACAAGAGAGGAAGTAAAGAGGTCCCAGCTTGCTTTGTCACAAATGCTGCAAGGAAAGAAACATAATTCATGGTTGTAACCCTCTGTAATAAAGCTGGGAAGAGTGAGGTTCCACGTTCCAAATATTGGGCAAGGGCTGCACTTCGCCAGACAACAACTTTTGAAGAAATATTGTGGCAACCATTTCTGTTAACAATAAGTGAATGTAATTTTTTTTTACAGTCTACCTGTGGTGCTTCTCTCTCTCTCTCTCTCTCTCTCTCTCTCTCTCTCTCTCTGTGTGTGTGTGTGTGTGTGTGTGTGTGTGTGTGTGTGTGTGTGTGTGTGTGTGTAATACAGATGTTTTAGCAGGTACATTTATCATTTGTCCTTACATTACAGTTGAGTGGATTTGTTACTGGATTCAGTTTGTTGTGTACATCATTTTTATAGTTTATGTAAGACAACTAATTCCACTGTTATGTTAATGCATTATTGTTACTCTAACTGCTGGCGTCCTCTTGGGTAAAATATTCGGAGGTAAAACAGTCCCCCATTCGGATCTCCGGGCGGGGACTACTCAGGAGGACATCATTATCAGGAGAAAGAAAACTGGCATTCTATGGGTTGGAGTGTGCAATGCCAGATCCCTTAATCGGGCAGGTAGATCGGAAAATTTAAAAAGGGAAATGGATAGGTTAAAGTTAGATATAGTGGGAATTAGTGAAGTTTGGCGGCAGGAGGAACAAGACTTTTGATCAGGTGAATACAGGGTTATAAATACAAAATCAAATAGGGGTAAATAGGTTTAATAATGAATAAAAAAATAGGAGTGCGGGTAAGCTACTACAAACAGCATAGTGAACGCATTGTGGCCAAGATAGACACAAAGCCCACACCTACCACAGTAGTACAAGTTTATATGCCAACTAACTCTGCAGATGACAAAGAGATTGATGCAATGAATGATGAAATAAAAGAAATTATTCAGATCGTGAAGGGAGACGAAAATTTTATAGTCATGGTTGACTGGAATTCGATAGTAGGAAAAGGGAGAGAAGGAAACATAGTAGGTGAATATGAGATGGGGGTAAGGAATAAAAGAGGAAGCCGCCTGGTAGAATTTTGCACAGAGCATAACTTAACCATAGCTAACACTTGGTTCAAGAATCATGATAGAAGGTTGTATACATGGAAGAAGCCTGAGGTACTGGAAGGTCTCAGATAGATTATATAATTTTAGGACAGAGATTTAGATAGATGCTGCGTACAGGAAAACTAAAGAGACCTTTGGAGAAAAGAGAACCACTTGCATGAATATCAAGAGCTCAGATGGAAACCCAGTTCTAAGCAAAGAAGAGAAAGCAGAAAGGTGGAAAGAGTATATAGAGGGTCTATACAAGGGTGATGTACTTGAGGACAATATTTTGGAAATGGAAGAGGACATAGATGAAGATGAAATGGGAGATATGATACTGCATGAAGAGTTTGAGAGAGCACTGAAAGACCTCAGTCGAAACAAGGCCCTGGGACTAGACAACATTCCATTAGAACTACTGATAGCATTGGGGAGCCAGTCCTGACTAAACTCTACCATCTGGTGAGCAAGATGTATGAGACAGGTGAAATACCCTCAGACGGCAAGAA
The DNA here is from genome assembly GCF_023864275.1 of Schistocerca cancellata. Taxonomy (NCBI): domain Eukaryota; kingdom Metazoa; phylum Arthropoda; class Insecta; order Orthoptera; family Acrididae; genus Schistocerca; species Schistocerca cancellata. Next base: position 608,882,190 of record NC_064631.1, on the reverse strand, counting down.
AAATATAATAATTCCAATCCCAAAGAAAGCAGGGGTTAACAGATGTGAAAATTACCGAACTATCAGTTTAATAAGCCACGGCTGTAAAATATTAACACGAATTCTTTACAGACGAATGGAAAAACTGGTAGAAGCCGACCTCGGGGATGATCGTTTTGGACTCCATAGAAATGTTGGAACATGTGAGACAATACTGATCCTACGACTTATCTTAGAAGAAAGATTAAGGAAAGGCAAACCTACGTTTCTAGCATTTGTAGACTTGGAGAAAGCTTTTGACAATTTTGACTGGAATACTCTCTTTCAAATTCTGAAGGTGACAGGGGTAAAATACAGGGAGCGAAAGGCTGTTTACAGTTTGTAGAGAAACCAGATGGCAGTTATAAGAATTGAGGGGCACGAAAGGGAAGCAGTGGTTGGGAAGGGAGTGAGGCAGGGTTGTAGCCTATCCCCGATGTTGTTCAATCTGTATATTGAGCAAGGAGTAAAGGAAACAAAAGAAAAATTCGGAGTAGGTATTAAAATCCATGGAGAAGAAATAAAAACTTTGAGGTTCGCCGATGACATTGTAATTCTGCCAGAGACAGCAAAGGACTTGGAAGAGCAGTCGAACGGAATGGGCAGTGTCTTGAAAGGAGGATATAAGATGAACATCAACAAAAGCAAAATGAGGAGAATGGAATGTAGTCGAATTAAATTGGGTGATGCTGAGGGAATTAGATTAGGAAATGAGACACTTAAAGTAGTAAAGTAGTTTTGCTATTTGGGGATCAAAATAACTGATGATGGTCGAAGTAGAGAGGATATAAAATGTACACTGGCAATGGCAAGGAAAGCGTTTCTCAAGAAGAGAAATTTGTTAACATCGAGTATAGATTTAAGTGTCAGGAAGTCGGTTCTGAAAGTATTTGTATGGAGTGTAGCCATGTACGGAATTGAAACATGGACGACAAATAGTTTGGACAAGAAGAGAATAGAAGCTTTCGAAATGTGGTGCTACAGAAGAATTCTGAAGATTAGATGGGTAGATCATATAACTAATATGGAGGTATTGAATAGAAATGAGGAGAAGAGAAATTTGTGGTACAACTTGACTAGAAGAAAGGATCGGTTGGTAGGACATGTTCTGAGACATCGAGGATTAGTATTGGAGGGCAGCGTGGAGGGTAAAAATCGTAGAGGGAGACCAAGAGATGAATACACTAAGCAGATTCAGAAGGATGTAGGTTGCAGTAGGTACTGGGAGATGATGAAGCTTGCACAGGATAGAGTAGCATGGAGAGCTGCATCAAACCAGTCTTCGGACTGAAGATCACAACCACAACAACATATAAGACAAACTAGATGTCAACAAACAGAATAGTGGGTGAGATCACTGTCAAATGTTGGAATGTTCAAACTTGACAGAATGTCAGCTCCGTCATTTCTCTTAACCCTGAGCCGAACTGTGAGAATGAGTTGAGACAAAATTCATTATGCAAAAGATTAAGATATAGTAGGTGTGGCTCTTAATTAAAGATTTTGAGGTAGAGCTGCCCCAAAATACATATTAAAATAAATTTCTGAACATGTTGCAGATTTACATTATCAAGGTGCATTTTGCATATTTTCCACATTGGGTTTAAAAAATGCCGGTAAACGCTTTTGGAACTGTCGATGTGTGATATCAAGTAGTACTTTTCGAACAGTTAGTAACTAGTATGAAGGTTGTGCTTTGAAATTCCACTTAGCTACATGTAGCAGATGTTTCGGAGTGTGGCTTCTATTGATTACAGTCCTTATGGCTGGCCTTTAGGCTCTGGTTGTTCAGCCTAAGCGTGTCCTACCAACCTCCACACAGTTTCCACAGTCCACTGCGTATACCAAAAGAGAATGAACAGAGTTGCTGAAACTTCACTGTTGAATCCCCTTCTCCGTATATCTCTGTTTAGCTTTGATGCGTCATTAATCAGCTTTCAGTATGATTGTTTTGAAAGCATTTTAGATAGTAGTTTTTGTTCTTCCGTTGGCTATTCCATCCACTCTTAAAATAAGTTTGGAAATATCCCACCAGAGTGCATTAGGATGCAGTAACATAAGTATCACCATCTAGTGAGAGTTTCATGAACAATTAGTCGAACAAAGGGCATGAAATATGTTCCTTCCTTCCTTCCTTCCTTCCTGACCATTTTTGCGGGTAATGTGCATTATTTTGGTGATTGTGTCTCTTTGTGAGAAGGCTATTGTGCTTGAGTGAAGTGAGTTGTACTATCCTCAAAATAACTGCAGCATACCACGAGTTAAAAAACAACACAGTATGAATTCTGTGTGCAGCCTATCAGGTATAAATTTAAGATAGCCTGAAATGGCCATGATGAAACAGAAAATTCCAAGAATCCAGGAATTTTTCAAGGATTACTGGATCTGAAGGCATAACCTGATGGTATCTTGAAGCAGCACATTGGAAAATTGAGTATTCTTATGCCTTTCCAAAGCAATTAAAAATGAACTGTTGGAACAAATTTACGAGGTATGTCAAAATGTGATCAGAAATGAACTGACAGACAAGTTTTCCTTGCTGTCGAAGTTGATGAAACCACTGACTGCAAATTTGTCACAACTGGTCATAACAGTTCGTTATGAGCTGCTGGCAAAAATTAACGAAAGATTTATTTTCTTTGTATGACCAAAACATCACATTGTAGATAGTGTAACTTCAGCTGTTCTCAGTGAGCTGGAGAAAATGAACTTAAAATGAAACACCTGAGAAACTAATAGCTCATTGTTATGGCAGTGCTGCTGGTCTGAGTGGCCACAAAAATTGAATTCAAATCAGAATTAAAAAAGTGTACAAAAATGCTCACTTCATTCACATCAGTCAAATCTAATTGTTGAACATTGTGTGACAGGCAATAAGTAAGTGTGGAACTTCTTCAGCAACTTAGAAGGAATTTGTACCATTTTTCCCAGTCTCCTAAATGCACAGCCATTTTTGATGAGATGTTGAAGAAACTTATTTGTATTTGTCCTCTGTCCATTAGACGGAATTTCAAATCGTGGAGCATAGCAACTATACACAAATACCAGAAGGAATTTGTTGAGTGCATGGAAAAATCATTGATTACAATTATAGTAATGATTTGAAGACAATAAACAAGGCTATGGGACTCTAGGGTTTCCTGCATGTTGAAGATTTCATGCCTCATTGTGACATTCAACAAACTCCAGCAATGGAATATTGATGCAGTGAAAACTATTGAATTTGTATCTCTGTTTGCAGCTTCTGTCTAGGATGTTAGGGCGTCGCTAGGCAATCACAATCACTGGGAACAGAAAGAGCCAACTGCAAAACGAGGACATTTCACTGAATCATGAACGGTGCATGCACGAGATGTCTGTGACTGCTTCATGACTCAGGTCAGAGAGTGATCCAATTGTGGTGATCACTTGTCAATTGCACAGCTCTTTGAACTGTCATTGTTTACTAAAAATAAAATTGTTTTAACAGAAAAAGAACTGAATGTAGCTGTCAATTTGTGTAAATTAGTGTTCAGAATTACATCATGAACAGAATGTGCTATAGAGCCGAAATGATTTTGTGAAAATGTCAGGTGCTTTGACTTTAACTTCCTTTATGAAAACAATTTGGTAAAAGTGTTTCCAGAAAGTGTGAAAACTTCTGCAGATAATAGCAACTCTCCAGTGACAATAGGAGAGGAAGAATGCTGCTTCTCTACATTAAAGTGAGTGAAAACATTTACGCATAATGTGAGGGTAATCCCAAAAGTAAAGTCATAAGTACACAGACCTGTTTATTTCTACAATGGTTTACATCAGTTTACAGCTTGAGCATTAGCTATTTTTCGACATAATTACAATTTCTGTTGATGCATTTTTGTAGATGCTGAGGCAGTTTTTGTACGCCCATGTCATACTAGCTCACCGCCTTGCTGTTCAGAAAGTTATGAACCTCTTCTTTCACCTCATCGTCGGAGCTGATTCTCTGGGACCACAGTTAACGCTGTGAGACTCTGAAAAAACTCAAACGGGCAATTCGGAACCAGAGAAGAGGAATGTTGAGCAAGGGCGTACACATTCTCCATGACAACGCTCGCCAACACATCGCTCGGCAAACTGCTGCTCTCCTGCAACAGTTTCAGTGGAACATAATCACCCACCCACCCTATAGTCCTGACTTGGCGCCCAGTGACTGTCACCTGTTCCCTAGGTTAAAAGAACATTTGGCCATAAAGCAATTCAGCTTAGACGATGAGGTGAAAGAAGAGGTACATAACTTTCTGAACAGCATGGCGGTGAGCTGGTATGACATGGTCATACAAAAACTGCCACAGCATCTACAAAAATGCATCGACAGAAATGGTGATTATGTCGAAAAATAGCTAATGTTCAAGCTGTAAACTGATGTAAACCATTGCAGAAATAAACAGGTCTATGTACTTTAAAAAGTTCTATGTACTTTAAAAAAAAGACCTTAATTTTGGGATTACCCTCGTATTATGAAGGACAGATTTGTGCACTTGTGATGTGTTCTCTCGAAAAAGAATTACTGAATCGGCCAAATTTCAATGAAGTGGTCATAGATCATTTTGCAAGACAGTAGGGGAGACGAGCTGATTTCATCTGCAAACAAATGAAATAAGGTAAGCAGAAGTGCATCATTAATAGATAAGAAGCATTTCCTATGTTGTAATTAGCAGTTTAGCTATAAAATTAAGTGCATAAAAAAGAGTAGTGACATGGTTAGCCACTGACTTCACGTTTTCCAAAACACATCCTCATTTATAGTACAGCTTGTGCTAAATGCCAACTTTGCTGACATCTTAGTGCAAGAAACTACTGAAAACTACATGTTTGAGAGAGATCTTTCATGTGCAAGATCACATAAAATGCATAAATTCGTAATACACAATATAAATAGTATGACATACAGTATGTAAATTAACATGACAGCTGCTAATGTCAGCCAGTCACAACAAAAGACCCGTAACATCACTTTCATCACGAACTCAAATGCCATGGTCTGAGCACACAACCTATTAAAAGTCCGAAGTGATACCAGTCTCAGGAAACAAGGACTTGAGACAACATAAAGCACTTCTTATTAAATAAAACAGTAAACTAGTGAAAAACTGCAAATATCTTCTGGGGGGGGGGGGGGGGAGAGCAGCAGCAGCTGCTGCTGCTGCCGCCTCCCCCCCCCCCCCCCCGTCCCCCCCCCCCCCCCGTCCCCCTCGCTGGGTACACCTATGCCACTGAGACCTATCTTCACTGCAAACAGCTCTTCTACATATGTGCAGGTGAGGTATTTAAATTATTGGCACATGTAGCCAACTGCTATAGACACCCTATTACAAACTCTAGACCTAGTTAAAAGAGGGCAGCTTTGATGTGGTTTTGGTTTACAAAGATGTCAGTAAAAGAAATAGAGCTATTGCCTGATCAGATCTTCACTTTATCAAATTATTTTGACACATTGATCATGTGTTTTTTTGTATGGTGGTAATAACTGAGAGAACACCTGTAGGGCTGTAGGTTCACCTCTTCCACCAGTGTTTGCTAATTTGATCTTGTAGGATTTTGAAGAATGGAGATTCAACTCGACCCCTGTCCATCGATCCCACATCTTAAGATATGTAGACAATAAATTTATAACTTTGTGGTGTGGCTGAAAGCAGCAGTTCGTCCAACATAGTGTAGACCAAAATATTAGGTATAAAGAGGAAATCTTTGGATGTGTTAGTTGAATTGGAAGCAGGTGGAGGATTCCCATATCTTCTGTGTATCAAAAGCAGACACATGTGGGCCTAAATCTAAGCGGCACAGCTTTTTATCATCCAACTCGTACAAGAGCTGTTGAGAACTACCTAATACACTGAGCCGATAGACTTCTGTAGTGCAACAGTGACTTGTCAGTCTTAGCACGTTCGGCCCACCAGCGCGCTCGGCCGATACTGGTGCACATAGACGCGCCTGTGCGGCGGGACACTTGGCTGTTGCGAGGCACCACGGCTTAGTCTGGCACAGCCATTCGGTGTGGTTTATTGAGCGCAGGCACTCAAAGAACGTATTGTTTTCAATTTTTAGGGGTGCAGTTCTCTTTTTTTTTTTTTTTTTCCCCCCTACAGTTTTTCCTCTGTTGTGGGACTGAAAGAGGAAAACACCGTGACCCGGCGGGCCCAGGGACGCGCTGTCAAATGAAAAGTATGGATACTGTACTCATGGGTATTTATGTATTTATCCTTTGACAAAGTACGTTGTATGGATCAAGATATATTTTTCATTTCATGCACCGACAGGTATTTAACAAAAATACAATCACAAAATTATTCTAGGGCTATTTCATAGTAAATTAGGTTTTGTACAATTTTTCCTTTGATACAATAATGGTATTGCAATTGTTTTGAACTGTAGTGCACATAAATTCATTTACACTAAGAATAGTTTCTATTAGAAAATTTTTGAGACAGTTTTTGAAAATATTTTTATTTCTCTCAAGAATAGAGTTTTTCAAGGGCTTTTGGTCCAGCATATGATGGCTTTTTGTGGTGGTGTTTGTAGGCTCATGGAAGAGGTTCAGTTTTCTTGTCATGGTTGTGTTGTGTGTTATTATCTCTAGTATCGGGAGAATATTTGAATTTTTTCCAACAGAGTAGTTCGTATAGGTACATACTGGGTAATTTTAGTATTTTGTGAGCTCTAAATGCTGGTTTACATGAATCTTTCCATTTAAGGTTGGCTATCATTCTTATGGCTCTTTTTTGTAATTTAAATATTTCATTAATGTTTGTTTTTCGAGGTACCTCCCCACAAAGTTAGTTAATAACTTAATGTATGAATTAAGGCATCGCTCAAAAATAATGGAAATCACAAAAGTATCGATACCCCAACGTATGGACACGACTCGTTTGGTATCGATAGATTTTTCGAACAAAATAAGAACGTCAACAAAATATCATGGTAGAGAAATTGAAAGTATCAATACTTCGGGGTATGTTTTTAAATTTTCTATGAAGTTTTTTTTTGTATAATTTGTACTTCATCTCATACAAATTAAACATCTATCCATATTTTGAGATTTGAGAAATTTAAATGACCTTTACAACTTCCAGTCTAGTCGTAAGATACAGTTGGTAAGCAGTAATGTAATGCACAAGACACAGTACAGTCTGCTCGGTATAGCATACCTTCTCAGAAGATACCCTGCAAGCCCTATGAATGTTTTAACATTGAAAATGATAATCAATATTTCAAGTAATCTAACACTTTATTTAATATAAATATTTCACAATATGAAATCCAAATTATCGTTATATATTTCAAACCTCCCAGTCTTCTTTTATACATTCATTAAAAATAGTAGTTTGTCCAACCGTTTTGGTGATAGCCTATTTCTCGTTTTAGACATAGTGCTGCCTGCCTCCGAAAACAATCTTTCGGAAGGCACGAACGTAGCTGCGATTGCCAGATATCCTTTAGCCAGCTTATATAATTGTGGAGGTACACTTCTCATATCTTCCCACCATCCAAATGGGTTTGTAGATAGTGGCGACACAGATGTATTGTATTTTGTTGATCCAGGCAATCATAGTATTGTACATATATTGAACAGGTCAAGAGAGCATGTTTACAAGTAATTTTTACAAATTGATTTTTGCATTATTTTGTAGCAAGGAAATTATCTATCTTAAACAAAACAGTTAATACAAATCATAGAATTGTACTGTTGTACATATGATATTGGATAGGTCAAGAGAACGTATTTGCAAGTAATTTTTAATAAATTGATTTTACATTATTTTGTAATGAGGAAATTATCCATCTTTAACAATAGAGTAAATGTTGCTAAATTTAGCGTCATTTCATTCTTCAGATTTACTGAAGATTGCGGGTTCGTGAATTAGGAAGTGGCTTCACTTTTTTTTTTTTTTTTGTACCGGCCAACGTTTTGTGATGGCTCCAAGTCATAAGATATGTCAGCCGACGAATCACTCTCTGTCTCGCTACTAGTGTTGGTGGTGGCAGGATTTGTTTGTCATAGATATTGTTCGGGCACAAGCTGTGGCGTCTTGAAAATGGATGTTTTTGAATCTGGGATCGTGTAAGCAAGACATGGCTACTAAATGACCGTCTTCCACTTGTCCAAACCTGCGCTGAATCTGTTTCATGACAGCTTCTAAGGGCTCCTGCCACACTGTCACTCGACAGATTCAAAGCATCTATTTATGCTTTAAAACAGTTGATCATCGGTATAATTTTACTGCTGGTCTCATACTACTCTACAGATATTCCTTTAGAAACGTGTTTCAATGGCTTCAAAACGTGAAGCAGATCTTTAATATTCTGCATTTCTATTTCCGATAGCGTAGGCGGTGCTTTCGCATTAAGCATCAAAATTTGATGCACGAAAGGAGCCAGTTCGTTATACCTCTCAAGCATATAATATACAAAATTCCAACGAGTCTTTACACTAAGATCAACTTCAAAGTAGTTAGTTTGTTTTTGCCATAATAAATTACTTTGAATCACACTTGACTTGAAATATTTAACATCTTACTTTATTACACAATACATTAAAATCGTTGATCGACATAGTCGATTCAGCAATAAGATTAATGTTATGGGCAAAACAAGATAAATGTTTCCCCTCTACCTATGAATTTCGTAATACCGGCTACCGTATTTGCACCATTATCAGTAAATATAGCGGTGATTTTCTCAGATTTGATATTCATTCCTCGACAAATTTCTTGCATCTGTTCAGAAATGGAGTCACCAGTATGCCATTGATCTAGCGCAACACTAACAATGTAGCGTGAAGTAAGTATATCGCTACCGGAATAGTGGCCAGTGACACCTGAATAACAAGAGGTAGTCATTATCTCGGTCCATACATCACAGGGTAGCGAGATAAGATTTAAAGTCGCTAATTTCAGTTCAATTTTCGATCGCATAACGCTGTAGAAACTGTCTAGATTTTCTTTGAGTGTCTACCCTCAGAATTTTAAAAGATGGACAAACCGGACGCATCAGTTTCCGAAATCCACGACCTTTTAACAATGTCGAATGGTCGTTTGCCCACACAAATAAAAAAAGCAACAATTTGCATAACAATGTTCGCTCTCCCCCCCCCCCCCCCCCCCCCATACGATAACTTTCTCTGTAGTGTTTCTCTGAAATGTTCCTCTGATGGAAAGTTGCTTCTTTTTGTTAGACGGTCTGCTTTCTGTGCCCATTGAATTCTCTGATGATTGCACGGGGTTGAAGACCTTATCCCCAGAAGTGACGTCGATGGGCCCATTGGGTGATGGTAATGATGGTTGTTGCTCTTTTATCACCGGCCATTTTGGTGGTAACTAGATTGTCATTTGTCCCTCTGCCAGATTTCCTTTTCAACTGAAAAATACAGAATGAGTGATTTTTTTATGAAACAATAAAAACAGTGTAGCACACTTAAGACATGTGCTTTTTCCTGTATTCTCAGGTAGACGATGATTTAGTTTTTTTTTTCTAAATAAAAATGAATTGGTTTCAGAAAAAGTAAAAATCTAACAAGCATAATATTCTACGAATATTAGTAAATTTACCTTGATATTGTGCTTGTGCTATGCTTTTGCAAATGTTTCTTCATATTCGCCATATTCCCTGATGATTTTAAGGTTCCGAAGCAAATTTTGCATTTCACTTCACTGTTGTTTAATCGAGTGTAATACTTCCACAGCTCACTTTTCACAGGCGCCATCCTAGGCGTGCATACAAACCACTTAATGACAACTGACAAACCAATTTTTATTTTCAAGAAAGCTAAATTGTTCGTTTAACGTTTCTAATACAACGTACCACGTGCGGACATACAGTATTTCTTTTGCGTTTCGAATAGCTGATAGCGTCGCGACGGTATTGCCAGCCTAATCTTTGAGGCGTCGCAGTCGCATCGCGTCAGTGTCAACAGTCTGAGCTCTAACAATTACTCGATACCTACCATGAAGTAATCATTGAGGAAAAGAATCGATTGCAAAATGTCGAGCACAAAAGTATCGGTATCGATATAAATGCACGCGATACTCTGAAGTATTGATAATTTGATACTTTTTCTGTGTCTTTAGGCGGGCTCTTCAGAACCTAAGAAACGTAAAATACGGGACACAATAAACGTACAAAAACTAACGGATGCGGAGTTATTACGGATATTCGAAGAAAGCTATTCGGAACGAAATTGGCCAGTGAGGACGACAGGTCGGGAATCCAGTGAAGAGTCTGATGGAGCCGAGTTTGCTTTAGATGAGACTGTAGAAATGGCTGTGAATCCAAGCGACAGGGAAAGGGCAGAAGGAATGATAACAAGTGGTAACGTAGCTGATACAAGTGTTGCATTGGAAAGCGAGCCAGTTGGAATGGTAAATTGCCTGTTTATAAAATATGAGGGACTGCTAATTCAATCAACGGGAAATTCTCCCTTAGATTATTTTCGTCTTTTGCTGACGGATGAATTTCTATTGAAAGTTGTAGATGGAACAAACCGAAACGCAATTGAATTATTCCTTTCTGTTGGGACCAAAGAACAATCACGAATAAATTGTTGGAAGGATGTGACGGTTGGCGAATTGCTAGTGTTTCGGGAGCTTTCCTGCACACGGGAAATGTAAAGATGAAGTTGCAGGACTATTGGAAAAATGACCCTTTATTTCAACGTGAAAGGACTTGCCGATAGTATTTCACAAAACCGTTTTCTTCTAATACTATGTGCATTGCATTTGTCTGAAAATCCAAAACGGCGAACCAAAACCATCCGACAGGTTGTATAAAATACGCCCAGTTATCAATTTTTTTCAATGACAGGATGGGTCAAGTGTACTACCTTGGATGGAAACTGTCACTGGACGAATCAATTATCCTTTGCCGTGGAAGATTACTTTTCGCCAATACATCAAAAATAAAAAGCACAAATATGGCAAAACGCTATATACTTTGACAACTCCAACTGGAATGGCCCTAAAATTCGTGGTATACACTGGTATGCTGGACGATTTAGGAGGAAGAGGCCAAGTGCAAAAAATAGTTCATTTACTGGATGAAAAGTTGAATGCTGCTCACTACATGTACATGGACAATTACTATAATAGCTTCGCATTGGCAAAGTTGCTCCTGGGTAAGAAGACTCACTGCATGGGAACTCCGAGGGCGGATCACTAGCAGTCCTCCGGGCATAAAAGTGTGAGCCTTATCAGTTCCACGACATTCAAATCCAGCCCGTAATGACAGTAACGGATGCAGTCATTGAAAGCTTGGGATTTTAATTGAGGGAGTTCCCCAAAAGATAACTCCATACGTCAGTAATGACTGCTGTGGTACATTGTTCCCACTGATGAAAGGCTTGTATTTTGCGTGTGGATTTTTACAGCACATGTGAATGTATTTAACTTTATATTTAGAATATGTATGTGTATCTCCCATTTCAAGTTCTCCTCCATGTGGAAAAACTGGTATTGCATGTTAGAGTTCCCGTGCGTTGTGGAAATGAAATGAAATGATATGATCGTAATGCGTTATTGCCTGTGAGATGCCATATGGGTTTGTTTGGCTGCTGAGTGCAAGTTTTTCTTTTAGACGCCATTTCAGCGACTTTTGCATCTGATGATGAGACTAATGAGGACCGCACACTCCCAGCCCAGAGTGGAGAAAATCCCTGACCCAGCCAGGAACTGAACTCAAGGCACTGTTATATAAAGGCAGCAACACTATGAGCTGCTGACTGCATTGTGAAAATTGATTGGCTGAGTTTTTCCTCTCAGAATTCATACAAGGCAGCTAATTTTGAATAATTGTGATCAATTTTTTACTTAAACTACTGCAGTTTCCTGTAGGCTGCCTTCATCACGTGATCTGACTGGGATATTTGTGTAGTCTGAAGGAAGTACTGTGATCACATTAGCTATTTTTTCTGCTAGTTTATTAACATACAGTCAAAGGAACACAACACTTGAAGTGCATACGAGATGTGATTGGAAGGTTTTAAGAATGGATCCGATATTGCTTACTGGTTTGGCGTCAGGTACATGGACGGTGGGGAGTGAGTCCTTGAATGCCCTCTGACAGGAAACTGTGTTTCTTTTATTCAGCTCGTTGTGGCAGCAGGCTGAGTGTGGGTCTGTTAGGGCTTGTTGCCGGATTCTGTCTGCATGAAAATGGACTTAAAAAGGAGCAACGAGTTAGTGTGAAGTTTTGTTTTAAAACTGGGAAATCAGCTTCTGAGACTTACGAACTATTAAAAACAGTTTTTGGAGATAATTGTATGAGCCGGTCAAATGTTTTTGTCTGGTTCAACAGATTTAAAAATGGCTGCAAATCATTTGAATATGAACCACGGTCCAGCCGTCCTCCCACCTCAAAAAAGAATAAAAATGTTGTGAAAGTTAGCGACTTAGTGTGCTCTGATTATAGACATACAATTAGGGAGATTGCTGATACACTTAATGTAAGTTTCTATGCAGTTCAGTCAATTTTAACTGAAGATCTGAACATGTATAGTGTGTCTGCAAAATTCATTCCAAAAGTGTTGTCAAGTGACCAGACACAATATCGGCTTGAAGTGTGCCAAGAACTGATTAATTGGACTAAAAGTGACCCAGATTTGTTAAGTAGGGTGATTATGGGTGACGAATTGTGGGTATATGGATATGATTCTGAAACCAAAGTGCAGTCTTCAAAGTGGAAGACTCCAGGTTCACCATGACAAAAACACAGCAAATCTGGTCAAAGGTGAAGACAAGGTTGGTGATTTTTTCGATTCTACAGGTATTGTACATCATGAATTTACATCTGGAGGACAGACAATTAACCAGGAATACTACAAATGTGTCCTTGAGTGTGTGTCCCAAAAGCTGCGGAGGAAAAGGCCTGCATTGTGGAGAGACAGGAGTTGGGTGCTGCACCATTACAATGCTCCGGCTCATTGTGCCTTGTCCATCGTTGAATTTTTTACCAAATTCAAAATTCTTGTGCTTCCACAACTGCCATATTCCCCTGATTTGGCCCCTGTGGACTACTAGCTGTTTTCTGAACTGAAGTTTTCACTGAAAGGGAAGCTATTTGACTCGATTGAAGACATCCAGATAAATACGGAGAGCATCCATAATACACTCCAGGAAAAAAATTCCAGGATTGTTTCCAAAAGTGGAAACACCTTTGTAGTCGGTGTGTTCAGTCAGAAGGGGACTATTTTGAAGGAGATGCATCACAGTAGCGTGTAAGTACCACCATTGTACAATTACAAGCCCATTCTTAAAACTTTCCAACCACACCTCGCATTGACGACATTGATGTGGAAAACGTGAGCTTTACAATATTCAGTGATGTTCCAGAAAATAAAGTGCAATGTCATATTAGCCTATGGTATATTGGTTTCAAAAGCTGAAATATAATAGGAATAACTGGCCATTTAAAGAATCTTAAATATTTCAGGGCAATTAGAAGCTCCTCTTTGTAGATTGCTAGTGCTGGTATGACCAATAACAGTATGTTAAACACATTTTCTGAGGCTGAATGTTTTTCTTTCATATGTTAGGGATTACACATTTTGATTGTCACCTTATGTATGGCATGCTGGGGCAATATGGGGTGCTAGCGACAGGAATGTGACCATAACAAGAGATTCATTCGCTGGTCAGCTATGACACTTAAAATTTCAATATTTTATTGGATGATTTCTGTTCTGATTCTATACAATCTTATCAGCTACTCCACTTTTGATTTCTTTGAACTTCCCCTTTGTTGAGTCAGCTCTTGTTGATAAACTTGTTGTGCTGTATGTAGAATTACAGCAGAAATTATTCAGTAAGTTAAGAATGAAATTTGAGTGTCATGGCTGACCAGCGACTGACTCAGCTCAGTGCAGTCACACCATGTCCCTGTTGCTAGACTCTGGGCAGGTCCCTCTGCCCAGGGAACCACTTGAAGTGGCAACAACCATAGCGAGGACGTAATGTTTGAAGTCATGGCACCGCACTCTGTCCCGTTGTTGGACGCTGCAGTTGTCTGTGTCAGTGCCGACTCCTCTGAACATATTTTTCCCTCATGTTAAGGCCCCTGAGGCAGAAAGTGCGAACCAGGTAGAATCATTTACTTCAATAGTCAAGGATACGATGTGTAAAATATCTCCTTTTGATACTTGCATTATAGGAAAAGTCAGACTCGTTTTAACTACAAAGATATTTATTGCTTTCTGGATTTACATCTGTCTTAGAGTACGGTATGAAGATGATGCCAGAGAGGTAAGTTAGGTCTGCTTAGTCCTTGGAATTAATAAGATGCAATAAAGATTTGTTCTATCATTATATGTGACGCTATTGCAACTGGTCGATCTATTGCATGTATATTATGATCACATATCAAAAATAACCTGTATACTCAATGTGGAGCTATAAAAAGAATGAATAAAAATACTAAACGTAAAGAACATTCCATATTTATCGTTTTTTCTACATAATTAATCAAAATAACGTATGTGCTCCATAACAAAAATCTGCAACATTAACAGGACTGATAAACTAGATCAGTACAAAAATTACTTAAATTGCTCAGGGACTGTGCAGACAGTTATGGCTGCCACCAACACACAACATTTGACCAATGAGTAATGAAAAAATTTCTGCGTGTATTTATCAGCCTTGGAACTTGGCTGTACTGTCTTCCAAAATTCATCAGATTGAATTTTTACAAAGTTTGATTGGTTAACCCTTTGACTACCAATTTTATGTCAAAACATTAATATATGGTTATTTTAATTAATGTCTTAGAGTAGCAACATGAATATTTTTAGCAGTTTTATTTCCCAAGGGGATCTGAGGGGGGGGGGGGGGGCGGTGTCTAGGTCATATGGGGTTATTGATAAGTACGTCCAGGATTTCAGAAGACGATTGAACCAAGTGTCAGTTTGTGGGTGTGCTTTTGACCCAATGTGTCTGGAAAGACGCGAAGGCAGCCCGCTTTATGACTCTGGTAATTGGGTTGCCTATTCACAGGTGCGAACTAATTCAACATGTCCATACAGTGACAAGGGTTAACAACGAAAATTGAGGACACCACAGCTTACAGGTCCAATCTGTAATAATAAGAATTCTGCTAAATATTGTGACAAGGGGGGCACAGCCCAAGTACCGTCATCCAAGGTGGCGGCGATGACGTCATTCAAGACGGCGGATTTTGGCGGGAAGTTTGAATTTTGGCGGGAAGGAGGTCAGCTCGGCTACTTTCACTAACCAAACACCCTCCCCTACCCCAGAAAAATGGTGCGAAGTTCAAATTCCAACAGGATAATCCGTCACACCCCCGTTATCTCTGCTAGAGAAGGGAAATGGTGGAAAGATAGCTCACTTGGGCTAACGTAAGTCACCCGACCGCCACTTCCTCCTACGAACTGGTGCCAAGTTTGAATTTTGGTGGGAAGATAGCATTTGGGGTTTCGCTGCTAATGTAAGAAAATTGCAGGAAAGAAAGGACACCTGTACTAACTTCAGTCACCACCTCCTCCTAAGGATTTGCGGGAAAAAAGTACTTTCTCTTTATTATTTAACCAATTTCAAGCAGGTGTGTTCACCAGTGGGTCTGGACTCAACTGGCTTAGTTCATATCGGTGCCACCAGAGGGCGATACTGTCACATCGGGTGATGACGCAAGTACCATTGTTCAATATGGCTGCATACATTTTGTTCGCCATGTGCTCTAGGACACAGCCACTGCACGATCCCACTACGTAATCCAAGATCGGCTGATCTTTCTCTCACACGTTTATAACGGGATACGCGTGTACGGCCAGCGAGCGCGTGACTGTTGATGTCACAGCCTCGAGCCAGCACGTTCATACTTGCACCACAGATAGTCTTCTGCAAATACCCTAACGAAGGTAACTGAACACATATGACACCCACATCGCGCATCTAACGTATCAATTGCCTAAGTACTTAATTTCATTTCAATTTTAATAATATTCAGCGAGCAAATAAGAAGTTCTACATTTTCCCACTAGGAGCGCAGTGTTCCTTCATAACCTAGCACCACCAAACCCTTGAAAGCTGCTCTTCTATTGGCTACTTCATTAGTCACGTGATTGGACGTCATAGAACCCCAGATGGTGGTCTGTAGAGGGGAAATGGCTTGACTTCACAATACACAGTCTGCAGACACGCATACAACTCCTATTTTTCCGGAATAAATTCACTACAGACCTGCACACTGTTCCTAAATAATGAAGCCCAGTGACCTGTAGACACGCCCAGTACTTGTAAACTGTCCAAATAGCTCATGGCACAGCCTTGCAAAATAATGCAATCAACACGTGCAAGCACCGCCTCCTACACCCTGTCCACCGGACCAGAAAATGACGTGGCCGTCAGGTGTCAAACCACCCAGAGACCCACGCTCGGGACCTCCAAGAATGAGGAAGCCACATCCCTTTCATACTTTATGTTTCAAATTCCTATCCTAATACGTGTTCACCTAGACACAGGTCCTGGCGCGACCGGCCAGTGATACGCGCGCGGTCACAGTCGCGAGCCACTGCCGAACGCAGGTGAAAGCTGCATCCTGGCGCCGTTGATAACGCGATCGGACGGGAGTGAAGACTTACTTACAGACAGCAGATGCTCCAAGCCTGGCCGCACGCGTGGGTTCTTCGCTACCCTCGCTGTAACTGCGGTCCGCCAAAGATGCTGCATATGTCCATTCCAGAATAGCACAAGCTGCTTTCTCCTTAGCAATTCTAACGGACAATGCGTCACGTGTGGTTGACTCTTCGCCATGTGTAGCTACTTACCATCGCAACCGCATCTAGCAATGTTCTCAACGTTACACTGAAGCCACAATGCTATCTAAAATAATAGCCAAGTCGAACTCTAGTAAATTGCATATTCATCCCAGAAATACTTAATGAGTGCTTTTGTAGGAGTTTTCGAATTGTCTCAGCTTGTACTCACGGAAATTCTTGCCCTAACAGAACCTCTTTACGAAAATAACGCACAGTAACGTCGAATGCAGTCTTCCTCGCTGACCTAACGTGGTACCCACTCCATCACAAGCTACCCTTCCTGCTCTCAAGATACGCAAATGTTCTCACCACTATGTAGAGGCTCCTATAACCCACCACACAGGATGTCAACGAATCGAGCATTATTATTCGCTATTATTGAATTTACCCGCCGAATTACTGATACAGCCGATATCAAAGCACTGTCCACCTTTTTTTCTTCTGCAGACGAGAGTTTCAGCCATTATTTTACACATCGCCATACTGCACTGACAAGTAAATCATACAAACTAACATACATATCTTAAAATACGGAAATAATACTCTCACCATACGACACACAGTCATCCTCTCTAGTCTTGCCATAACATAAACCATACTAACTTTACAATGCAATATATACACACATTTTACACAACATAAGCCACAGTAACATTACAATACAATATATACACATTTTACACAAAGAGTGCAAATATCTTTTATATCTGCACAGCACTCATAAAAATTATAGTATGCCTACACTCAGGCTATATGGCACCATACTCCCCAGTCCTAGTGAAGCACCGTCAGCCTTTTCTTTCTTTCTACAGACGTGACATTCAGCACCATACAAAATCGTGCCTTTCACATCAGAGCACCCTCAGCGCACCGAAGTCGCACTCAAAACTGTTCTACAAGTTCGAGATCCTTTCCCCTCGGCACAAACGGGTTACTATTTCTGCTCCGAACCTGATCCCTTTTCTGCAGACATCTCCAGACTCGGCGATTACAAGAACACACTTATTTTCGCCATAATATTACAGCATTTTCGCCGTACTTCGCGATATCTAGCACTAGGCAGCATCCTACCGACCGCTAGCACAACATGATTCCCAGGGTATAGACTGGAAATTATTTCTACACAAACGCCAAACTTTAGCGAGGTCCAGCGTGCTGTAAACCACTCAGCAACTAGAAATAAATAGAGCAAACTGGTATTTCCACTCTCGAATACGGAAGTCGGCGATGTAACAGATTCCAAATCACTCTTATAATTTACAAGCCAACTAAGGTCTTTCCCATGTCTAGAGAACAGGCAAACATATCTTCCACACACCATCTTCTCAAATTTCCACTTCATTACGAAAGCCGCTCAACACGTACTTCGTATCAGTTCGATATTCGGTCATCTTGAGGAACGGAAAGTTTACCGAGCGAGGTGGCGCAGTGGTTAGACACTGGACTCGCATTCGGGAGGACGACGGTTCAATCCCGCGTCCGGCCATCCTGATTTAGGTTTTCCGTGTTTTCCCTAAATCACTCCAGGCAAATGCCGGGATGGTTCCTCTGAAAGGGCACGGCCGACTCCCTTCCCCATCCTTCCTTAATCCGGTGAGACCGATGACCACGCTGTCTGGTCTCCTTCCCCAAACAACCAACCAACCAACCAACGGAAAGTTAACTCACATACACTGCTACACTCCAACAGGCCTCTGCATTCGGATGGATGCCGCAGTTAATGGGAAACGTGAATCGTTCCCACCACAGGCCATGAATGCACAGAATCATTCTAGGAAACCTTTCACAAATATATTTTATCATTATACGCACAATTAAATCTCATGTTCGCGGTCTCAATTGAACGCATTCGACAATGAGCGAAGTATCGGAAATACACCCTGCTGTAGGCAGTGGCTCTGGAAACAGAAATATCACTACCTTTCTTATCACTTGACATACTCTTCCCTTTGCTATTTATTGCATTAATGTGGTATTTGCAGGTAATCACGCTGTAACAGCACGCTTTCTCAGAAATAAGTTCACAAAGGTACATGTATCACATTGGAATAACCGAAATAAAATGTTCAAACGTAGTTACGTTCTGTATTTTAATTTAAAAACCTACCTGTTACCAACTGTTCGTCTAAAATTGTGAGGCATATGTTTGTGACTATTACAGAGCCATCTACCACAAAGCGAAAATAGTGGTCCAACCAAAACATTCATATTTCTTTACGTACTACATGAATATGTAATAAAAAATGGGGGTTCCTATTTAAGAAAACGCAGTTTGATATCCGTTTGACCTATGCTAGCGGGCCAACCATAGCGCCATCTGGTTCCCCCCTTCAAGCTAGACAAGTTTCGTTATTTGTAGTTTTTTCGTTTGCCACTTATTTCATAAGATATTTGCCCCAGTCACGACCAATGGACCACCCTGTATATCCACTGAGTTTAGGCGATGACTGATTGAGAAGGAACGCAAACTGTAGTAGTAGATGATGTGCCGATTGAGGCCATATGAAATGTACACTAACTTTTTCAGATCTTTAGTCTTACTCTATCTGCTAGAAATGATGTCCATCATTTAGAATCAGGTTTTTCCATTCAAGGACATACCTGCATCTGATTACACCCGCAAGTGAATCATATTTGTGGCGCTATCATATCTCGAAATGAGTCACCTTCCTCGAACCTGTCTGCTGCACTAAAATTACAACCTGGTTTTAGTCACCCCATATGCATTTTGCAGCCGCGCCCATTTCTACAGCTCCGCGCATATGATCATTCCATTTTAAATTGTAACTGAGCAGAAGTCGGAGAAAGACAGATCCACCACCTTCTGCATCCCGTGTAGAAACAGAATGACCTGAGTCAGTGCAACAGGGGCAGGTTTTCACCATTCGATGGAAATGTGCACATTGTGGTACCTCCCCAAATTATGTACAAGTACTACAAATCCGTGTCCATTCAAATCAATCAGCTCAACATGCTGTAATCCTTATTCTATATCCCCCAACATAGAAAAATTACGAACTATACAAGTTCCGCTGACTTCATCTGATATAGAAGTCACATAGGCACCGATGCTGACTCAATGACGCATGGCTGCTGTGGGCCTGCAGTGCGGGGGAAGTGATTTCGCAATGCTCACCCCATAATAGTGAAGCGTGCAACCCTCCAAGCATTCCTAATGGTATACCTAATTCCTCACTGAATTCACACCTCAAACTGCTGCTGCTACGGCCGCCTGTTAAATATGCAGACAGCGCAGATGGCACTTTAATGTTTGATCACCTATGCTCTAGGCGAATGATCGTATCCCACATACTATACTAAGTTGCAAGAGACGCTCCCTCTGGTCCCGGTTCAAACAATGTTTTCTAACACGCTTTTGTACAATACCAAATTTTTCGTTTTTCTGCAAAGACTTCGAGGCCAGTGTCAGGTTCTAAACTGACATTAAGAATTTCTGATCCACAGCCTTTCGCAAGAAACTAGGCCTTGCATGATGTAAATCATATTCTTACGTCGGATAGCATAACACACCACACACCAGTTGATTTTAAATAAAAGACAGTTACAACATAAGCAAACTGGAACAGTTTTACTGGATTCACGTAGGTCTCCAAACTACAGTCTGAAAGTAATTCACGAGATCAACATGTAGACTCTTCTCTCACGTTGCCCGAATAGCTGATGACTCTGCAGTCCCTTTCGACTGATTCCTCATATTACACTCATGTACACGATCGGTGTTTCGGTGCTATCCACCCCTGAAGTTGCTGTCCATCCACCAAAACGTTTTCCCCAACTCAAACAAGTGATATCAGTCAATCATTATGGGGTAACCAGAGCACGGATGGGATGGGAAAGTCACCATCCATGTACTCTAATAATAAGCATCACAGTTGATAGCGCAAACAATTTTACACTAACTTCAACACCGCCCAGTGATGTGACAGTATGTTTCTCCAATTTGAGTATTATAGCTAAACCACCCCTTCTCCACTTTGCGAGTATCACTGCGAAAATGCATAGATGACTGTGCAGTACATCCATCCATTTTTAATTCTGGAACAAATAAATAGTAAAATTATACCAGACAGTGCTCGACATATTTATTCCATCGGCTCGAGCATAGTGTTTAATTTACGATCTATCTCTCTGCGTATGGGAGTCACAGAGCATTCTCGATATCTTAGGGTAAAATTAGAGACTGGAAGACCCTCCTCACATTGTCAATGACCAACCCGCAATGCAACTTTAGCGAATTAATCTGCAATCGACCAGAAGAAGACCGCTACACTCCACCTCTCGTCAATGAATGGAGCTTCCCATGCCCTCACCAATCTCGAGATGCGTCCATGTCGAGGAGCTTAGCACTCCTTATCGATGTATAGTACCAGGTTTCAAATTGCCGTGTTGTAATAGCGGACAGTTAAGAAGAACAAGAAAGGAATGATTTTTATAGGCGATGGAGCTCCAGACGCATGGAGTACGACGCATTTTTACGTAAATTAACCAAGCTATCAACTATAAAGTACTGTTCTCGAGTGTAGGATCGGACTGGTAAGAGAGAACATAAACACACACACACTCCTAAGGCTACAACATTCTGCGCTTCAAACGGGTCTATAATGTTAGATCACCTGCGTTTCCGACCCTTCAAACGTATGGAATGTAGCCTTGTTAATAATCCTTTGTGGGAAATAAAATTCAACCTCATAACATACATCCTGCTTCCCGGTTTCTCTACGAAAAACTGTGTTATCGAACCGTAACACACTTGCTCTTCGTGATACGAGCACAATATAGCTTTTCGGAAACATATAGTGTCCACTGTTCTCATCCGAACATGCTGTAGGAATCTACTGTTTTCCTGTTATTCAACTTACATTTTATTTAATTGCTGGACCATCGACACCAATAAGTGTTTTGCAGAAATCTATCGCATTCTCAAAAGTACTTCTACTATCATACTCATCATTTAAAGTCGTTTAGATAGTACATACAGATTTTATATAATTGCAGTCTTTCATTGATAAATTTACTTGTTAATATCATAATTCGCAATTTCCCAGTGATAGGAACCTTTGATCATTCGATTCATGTGTGTACTCTTATCGTATACTGTAGAGTCGGCAATATTTGGCCTGTAATGTGGCAACTACGTATCCCAGCCCCTAGAGAACGAAACCAGCCCAAACCTTTAATATTTCAACAACAATGAGTCGGAGGGTACATAGTTGAGGGCCAACATCATTACATTTTATATTTGAATGCCCGCAGCTTACACACTCCTACGATCACCGTCAGGGTATTTGTCCAGAAAAAAACATCTCACTTAGTAGTAGTGGTGGGTGTGTGATATGTTCGCATTTGAGCATTAGGTTTATAAAGTATGTGTTCTTGGAACGGAAATGACTATGTCCAGTCGTAAGGATGGTATGGATTCGACGTGGAGTACTGCCATAGCAAAGGGAAGAGTATGTCAAGTGATAAGAAAGGTAGTGATATTTCTGTTTCAAAAAATGGCTCTGAGCACTATGGGACTTAACATCTGAGGTCATCAGTCCCCTAGAACTTAGAACTACTTAAAGACATCACACACATCCATGCCCGAGGCAGGATTCTAACCTGCGACCGTAGCAGTCGCGCGGTTCCAAACTGAAGCGCTTAGAACCGCACGGCCACACTGGCCGGCTCTGTTTCCAGAGCCACTGCCTACAGCAGGGTGTATTTCCGATACTTCGCTCATTGTCGAATGCGTTCAATTGAGACCGCGATCATGAGATTTAATTGTGAGTACAATGATAAAATATATTTGTGAAAGGTTTCCTAGAATGATTCTGTGCATTCATGGCCTGTGGTGGGAACGATTCACGTTTCCCATTAACTGCGGCATCCATCCGAATGCAGAGGCCTGTTGGAGTGTAGCAATGTATGTGAGTTAACTTTCCGTTCCTCAAGATGACCGAATATCGAACTGATACGAAGTACGTGTTGAGCGGCTTTCGTAATGAAGTGGAAATTTGAGAAGATGGTGTGTGGAAGATATGTTTGCCTGTTCTCTAGACATGGGAAAGACCTTAGTTGGCTTGTAAATTATAGGAGTGATTTGGAATCTGTTACATCGCCGACTTCCGTATTCGAGAGTGGAAATACCAGTTTGCTCTATTTATTTCTAGTTGCTGAGTGGTTTACAGCACGCTGGACCTCGCTAAAGTTTGGCGTTTGTGTAGAAATAATTTCCAGTCTATACCCTGGGAATCATGTTGTGCTAGCGGTCGGTAGGATGCTGCCTAGTGCTAGATATCGCGAAGTACGGCGAAAATGCTGTAATATTATGGCGAAAATAAGTGTGTTCTTGTAATCGCCGAGTCTGGAGATGTCTGCAGAAAAGGGATCAGGTTCGGAGCAGAAATAGTAACCCGTTTGTGCCGAGGGGAAAGGATCTCGAACTTGTAGAACAGTTTTGAGTGCGACTTCGGTGCGCTGAGGGTGCTCTGATGTGAAAGGCACGATTTTGTATGGTGCTGAATGTCACGTCTGTAGAAAGAAAGAAAAGGCTGACGGTGCTTCACTAGGACTGGGGAGTATGGTGCCATATAGCCTGAGTGTAGGCATACTATAATTTTTATGAGTGCTGTGCAGATATAAAAGATATTTGCACTCTTTGTGTAAAATGTGTATATATTGTATTGTAATGTTACTGTGGCTTATGTTGTGTAAAATGTGTGTATATATTGCATTGTAAAGTTAGTATGGTTTATGTTATGGCAAGACTAGAGAGGATGACTGTGTGTCGTATGGTGAGAGTATTATTTCCGTATTTTAAGATATGTATGTTAGTTTGTATGATTTACTTGTCAGTGCAGTATGGCGATGTGTAAAATAATGGCTGAAACTCTCGTCTGCAGAAGAAAAAAAGGTGGACAGTGCTTTGATATCGGCTGTATCAGTAATTCGGCGGGTAAATTCAATAATAGCGAATAATAATGCTCGATTCGTTGACATCCTGTGTGGTGGGTTATAGGAGCCTCTACATAGTGGTGAGAACATTTGCGTATCTTGAGAGCAGGAAGGGTAGCTTGTGATGGAGTGGGTACCACGTTAGGTCAGCGAGGAAGACTGCATTCGACGTTACTGTGCGTTATTTTCGTAAAGAGGTTCTGTTAGGGCAAGAATTTCCGTGAGTACAAGCTGAGACAATTCGAAAACTCCTACAAAAGCACTCATTAAGTATTTCTGGGATGAATATGCAATTTACTAGAGTTCGACTTGGCTATTATTTTAGATAGCATTGTGGCTTCAGTGTAACGTTGAGAACATTGCTAGATGCGGTTGCGATGGTAAGTAGCTACACATGGCGAAGAGTCAACCACACGTGACGCATTGTCCGTTAGAATTGCTAAGGAGAAAGCAGCTTGTGCTATTCTGGAATGGACATATGCAGCATCTTTGGCGGACCGCAGTTACAGCGAGGGTAGCGAAGAACCCACGCGTGCGGCCAGGCTTGGAGCATCTGCTGTCTGTAAGTAAGTCTTCACTCCCGTCCGATCGCGTTATCAACGGCGCCAAGATGCAGCTTTCACCTGCGTTCGGTCGCGCCAGGACCTGTGTCTAGGTGAACACGTATTAGGATAGGAATTTGAAACATAAAGTATGAAAGGGATGTGGCTTCCTCGTGCTTGGAGGTCCCGAGCGTGGGTCTCTGGGTGGTTTGACACCTGACGGCCACGTCACTTCGCGGTCCGGTGGACAGGGTGTAGGAGGCGGTGCTTGCACGTGTTGATTGCATTATTTTGCATGTGCCATGAGCTATTTGGACAGTTTACAAGTACTGAGCGTGTCTACAGGTCACTGGGCTTCATTATTTAGGAACAGTTTGCAGGTCTGTAGTGAATTTATTCCGGAAAAATAGGAGTTGTATGCGTGTCTGCAGACTGTGTATTGTGAAGCCAAGCCATTTCCCCTCTACAGACCACCATCTGGGGTTCTATGACGTCCAATCACGTGACTAATGAAGTAGCCAATAGAAGAGCAGCTTTAAAGGGTTTGGTGGTGCTAGATTATGAAGGAACACTGCGCTCCTAGTGGGAAAATGTGGAACTTCTTATTTGCTCGCTGAATATTATTAAAATTGAAATGAAATTAAGTACTTAGGCAATTGATACGTTAGATGCGCGATGTGGGTGTCATATGTGTTCAGTTACCTTCGTTAGGGTATTTGCAGAAGACTATCTGTGGTGCAAGTATGAACGCGCTGGCTCGAGGCTGTGACATCAACAGTCACGCGCTCGCTGGCCGTACACGCGTATCCCGTTAAAACGTGTGAGAGAAAGATCAGCCAATCTTGGATTACGTAGTGGGATCGTGCAGTGGCTGTGTCCTAGAGCACATGGCGAACAAAATGTATGCAGCCATATTGAACAATGGTACTTGCGTCATCACCCGATGTGACAGTATCGCCCACTGGTGGCACCGATATGAAATAAGCCAGTTGAAGTCCAGACCCACTGGTGAACACACCTGCTTGAAATTGGTTAAATAATAAAGAGAAAGTACTTTTTTCCCGCAAATCCTTAGGAGGAGGTGGTGACTGAAGTTAGTACAGGTGTCCTTTCTTTCCCGCTATTTTCTTAGATTAGCAGCGAAACCCCAAATGCTATCTTCCCACCAAAATTCAAACTTGGCACCAGTTCGTAGGAGGAAGTGACGGTCAGGTGACTTACGTTAGCCCAAGTGAGCTATTTTCCCACCATTTTCTTTGCTCAGTAGAGATAACCGGGGTGTGATGGATTATGGAATTTGAACTTCACACCATTTTTCTGGGTGAGGGTAGGGTGTTAGGTTAGAGGAGGTAGCTGAGTTGACCTTCGTCCCGCCAAAGTTCAAACTTCCGACCAAAATCCGCCATATTGGATGATTTCATGGCCGCCATATTGGATGACGCCATTGCCGCCATCTTGGATTATGTCATCGCCAACATCTTGGTTGATGTCATTGTTGCCATCTTGGTACTTGGGTCCATAACCCCCTTGTTCCAATACTCTGCTAACTACACTTTACCAGTGGAACATTGGTACATATCAATAACATGCAATAAACTACATTTGATTCTCTGATAATCTTTTAAGGGACATATACTTCCCATTGGTAGGAAAGGGTTAATCCTACGGGTTCAACATTGGTCCCTGAAAAAAGATATGTTTTAGCAGTAGCTGATATACGAAGCAAGTTTTTGTTATCAGAGTACAGGGTGGAACTGTTCAGCTTTTGCACAACTGTTTTGAGTGTTTCTGGTCCAGATCTGGGGCTGGGCGTGTCCACAGAGAGTTGGACATTTCCACCAATAGACCGTGAGATGAGGACTTCTTTGATTTACCCAGAGGCTGCCTAAATGGTTGCAGGGGCAGCTGCTAACTCTCACCATAATCAGCTCAGAACAATCACTAGAAATCCTAGCCACCTTAGATGATTCCAAGAGAAGCGAAACTGCTGTAACATCAGTAGTGAAGGTCAAAGTCGTTCTGCAAACAGGTCACACAAGTTTCCAATAGTCAGAGTAAAAAGAGGCCTGGCTGGTTGATAACCAGTAGGGACGCAATCAGAATGGTGATTATCGACCGCCTGGTAGTAACGAGAGGACGCTGCAGAGCTTTTTATTTTCGTGTTTGCTAAGAAAAGCGAGAGGCCTTGTGTAAGACGCTGTATTATAGTTTTGTTTTCACTCAGACATTGCATTATTAGCTGTCACAGCAGAAGACATGCTGTACATTTTTCTGTATTCTGACTGGGAAACTCAGGCTGCAGTGTTGTTCTTCGGCATGGCAGTGTACAAGTCGACACGTAATCAGCTAATTAAAACATCTGTGCAATTCTCATTTTTTCAGGAAAAAGAGGACTTAGGAATATTCTTTTGCGCGAGACTGCTTGTGTCGATTTGAAATTCTAGAGTCGCACATTTTACAACTCGAGTCACTTCTGCAAAACCTTTCATTGATTGTATAATACAAGTTTGTATTGTGATTCATTCATGGCTGTTGAGAGCCAGGACTGGGCCCCATCTCCAAATATAGCAACCTAAGTCTGTCGTTACTTTTATGAAGGTTTGACATAATTTAAACATAACGCAATTTGGGGAAAATTGGACATACACAAAAATAGGTATTGGAATGAAATACAGAATATCTATAATTTCTTATTAACACTAAACATATCTTCACAAATGCAATCGATCCATGCATGGCATCAATATGTTCCGCAAGAGTCGTGTGCAAAAATGCTGTCTTTCAGAGTGTCATATGTCTGTTTCTATTGATTGAAGAGATAAGAGGTCAACTGTTTTAGGCAGACTATGGCCCAGTGACTATGTGTATACCTATTGGAAGAACTAGCATACAGTAACTATCCTACAGTGCAACGCCAAAATTTAAACATTACAAACTTTCTCCAGCCCAGGCAAATTGACAAATTTGGTTGGTTCTGCTGCATTAGGTGTGGTCTAAGGTGGATCTTACGTGGAGTAAATGGTTCAAATGGCTCTGAGGACTATGGGACTTAACATCTGAGGTCATCAGTCCCCTAGACTTAGAACTACTTAAACCTAGCTAACCTAAGGACATCACCCACATCCATGCCTGAGGCAGAATTCGAACCTGCGACCTTAGCAGCCACGTGGTTCCGGACTGAAGCACCTAGAACCGCTCGACCACAGTGGCCGGCTACGCGGCTTATAAAAGCAACATTTTTTCATGGGAAATTCCTGAGAATCCCGAAAAACTAGGATTTTTTTGTGGGCAAGAAAAGTACTAATTGTGGAGATCGTCACTTCGATCATATCCACCGATGGCAGATCGTCAGTCTATATGGTATGTTCTTAAGATGATATTCTCGTGGAACTACGAAACTTTTTTCGGTGTCGTTAGCCATTACCAAGATCCAGGGTTCGGAGTTGTACTTATGCAGTAAAATATCGTCATAATATCCAGTCCAAGGCTTAAATGTAGTTTCAATTGATGATGTGACTGCGTGACAAGGGTTCTAGAGTCATTGCAAGGTTTCTGAGGTCATCAAACTATGTTTCTAGCTAGCATTTGTTCACTAGTAATACTTTATGGCGCAATATCTCTGTTAATGGGTACTTCGAACCTATACAAACATGCCCAAAGTGGTACGACAGCAACAAAAAATGGGCGAAAAAGAGATAAAAGAACTTAATGGCAATCAAAAATTATGTACAGCTAGAAAGACTGCAAATTCAGTAAAATATTTCTAATAACATTTTTACTCTTTTATCATACAAAAAAATCAAAAGTTGGACATTTTCGATGAATTGTGATCGATGAGCAAAGTATTGAGAAAAAACGTAAAGCAAATGATTTTGTGTTAAGCTTATGTTATGCGTACTTATTTGTTATTTATATTTGCCAAAGTATATAAATGTGTCTAAGTGTATAAGGTGTAAAACTTCACTATGAGGTGCATATACTGCTGTCACAGGAGAAAAAAGGGAACCAGCAGAAGAATGTTCCTGTTGGAGCACAAAAAAGGTGAATATCTTCCCCTTCAAATGAATCTGACAGATAAGTGGGGAACCAGCTGCCTCAATCCGCATTCTGCCACCCTTGCCAAAAATTTTTGCATTCGAACATGATTGAGCCTTTTTATGCCGAAAGAGAATGGCAGAAAGACGATGACTGTGGAAGAGAAAATACCAGTGGGAGAGGACACACGAGACAGTGATTCTGGTGGGAGAGAGTAAGCATCAGAGAGAGGGAGAGGGAGAGGAAGAGGGGAGGAGGAAGGAAAGGAGATATTGATGGTAGTGAGAGACAGTGCCAGGAAAAGCAAAAGATAGAAGCAGTGGGAGGAAAAGAGAGAGGAGACAGTGAAAATGAAAAAAAAGATGAGTTGAGACCATACTTAGGTTTGGGATGTCCGGGCCCTCCCAGACCACTGAACTTTTAACACATTACGTCTAAGGGAGGATGCATTTTGAAGCTATATCTTAAATGCATGGCTGTAGGAGAAATCTAGTTCCCCCCCCCCCTCCCTCGCATCCCTCCCCCAGTTTTTTGAGTTGCTGAGGTATGCTAGAGGGACAGGCAGTGGGAAAGAAAAGTAGGACAGTCTAAGTGACAGCGGAAACAGTGGCAGTGGGATATACTGTAAATCAATGGGAGAATATATACCTGGAGAGTGACATAGTGGCAATGGGAGGGATATGCTGAGTATGAAGGCTGAGAGGGGGACGGAATTATAGGATTTAGAATGTCCTGTGTTAAAAAAAGCGCAGAAATGTTTGCATGCATAATTTTTTGTTGAGGAAATATGGAGGAGCGCTGAGGCAGCTGGTTCCCCACTTTTCTGTCAGTCTCTTAAAGGAAGACGTATTGGCCTTTTTGGACTCCAAGAGGAGCGATTTTCCATTGTTTTGTACTATGATACTATACATTGCACGAGATATTGCCGGCAGAATTCGAGCGAATTAATAGTTGTTCATGTGGTGCAATACACTGATCAGCAGGAACTTTGACCAGCGACACCCTCCAGGCGATAGCAGTGTCACCTATCCAGGAATGACTACACACACACACACACACACACACACACACACACACACACACACACACACACACACAGTGGATGTATTATCAGTGAGTGCTGTCCACATGTAGGATGGGAAAGACACATGATCTAGTTGAGTTTGAGGACAGATTGTGATATTTCAGAGACTTGGAACGAGCATTTCGGAAACTACACGACTCGTTGGGTGTTCCAGGAGTGCTGTGGTTAGTGTGTTGAACACATGGCAAAACCAAGGTGAAACCATGTCCAGACTTTGTGGGGTTGGATGGGCATCCACTGTTACAGACGTAAGATATTGCAGGCTGTACAGACTGGTAAAACAGCGACAGTCGGGGACTGAGCAGAACTAACATCAGACCTTAATACTGGGCAGAGTAAAAGTATGACTGGACAACACAGTGCACCAACCACTCCTAACAATGGGCCTCCCCATTTGACGACCCATGTGAGTGCCAATGTTAACATCACATCGGCAACTACGACTGAAATGGGCACCAGACTTTGGTGCAGTGCCAGTGTGTTGGATGGTCTGATACCTTCTTCATCATGCCGATGGGAGGGCGCGAATCCGTCGTCTTCCAGGGGAACAGCTCCTTAACACCTCTGCTGCGAAAAGAGTGAAGCTGGCAGTGGCTCCATTATGTTCTGGGGAACGTTCACATGGGCATTCATTGGTACAGTGGAACTCATGCATGGCAACTTGATGGCCAAGGAATATCGTACATTAGTTGCAGATGAGGTACACCTCTTCACATGATCAAGTTTCCCGATGGCAAGCGGCCTTTTGCACAATATAATGCTCCATGTCACAAGGCCATGAGTGATGGAGAGGTTTGAGGAACACAGTGACGAGTCTCAATTGATTAGCTGCCCCCCCCCCCCCCCCAACTCGCCAGATCTAAACCCAAAAGAACACATCTGGGATGTGATTCATCGTGGCATAAGAGCTCATTGCCTCCCCCCCCCCTCCCCAGGATTTATGGGAATTAGGGGACGTATGTCTGCAGATGTTGAAACGTCCCCTTAGAAAAATTATACAAGACTGTGCTTAAACTGACACACAATACTGTTTTTAGCACAACGCAATCTGACTTTCAGAAATCCCTACAAAGGAATGGCCCTGACTAACATTAACCTGTACCTTTCACAAATCACTTACCTCACAAAAATCTTCGTTACTCAAGCTACTGCAATACAGCGAGCGCCACTACTGCCAGCTAAATAACAGATTCAAACTACGGAAGGCACTAACTGCTGATAGGCATAGTTATCAATTGAAAGATGTTAATAGAGAACAAACAATGTATTTACCTTAACAGTCATAATATATATAGTAGTTCATGACATCCAGTGTTACAAATTTCAAAACTCCGCCATCTCTCTCCCCACATCCACCATTGCTGGCGGCTCACCTCCAACTGCGCAACGCTATGCGCTGTTCACATCCAGCTGCCCAACACTACAATGGCAGACAACAATGCAAACCAGCCACAGACTGCACACAGCACAGCCAGTGATTTTCATACAGAGCGCTACGTAATGTTGCCAATAAGAAAATACTGTAGATCATGCCATGAAGTATGAGGATACGAAGATTCTAGCACAAACACCCAGATTCTGGGACAGTGTAATAAGAGAATCGATAGAGATTAAAATGGCTGACGATCTTATGAATCGTGACACCGGGTACCAGCTAAGCAGAGCCTGGGATCCGGCTCTGGAATTGTTAAAGGAGCAACGGGGCCAGCTGCAACACTACACAAACAGAAGAACCAGAGAGATGGAGATGGTAAACGAGCCCCTGACGGACTGCCAGGCGCACCAGACCGAAGATGGAACACCCAGAAGTGGGACTGGTGGGCGCGGACCGCAGAGGGAACATCCAGAGCCGCAGCGGACGAAAAACGGAGCGGCAACGCTCCAACAGGTCGTGGTGAGCGGGCGCGGACCGCAGGGGGAACGCTTGGTACTCCAGACCGTAGATGAAAGCCCCAGGAGCGGGTTTAGTGGGCGCGGACCGCAGAGGGAACACTTAGAACCGCAGCGGACGGAAAACGGAGCAGCAATGCTCCAACAGGTCGCAGGGAATGGGCGCGGACCACAGAGGAAGCGCCTGCAGCCGTTGGTGGAGGGGGAAGGCCATAGGCATAAATACTGGACCAGGTCCACTCGAGGAGCAGTCTCAGGTCGCACCTGATGAAGGTCTCGAGCTACGTGACCGAAATATCGTGCAAGTACGACGCTGATATCCGGCAGAACACCCGACAACCCAAGATGTCATTAGATCGCCGGGAAAGCCTGAAGAGTTACATCAAAAGTCTCTACGGGGAGGAGATGTATCAGAATATCAAGAAGCTGGACAAGCTACGGCAGAAGAAAGGGAAGATGCTGAGTTCTCTCAGTTTTTTGCTGAGGTATCTAGATGGAGAAGTTGTACCAGTATTTGCCAGAATTAAACATCACATCAATTCCAGAGCGGCGAACAAGATAAAACGCAGAGCCAGCATGGCACTGGTGAGAGAGAGGATTCGAGATATGCGCCACAGGTTAGATGTTGTGGCCAGGGTGCTGTTACACATTCATCTGTACATGGCAGCCTCCTTAACAAGAGAAGATTGGGATTGGGCAGACCGTGCCTCCTGGTCTTTAGCTGAGTGTACTAGAAGGAATGCCTCATATTGTCAATCCACAAAGTTTGACCGCATGAGCAAGAAAGCACAGCAGATGGAAGAGACACGCACGGTGACGAATCTGAGTGGTATACAGTTTGATGATACAACCTTAAAGGTACTCAGCAAGGGTCTCAACTTTGCTACGACCCCTAGAAACGTACCCATTTCAGGTTTCGTCAGTGCAGTAGAGCAAGTTGCAGCCACACTTCCACCTAATGTGGCAGAGGAAGTCCGCCGAGAGACCTGCAGGGCCCTCACCAAGGCCAGGCCGCCGAAATCGAACATCACAACCGAGGAGAGGCTTGCACTCAAGAAACTACGGGAAGACAACAGCATTGTTGTACTACCAGCAGACAAAGGGAACTCCACTGTCATCTTGCAGCAGGTGGATTATGATGAGAAAGTACGTCAACTTCTGGAGGACCCTGCATACAGAATTCTGGAGTGTGACCCCACGGACAAGGTGGCCAAGAAGACTAGTGCTCTCTTGAAGGAAACAGGGATGCCCGATAAGATCATCAGACAACTACGGGAAAAAGCGCCAGTGCCACCTAGACTGTATGGTCTGCCTAAAATACACAAGGAGGGCGTGCCCCTACGTCCTATTGTCAGTAATATTGGGGCACCTACGTACACAACAGCCAAGTACTTGAAAGGTCTCCTGTCTCCATATGTGGGGAAATGTATTCACCACATCCGCAACTCAGAAGATTTCCTGCAACGCCTCAAGCAACTGCACATCACAGTTTCGGACATCATGGTTAGTTTTGATGTGGTATCGCTGTTCACCAGGGTCCCACTGAAGGACTCACTAGAACTGATTGCAGAGAAATTTGACGGTGCTCTGTTGGACCTGTTCAGTCATACACTGACATCCACGTATTTCTTGTACAGAAACCAATATTACGAGCAAACTGAAGGTGTAGCTATGGGCAGCCCACTGTCCCCTGTGGTTGCCAACATTTTTATGGAGAGTTTTGAGGAGAGGGCATTGGAGACAGCCATATTTAAACCCACATGCTTCTTTAGGTATGTGGATGACACCTTCGTGATCTGGCCACATGGGATGGATAGGCTCAATGAGTTTCTTGAACATCTTAACTCATGCCACCCTAATATCAAGTTCACCATGGAACTGGAGAAGAATGGCCAGCTGCCATTTCTGGATGTACTAGTCCAGAGGAAAGCAGATGGATCAATTGGCCACAGTGTGTACCGAAAACCAACACACACTGATTTATATCTGCAGGCCAGCAGTTGTCACCACCCTGCACAGAAGAATGGGGTTCTGAAGACTTTGGTCCACAGAGCACGTGCCCTGTCAGACCAAGAGAATCTACCCATAGAGATAGAACGTCTCAAAACAGTTTTCTCCAAGAATGGATACACGGACAGACAAATTGAGAGGGCACTCCGACCAGCCACTATACCACAGGTTCCTGAAGAAGACCATGATGAAGCAAAGAAGGTGGCATATCTGCCCTATGCTGGCTCTATATCTGCCAGAATCAGTAGGATCCTCCGTAAACACAATATCAAGTGTGTTTTCTGTCCATCCAACAAGATCGGGGGACTGCTGGGGAGTGTCAAAGACGACCTGGGGTTACGAAAACCAGGGATTTACAATATACCTTGTCAATGTGGCATGTCCTACATTGGCCAGACGACAAGAACTGTGGAGATCAGGTGCAAAGAACATCAGAGGCACACTAGATTAAGACAGGTGACTAAGTCAGCCATTGCTGAACACTGCCTAGAACTAGATCATGCCATGAAGTATGAGGATACGAAGATTCTAGCACAAACACCCAGATTCTGGGACAGTGTAATAAGAGAATCGATAGAGATTAAAATGGCTGACGATCTTATGAATCGTGACACCGGGTACCAGCTAAGCAGAGCCTGGGATCCGGCTCTGGAATTGTTAAAGGAGCAATGGGGCCAGCTGCAACACTACACAAACAGAAGAACCAGAGAGATGGAGATGGTAAACGAGCCCCTGACGGACTGCCAGGCGCACCAGACCGAAGATGGAACACCCAGAAGTGGGACTGGTGGGCACGGACCGCAGAGGGAACATCCAGGGCCGCAGCGGAAGAAAAACGGAGCGGCAACGCTCCAACAGGTCGTGGTGAGCGGGCGCGGACCGCAGGGGGAACGCTTGGTACTCCAGACCGTAGATGAAAGCCCCAGGAGCGGGTTTAGTGGGCGCGGACCGCAGAGGGAACACCTAGAACCGCAGCGGACGGAAAACGGAGCAGCAATGCTCCAACAGGTCGCAGGGAATGGGCGCGGACCACAGAGGAAGCGCCTGCAGCCGTTGGTGGAGGGGGAAGGCCATAGGCATAAATACTGGACCAGGTCCACTCGAGGAGCAGTCTCAGGTCGCACCTGATGAAGGTCTCGAGCTACGTGACCGAAATATCGTGCAAGTACGACGCTGATATCCGGCAGAACACCCGACAACCCAAGATGTCATTAGATCGCCGGGAAAGCCTGAAGAGTTACAACTGCTATGCTTCTTCACTTCTTCGTCGCTCGTCTCCGTCTTCGTCTCCGTCTTCGCCTTCGTCTTCCTCTCGTCTTCATCTGTCGGGCCCACTGCGTCTCGCGTATTTATTCACTTCAGTTTACTGGAGGTGAACGACTTCACGGCCATTGCCTCTTCTGTCACGTTGAAAAGATTCTCGAAGATTCTTCTTAACGTCGGTCATTGGCTCTTGGAATGTAGGCGAGGGCCTTTGCTCACATGCGACAACTGAGAAACACGTGAGCCGGTCATTGCCTCTTCTGTCACGTTGAAAAGCTTCTCGAAGAATCTTCTTAACGTCGGTCATTGGCTCTTGGGATGTAGGCGAGGGCCTTTGCTCACATGTGACAACTGAGAAACACGTGAGCCGGTCGGGCGATGCCCTGACGGCTGAATCGACAGCGCCCGCTTATGTGGAACTTGCTGACTTCACGGCCATTGTCTCTGCTGTTCCGCCCGCTGAATGCCAGTATGTAACTCTCTAAACTAAACCAAGTTTTTCATTTATATTCTAATTTCTACTTCACTTTGATTTCACTAATTTATTTACTTAAGTACCACTCAACATTTAATAATTTACATAAATTTTGGTTATTCGTTCCTCCATCCCCCAAGAATTTTCGATAAAACCCACATAATCCGAGGTACGATTTTAATT
Source organism: Schistocerca cancellata (assembly GCF_023864275.1). Classification (NCBI taxonomy): domain Eukaryota; kingdom Metazoa; phylum Arthropoda; class Insecta; order Orthoptera; family Acrididae; genus Schistocerca; species Schistocerca cancellata. The sequence goes on along the minus strand of NC_064631.1, from coordinate 608,846,953 downwards.
GTTTTCTGTTGGTGGGCCTTTAAAATCCTTGTTTGATTTTAGTTTCTTGTACTGGGTAAAATTCCCTCAGATCTAAGAGTGTGTCCTAGAACCTGAATTTCCTCTCAGACAAATTCGCATTTGGCAACCTTTGACGTCATCCTACCTTGTATTAAGGCCACAAGTACTTTCTCCGGCAATTTAGTGTTCGTACCAGCATTCCGTCGCTATTAAAATGTCGTTCATGTAGATCACCAACTTAATCATCAAGTGTTCTCTTAAGACTTGGCTTAACGCTCTCACAAATACTGCCACCGAAATCGTGAGGCCGAATGGTACAACCTTAAAACAGTAGCCTCGTCCTTCGAATAAGAAAGCTGTGTAAAGTCTGCTTTCTGGTGTCAGTGGGATTTGCCGAAATTCTGAGGTCAAGTCAGCCCTGGACATTAATTTTATGTTCCTAAAATTTTGCAGCAGTTCCTCCATATTACCAGGCTGCTCGAGTTCTCTCACAATTACTTTATTTATCTTACGTGCGTCTAACACGATTCTAACCGATTTGTCTTTTTTCTTTACAATTACAATGGGATTACAATAATCGCTCTTACACTGCTCTATAATATCTCTTAACTGTCCCTGACGGCTTCCCGATCAGCAATAGGAATTATATAAGGCTTGCACTTAATCGTCTCATGTGGCTTCACTTTAATGGAGTATTCAAAGTCTGTTACTTTACTGGGACAATCAGAAAATATGTCCTCACAACAGCACAACAGTTCACATAACTACTTTTCCTCTACCTCTGATATACCCTCGACTGCTTTTACCATTTCCTTTATCTTGTCACACATATTGTTCTCTTCATCCCAACCATGTGTGATTATGGTGTGCACAATCTGGTTGTCCACCCATCAAAAGATTTTTAAATTTTACTTTCCTTTTTTCACACTCAATTTCAAAATCCAAGCACCTTCCCATGTACTGAAGCGAAGTTTTATATTTACATAAGGAATCTGTTCCCAGCACCACATCTTTTATAAGTCCATTCACTACAAAGCTTCCTATACTAAAATGATTCTCCTTGCACTTGAAATCCAAGAGCACTTCTAGCCTTATCGGCTTACTTAAACCACCAACTGACATTTTAATTTTTACACTATTTACAGGTAGTAATACTAATTTCTTATTCTTTACCCTATGTACAAAACCTTACGATACTGCCGACACATTACTTCCAGAATCGAGCAGTGCATCTTCTTTCTGGCTATTTGCTTTAATTTCAATGATAGGCTGAACATTAATCATTTCTTTTCACTCTAAACACTGTCCCTCAATAAATCACTCTGTAGTCACATCCCTTCTCTTCCACGTCTAGCGTACACATATCCTGTTCGATCCACCCATCAATTTAGTACTTGTCCCAAAATAATTCATTAAATGTTTCTTTCGCACCCAATTTCATTTTTTCTCGCTTCTAAATCTCTTGCTATCTTAAACTTCTCTCGAGTCCACAAATGAGGCAATAACGATTGTAATGTTCTACTGTACCATTGCCTATCAGTTACAGTAAAATCACATTCCTCCTTAAGAAACCATTCTGTCCAAATATCAATTTCTGTATTAGAATCAAACTCACTGTATTCTCCCTTAAAATTATCGACATTAGTAGCTACAGCATCATTATCATGAAATAAAACATTACTGTTTACTTCCACGTCATTACAAACACCTTCACAAACAGCACTTTCGACAGCCGCTGATACATAATACAGCTCACTACATAAAACCTCATTTACCTCCATTGATAAATCACCAATATAAGAACCGTTCATAGTTTCACCATCCTCTGCCATTACATCACATAAATTGTAGCTACAGCATCGTGCAATTTCAGAATCAATAGTACCATTAAATTCTGCTGTGTTTTGATGTAAAGCTGAGCATAATACCTTTTCCTCTCCTTCACAATCCTGCGCCACATTAATTTCAGATCGCATATCAAATTCAGATCCACATTCTTTCTCAAACAAACATTCAGCCGGCCGGTGTGGCCGAGCGGTTCTAGGCGCTTCAGCCTGGACTGATGACCTCAGATGTTATTGTGCTCAGAGCCATTTTGAACCACAAACATTCAAGATCCTCAGATCCATCCAGAATTTCAGGTTCACCTCTATTTATAGAAAGATATGCACAGATTTCTTCCTGTGAAGTATCAATACCAGCAGCTTCAACTTTCCTAACTTCGGCACATAAAACATCATTACTACCTTCGTTCAAAAGTAATTCACCAATATCCGCCGATACACACACAAATTCATCAACAGTTAACGAGCCTAATGCTACACTGCCCGTATTAACCTCCTTAACAACTTTCGCAGTCACAATATCACCTGAAACATCATCACCTTCATCACTATAATCGTTACCGCTGGTTAGTACATCTTTAGAATTTTCTACACCATCTAACTCCACCAAATTCAGCTCCGCTCAGCCTCCTTTTGGCACATAGAATCTTTCATTGTATTAACATTCACACTCTTTCGTCTCACATTCATAAAAGAGATCATTTGGCCCTAAATCGTCATCATCGCCTTTATCGTTATCTTTCATTATTTAGGATTACGCCTTTTACGTACGATCTTATTTGAAAATTTATCTGTTTGATTCTAATCTCTTACTATTTCATTTCAAAATTCTGACGCCTTTCTGCCAATTTATTGACACCTTTCACTTCCGTTTACTCATGTCCTATTCATTGCCGGTTTATTTTGCCATCTCGAGACCTGAGATGCGGCGAAACTTAGTTTCCCGATCTCCCATCACATTGGGTCATTTCACCAGGTGCCGGTTCCTCGAATCTACATTCTTGGTGTCAGTCTGTCACGAAAGTATCCGTTCCCATCACCCTTTTGAAATTTATCATTGGAAGAGTTCCTGTTATCATTTACCTTATCAAAACTGCTGTTTGTGTTCCGTTGATAACTTCCAGGATGTCTTTCATAGTAGTTACTCGGACTGTAGTTATGATTTCCACTCTGAAAACCATGTGTCTGCTTACTTTGCGGTTTAAATTTCAATGCCTGTTCTAGTTTTTCTACAAAGTCCAAAAGTTGGTCTATTGAGTTGCTAGGACTGTGCACTAGATCCCACTGCGAATTTTCCGCTAACTGCCTTTTCAGCGTCGTAATTTCAGTAAGTACTCCCAATGGACGTTTCACATGCATTAATCTCGCAAGTTCACGTTTAAAAAATTCTCATATCGACCCAATCCCGTATTTGAATGTTGGTCCATTCAGAAACTCATTTTGGAATCGTGTTTGCTTCACTTCACTCCAGAACTTGTCCAGGAAACTGCTTTCAATATTTCGTAGACAGTGAACGTCTCACTGTGTATATTTGCCCACGATTGTGGCTCACCTTCCAGATGTCTTTTCACGAATTTTATCTTTGCCTCGTTTGCAATTCCCCTTATAAAACCATACCTACATGCTGCTAGAAAATTTACTGGGTGATATTTCCCATAGTCTCCAAAACATTTGACCATTCCCGAGTTCATCCATGGAACACTGATCACTGTAGAGGTTTGATGTGCAGCTAAAGAATTCAGTTCGCTTTTTATTTCATTGATTTGCTTTTTAACTTCACCATTTTCAATTTTAATGCCAAGTTCTACTTGTTCTTTTATTTTATCTTCTTCTTTCTCCCCTTCATCTATTCAAACGGATAAATTGCTAATAGCCTCTGTCGTCTCAGCCATTAGAGAATTTTGTCTACTTATACAATTTCTTACATTGCAGATCTCCCAGATCTGCCTGCAACTTGTCCACCTTATCACTGAACTTTTTCTCTGCTTGATCTACCTTAGAGTCAAGTATCCCAACTTCATCAGAAATTTTGTCCATTCATCCCAAATGGTTTTAAATTTTCCATCTATCAATTCCTCGATTCCACTAGCAATTTTCCTATTTCGTCTTTCAGAACTGAAGCTATTTCGGATTGAACCGAATCAATTTTTAAATTTATGTCACCCATATCGGTTTTAACAGAAACAATTTTGGATCCCAATCCTCTTACCATTTGCATTAATTGCGACATCATGTCCCCCCTCAAATTCATCTCCCTTGCCTGATTGCGGACTATTTGCCCTACTAAATTCACCATCGATCACGCTCTCCCGCTCTGACTTCAGGCTAAGTGTATCGCTAGTATTTTTGGACCCACACAAACTGGCTGACTGCTTAATAATATCGACTTCAGGATCATACATAATCTCGCTATCAGCACAGGTACTTAGCTTTGTCTTCCTGGAGACTTCTGCCATGGTACTGCTGCTGATGTTGCAGTTGAAGTCAACGCTGAAGATCTCATAGCATTTGTTGTGGTACTACAACCGCCACTGCACAATCAATCGCCTTTGAAGATGCCGCTGCTGGCTGAAACCATGTGCTTTCGATGTAGCCTCTTCTTCTGCGTTACTTTTTTATCGCTCCTAACCACTGGTAAAATTCAGTGCACTCAACTGTTGCAAAATTCGTAGCTCAGAGCCCTCATGCAAACTGCCTGAACTTCCAAAGACTTGGGACCTAGATCACAGAATATAGTTAACTGTAAGAATTACAGTTGTAATTTCATAACTATTAAAGAAACCTAATATGCAGTCCTGAACCGATCACACATTTAACTTTTGCGAGAGGTCCTGCCTACTGAAGTTCAGATAATACTTTTGGAAACACTTTGCAGAATTCAGATCCAATTCTAAAACTTTCCAGTGTTCATATTCCACTTTCCAAAATCCAGTCCTGATCCAACCCTTTGCAAGATTATTATCCTTCAACCAACGCTTTCCAAATTCCAATCCTGTTCCACCACTTTGCAAGATCCTTATCCCTCATCTAACACTTTCTAAATTCCAATCCTGGATGAGCCCCCAATTGCTAGCTAACATCCCACAGATGTTCGGGCTCACATGCGGTTCCTCTTTGTCGAAATGTCTTGGCTCAAACTCGTCTAGTGGTTGAACTGCACGTGTCGTATTACACGCTACAAATTAGTCACTTGTGACCATTTGGTTACATTGTCTGGCTGATGGCAAGTTTGCGAAATTGTATGAAACATACAAAGCTAATATAACATATAGTAACAGTAATAATATCGGGAGCTAAATTAACGGCCTGTAATGCTGTAGGCCACACAGTTGCGATTTGGTTAGAACAATGTTTATTCAGAAAGCGACCTAATAGTGAAAGTTGTCGTACTTAGAGTTACTGTTCCACTCGAGAGCATATCCATTTGACACAGTTCGATCATTAACAATCTCATCGCGAAATACAAGTCCAATACTCCACCTTGTGATCTATGTGAAAAGTTAGACTTCACACAAGGCACATGGCTGCTCACCTCTCAGAGACTAAGTCCCACGATACCATACAATGCTATATTTTCTAAGTCGTTTCACTTCGTAGCTACCTTAAGACCTACCGTCCGCATTCATGTCTCCATCAGCACTGGTCCTCTGCCTGTCTCCAGTCACATCTCTCATGTGCCGAACATCGTCGCTCAACTGATTAGTACAGTTCCCTTCCCAGCAGCAGTCCATCTGATTGGCTACACGTAATTCTAGATTATTTTACATTTTAACATATTTAAATAATCAAAGCTTGACTACTTTCACATTTTAAATAAAGCAACAATAATATCCATTACATAATAAACCTTAAATTCTTTTACATAAAACCAATACAATATCCTTCTTAGCTTTGATTGTCACGGCCAGTAGCCTTGCACCAATGTGCTTTCTGATAAATAAATAAAGAACAAAAGTAACTATTATGTACTAAACTTTACAACGAATATTCTATTACCTAATGATTCATTAAGTTGTCATGCTGTCATCGTTTGATGGGTTTTGTGCAGAAGAAATGATGATCTGATGCTTAACTGAAAATACTGATAATTTAAATTTACTGTATCTTTTAAACAAATAAAGTTACAGAGTTTATATTTACTACATTTGTCATTTTACTGATGCGCTTGTATATGAAATGTCGATCGTTAAAATCAACAACAAAAAAGCGTTCAGGTCTTTGTCACAAAACTTGTTAGTCTCACTTTAACAGTAAATCCTAAAGTATCATAGATATGATCAATATTCAAGTTTTATTGGGATCACCAAGAAAAGTTAAGAAAGATGGTAGATTTAAATTACTGTGGTTTGATTTCCTGAACTACTACATAATTAAATAGTTTTCATAAATGCTTCCCTTTATGGTTGATCTTAGGTCCGCCATATTTAACACTATCAACGTCCAGTATGAACCAAAGCTTTGGAATTATTAAAACTACGAAGTCCGATATTTACCATAAAATCACAGTTAATTTACATTAAACGGACTTTACGCGCAAAGCCATTGTCTGTTGTCTGATATTCAAAACCCAGACAGGAAAAGCCACAGCAAGAAAAATCAAAGAATTAAAGCTGTTGATTGGGGAAGGGTCCACGCTTTGCATAAATGATGCCCCTACGTTTTTTTACGAACTTAGAAACTAACCTTACTTCTGATGAAGACGATGTAAAGTCGCTGTGGCAACTGTTTCAGTTCTGTTGTCACTGATATTTTGTATATCGCTATATCGAGTGACTGACAATGTGGTTCTGAATCATGTGAAGGTAACGACGTGGTTAGAATCCGTATTCTAAACATGAACTTCTATGATACTGTGTGGTATGTATGTTATGATTCTCAGTATCACACTATCAATATTATCACCCTCGTTCTTTTAATATAAAACTGAAGTCAAAGGAATAACATACATAAAACATACTTAATACTGAAACTTCCTGGCAGATTAAAACTGTGTGCCAGACCGAGACTGGAACTCGGGACCTTTGCCTTTTGCGGGCAAGTGCAAAATTGTTAGTTGATCCTTCCACTCAGTTTTTTTATTACAGTGGCCAACCGGCTCTGACCGAACACACTGAGCTACCGTGCTGGCTGACCTGTCGTGAGTCGTGCTTGGGTTGGTATAGTACTTGCCCGCGAAAGGCAAAGGTCCCGTCATGAGTCGTGCTTGGGTAACTCAGTTGGTAGAGCACTTTCCCGCAAAAGGCAAAGGTCCCGAGTTCGAGTCTCGGTCCGGCACACAGTTTTAATCTGCCAGGAAGTTTCATATCAGCGCACACTCCGCTGCAGAGTGAAAATCTCATTCTGGATACTTAATACTGACTGTTTTTTAATATTACATTTTGTCTGTGGGCAAGTGTTTATTTCGTATACCACGTAAAAATTGAGCAGGAATCGTTGGAAATAATAATAGTACCATTTCAGTTAAATTTATGTCAGTTGGGTTATTGAAACGTTACATTAGGCCCTCATAAATAATCGTATATACAGGCGAGAACATTTCTCGATTGCAATGACACAGTTTACTTCTTACTTGTGCCTAAAGCCCGGTCCACACGCAACGATCTGTCTGCGCAGACATCGGCGCAGATGTCTGTACATGCAAAAGATCGCTGCAAATGTGATGTGTTCACACGACACAAACCCCAATCTACTACTCGCCCGCCATCTGCCGGTGTAGAAAAGAAATATCAGTGGCAAGTGACTACGCTCCCCGTAAACGTCAAAAATTTAATTCAGTTATTTTGAAATATAGAAATGTAGGAAGTTCTGTTGTGGTCTGTGTTCGCAACTTGTGTTGCAATAAACATTCAGACCAACCGTAGGAAACAGAGAAAGCGGGCAAAATGGTGTAGACAGTGGCTGCTAAAGCGAAAGCAGTTTTCTCACGTAAATTTACTGCGAGAGTTGCAGGGCGAACCTAACGACTGGCGAAATTATTTGCGGAACGATGTCGAAACTTAAAATTATATCTTAATGCTTGTAACCCTTCATATTATGAGAAAAATACTTGTATGAGAAGGGCAATTTCCCCTCATGAACGGCTGGCGGTAACATTGACACTCCAATTTCATCTTCAATTGTACTCCTGCTTGGTCTTGGCGTTTCTTGATCACTAAGAAAGCCAAGCAAATCCAAATACCATAACATTGGCTGGTATACTTGATCTATTCCTACACCAGATCTTTTAGATTTCTGAACTTTGGATAACTCTTTTCGGTAAACAGTTCGCAAGGATTTTTTTTTATTACTGCTTCTCTGTTTGCCGAGGCGTCAACTGCACGCAATTTTTTCAATTAGAGCATTGTGTGCTGCTGTCTTTTTGTCTCGGTCACCGGTCACTATATTCTTTACTTTTAATCTTCCACAAACATGGGTGGTTTCTACATATTTCAATGAATTCACTTACAAACTCTCGAGAACACTGACGAGTATCAGCCATTTTAATGCCCTGTGCGCACAAACACTAGACTGAGCAAATAGCTGTTTCGCGCCAGATTTGCGGCGATCTCCTGTCCACACGCTCCAACTTGTCTGCGCAGATGTGATTTGAACCCACAGATTTGAGAGGTTTCGCTCAAACCTCCAACTCCATCTTCCAGGTTTGCACACACCTCAGGTTGGTGCAAATCTTCTGTCCACACGCAACGATCTGTCTGTGCAGATCTGATGTGCGCAGACATTTGCGCAGACAGATCGTTGCGTGTGGACGGGCCTTAATGACAGTGTAACATCTACAGTGATAAATCGCAGAAGTAACAGAAATCGCATAAGTCGCAGATATCGCAGAAATAGGGATACAAGCATGGAGTTTTTACCTCCATGGATACAAGCTGTGAATTCGTTAACTGCGACTCTTCACTGCGACAAATCGCAGTTACTGGAAAGTATCGGTCACAGAAGTCACTGATATCGGGAATCGCAGTTTAGCTCATCTCTACCAGAGAGGTTTCTACTGTATAGTGAAGTAGCGTGTTTATGACAATGTCATATGACGACAGCACGCCAAGTACTGTACTGTATGTGTCACGAATAAGTTGTGGGCAAAGGAATTGTGTTTGACTGTTAAGTCGATTTTGCGAACATTTTGTGTTAATGTTTAGCAAAATAAACTCTGCTAGAAAATACCACGGAAGTGCTTAAAGTCACTTACACTATATGCGCTTAAATAAACAGTGATGGGCGGAAAATTCTTTTATTTTGCTTACGGAAGTAATTTGCTAGCAAAAAGGATTCACATAAACAATCCATCAGCAATAAGGATTTCAGCAGCAAAGCTTAAGGTAAATCGGAAAAAAGTTAAAACTATGGGAGAACTATTGACACATCAGCTTGTCGAATATCAGGAAAGCGAGGTACAGTTAAAGAAGGATTTAGGAAAATTGTTAGTACTGCATTGCCTTTTTCCAGGATTTCCGACTGGATTTCGGAACGTGGGCCGAGAGATGGAGAGGTGCAGTAGCAACAATAGTGCCAGAAAAGGGCAAACACGTATAGGGAGCGGTGTGGGAAATCGATAAATCAAATTTGGCGGATTTAGACAGGTCAATAATTTTAAAATACAGTTAGTGTACGAAGTATTTGCAAAAGCCATCTGAGAATTACGGTAATGCGAAACAGTAGTGACCTAGTATTTCTGAACTGGTGATTCAGCGTTGCAAATTCGTGTAACAGATTTCTTGAGAAAAAGAGCAATTTGTGTCAGATTCACAATATTGTTATAGAAAAGAAATCTTATTGCAAGAATTATCAAAATTTCTCATTGTCACATCATATAGAGACACGCATAAAGTATAATTTCTCAAGGACTGGAAGAAGGGTAGTGCGCTACCCACCATGGTACAACATTTGGGCCAGCGTTTTTTATGTAAATTTACCCATTAGATGTTATACTGTGCAATTTTACAAAGAGAAATAATATAATCATATGTACGTATGCTAAATATTCACTTAAGCAGTGGTAGTGTAGATATTCTCTAACAGATTTTTCAGATAATTTGTATGTTATATGCACCATTCTTTTAATCATTTATTGTGATTGAGTATGCAACAATTTTTTTCATGTACTGCCACCATTCCCATAAATAATAACAGTTCTATGCATAAGAATTAGTGTGTCAATATAATGTAAATGCATGCTAATGGTAGTAATGGTTCACACAAGTATTCCCTATAATGATTTAAGTTTCAGTTTTGGGTTGCAAATAACCTGTGAGCTGCTCTTGAATTTCCCCAGAATGTTAAGCCATATTTGAGATGCACATTAAAATATCCATAGTAAACACTTTTTTATGCACAATTTTGAACTGTTAAAAGTTACCTGTGCACTCAGCTTGTAATTGATTTATTCAACATGGTTATTCCATTTTAAATCACTTTGTCTTCAAATACTAGAATCCTTGTTGCCTCTTTATTTACAATGGTTGATTGTTGATGGTGCTTCAGGGTAATGAAAGATACTGACATGGAGCATTCTGCTGCATGTGTCATTCTTTTTTTTTTTTTTTTAATTTATGTGGCACATTTTATTAATACCTACCATGAATACATATCTCCACAAAAGATAAGCATGTTTACAGAAACTTGTTTTGCAGAATAGGCAGCTAAATGTGACTGGCATCACAGCCATGAATACTAATTTGTGTACTACACTGTACAAAGAGAGTTTTTGAACACTAATACTCGCCAAACATCTGTTTCAACTAAGTAATTTATGGCATGCCTGTAGGAGGAATGCTGATGATAGTTCCTTTAATTTTCTTTGTATTTTTTTCTATACGACACTGGAACTCATGATCTAGTTATCAGAAATTGCTTAATATTTACTCCTGCACAAGATGGTCTTACTTCTTGCTTTATGAGTTGTCAGCAGTAGATGAACACAAGCTCCACAACTAAATATATTTTATGAGTAAACTTTGAATAATTAACAATGCTTTCTATTTTAATTACTATAAAAACATCATTTGCTAATTTATTCCGTTGTGTCATTCATTATTTTTTTCTGTTTTCAGGCAAGAAGGTGTAAACGATGGATTTTATTTTCCCATGCAAGTTGATGTGGAGAAGCCTTCAGGAGAATTTGTAAATTGTCGCTCGTATCAGCTTTGCGATACGCCAACAAAGATATCTGAAGGAGTTATCATTCCTGAAAACAGGCTGCCATCTGCACTTTATTTGGATGTCGTCATACAAGGAGCAATTGAAAGTGGATTACCAGATGATTACATAAGTCAGTTGAAAAAAATACAGCATAATGGTTATGAAGGTGTTGGTAATAATCTACAGTTCTTGGTTTCAAGTCAGTAGTTACCAGCAAAGGGATATAAATTAAACATGGTTACCTAAAGGTTAGGAATGCAGAGAAAAAATTGAAATTACTTTTTCAGCAGTATTTGTTAGTGTAAGTTGAGTAATTAATATAGCTGAGGAATTGGAGAACCATAAGGAATGTATGGAAAAAAAATGTTCACATGGTTGAGTACTATGTGGTGGAATTGATAATGCTGTGTAATCAGTCATTTATTTTTTTTTAATTTGATTTATGATGTCAGGCAGTGACAGTTACTAGTCTGAAGAAACATACAATAAATATTAGTACAAGCATTTAACAAATGTGTACTGCTGATTTATAAAATATGCCTTTCTCTGGAAATATGTGTCCTTGCAACATGAAATCTTAACTGTAGGATTCAGAAAAATTGAAGTCTTTTTGTCAAGGAATAGGTAGTACCCAGTTCTGTCTAGTCCTGCCGTGCTGTCTCTCCCATGACTAAGGATTTTGCGTAACTTTTTTGTGTAATCCCTTTACTGACAAATTACTAGAATAGAATTACCATATTCAAAAACCATCTAAAAATTGTGTTCATTGGCTTTTTTTTTTAATTTTCGAAAGAGATATTGGTATAATTCTGTTATGGCTTGTAGAAAAACTAAAATATGTTCATTTTTCATCTTTGGAAAATGATTTCTCTTGTTACAAATAGTAATTATAGGTTTTTTAATTTGTGGAATTTCTTACAAGAGTTCCCACACACAGTTCAGTCAGCAAAGGAAAATAAGGGGAAAAATTTGTGTAGTCACAACCTTTTGTAGAGTGAAGGGGGAATGTAATGAACAACATACTAAAAGTCCTGATCAGGGGATATGAGTGCGGAGATGAGGGTTCTTTTTAAAGGTCACATTTCTATGTTTTTCTCGATTATCTCGAAAAATGTGGCATCTAACGGTCTCAACACTGAAGGGCCTGCCACAAGTTTCCCAGTACAAAATTAAACTAAATTAAATTTCTTACAAGAAAGGTCCTATTCATTTTTTCTCTAGTACCATGAGTACCGATCTGTGTTGCGAAGGATGGAAAAATCACAGATTATTAAAAATAGTATTTTGATGGCATAATGTTTATGGTAAGTGAAGTTTGTTAAGAACAAATATTAAATGTGTGTACTCCCATTTAAGTTCAGGGGAACCACGTAAAAGGATAAATTGTGTTCTGGAGGTGTAAAAAAAAAAAAAAACACTCCGTCTTCAGGCCACAAGTAGTGTAACAGGGTGAAAAGGGAAAGGGGGGGCGGGATGGGCAGTGTTGAAGTTAGAAGTGTGAGAGAAAGTAGGTTACTGGATCATGGTCCTAAAGTTCCCTCCTTACAGGTCTGTAAACTGAAGAACAAGCAGGTAATTCCCTAATCTTTACCACACTATGTCACAAAAAGAAACTACAAGGTACTTCACAACATTAAATCGACCCTTCTGCAGCTCGCCTTATAAATCACTGGTGGTACAATGTGCAGACACTTGCAGATTGGCGTTTATTTTCCTCATAGTGTGTTAACTCTACATTCAATATGGATATGATTTGCAAAGTGGAGTTATAATACTAATGCAAGAAAAGCTTACGAACAGATACTATGTAAATCTGTGCACACTGTTCTACAGTGCTAGAGGGGAAATGGATTCTCAGTGATCCTGCAAGGCAGCTGTTTTTTCAGTTTACAGACAGACTCTACCTGCCCAGAACTTCCTGCCCAGTTCTCTCATGTGAGAAGACAAAATAACTTCACTGACCTCGTGTTTATACAGTGGAGTTATTTTCTGTTCATTGAGTGAGTATTTATTTGCAGTTGTTAAATAAGCTAATATAAAACAAAGCACAACAGCTGGAGCTGTCAACGGTCTCAACACTGAAGGGCCTGCCACAAGTGTAACACACAGTTGATATGTATACGACAATGTCGATTTAATTTTTTTCCACTATCAATGGCTGGTATGCTTTTTGCACGTTGAGGCTATCAAATGCATCACCCTATCCTCAGCTCTCCCAACATCTGAAGAGGCCAAGATACTTAAATTGGCTCCCTCTGTAAAAGCAGTAGATCACCTAGGTTTATAGAACTGCAGATATTTCAGCATAAGTCAAGCTATGGATTACAGCAGATTACTGTTGCAGATATAAACATGATCAGTCCTATTCCATCAGACACGTTGACACCCAACTTGATACATACACTGTGGACGTGTGATAAGTGACTTTGCTCAGTGCAGCTCACTCTACAAGTGCCAGCAATTCCTGAATTGCAGAGGTTTGTGCAGCGTATCGGTAACACAATTAATGGTGAGAGAAGAGCTGTAACTACCTGGTCATTCATTAATCTACCACTGTGACTACAACATGGTTACATGGCTTTACAATAGACTGTCAGTGACTGAATATACCACATTTACCAGTTCAGTCCCTTTCCCACCGAAACTACATAGGTCACTGACAGCAGTAAACTTACAAATTAATCACTTCTCAACCATTGTTTATAGGAATGTAATTTTACATAAAAACTCACATAACGACTACAAATCATGCAATAAATGGAAAGTAGCTCCACTATTCTCAAGCTCAGTGAAATTGTTTTGTCTGCTTGTATGAAAGAGCTGAACATGATATGCTGGGGAGGTATAGTCTGTCTGTAAACTGAAAAGCAAGCTGTGCTCACGCACATGAGTGCAGTCTCCTGAGACTACATTTGTGTGTGTCACAACTTCAATATTTAATAATATGAGTTCACATTTTACATTGAGACACTCTGCATGCTCCCTTATTTTTTAAAAATATTTACCTATTAGGGATGTATACTACATAAGGATGGAATAAAACATGTTTATTTTATGTGATTACAAAAAATTAGCACACACACACACACACACACACACACACACACACAAATGATTCATTGCTGAACACAGTGTGATGACATATATTGGCAGTCCACTCTTCCTGGTCATGGCATCACTCCAAACTCAGCTGTTTCTGTTGTGTTAATGGCAGGCTACACATGGGATGGTAATTCTTTAGTTTAACTGTTCCTAGTCTTCGATCAATGGTGTGGGATGACAGAGAATGTTGTATTAGTTCTCAGATGGCAGGTGCAGATGCGAAGGGTTTACTATCCACTTTGTGTGCAATATGGTGATCTTTTCTTGTGGTGGTCATACATGATCAGCCGGAACAATAAGTATGCCTGCCCTTACTTTCCCATTTAGTCCAAAATCAAGCCACTGTTACATCCAAAGTGCTGCAGAGCTGGATTTTGCACAACTAGAGCAGCTTGCCAAATGGAGACCACAATGAGGTCCCTTGCTAACTCTTATCAGGTGCTGATAATGCCGTCTCAGACGAGTATGCGGCACCTCTGCATTCTTCATAGTAATCAACATCTGATACTGTTCGCATCCCTCATATACCCTACCAGGCCTGGTAACAACAATAAACAGGTACAAAGCTAATGGGCATTGGGGTACGTCCTGCCTGTCGCAGGTAACTGCAACTCTTAAGTATGTACATACCTGGCAATGGTATGTAAAAGTATGAATTTACCTTGACACCTGACCTTGTCTTTTGATGTGGCAATAACTGTGTGAAACATTTATTCATGCTATCTGGATGCTTCACTTTTTTTTGTCAGGCAATGTATTTTGGCTTTGAACACACTGACCTTGATTGGTGAGTGTCTTTTCTGTATTTGCCCCCTGTTGCCTTCCCACCTATGGTGGTGTGATCATAGCAGTTTCATCACAAGCATTCTATTGCAAAGTTGTTTCATGGATTTCACAGTTACAGCAATACTTTCCAAAGTTTTGTTGGTGTAGAAGAGACAGACATCCTTGAAAGACATCTCTTCTCTCTTTTATCAGGAGAAAGTGACATGCTTTCCTTCTGGTGGTTTGATTTTAAGAGATTGATATATATTCTGTGTGCAGTGCCACATATTTGACCGCTGACTTCTTTTCCGATTGCAGATGGGTGACGGCTATAAAAAAGCTTCTATATTTAAACAATTCACTGCAAAATCACAAAACACAGTTTCCATAATTCTTCTGCATTGAAATAAGTTCTCAGCTCACAACAATTGATGATTAACAAAGCTTTTCACACATGTTCATACATGATGCTTCAGTGCTTGACCAAAAGTACTGGGTGATCAAAAAGTCAGTATAAATTTGAAAACTGAATAAATCAAGGAATAATGTAGATAGAGAGGTTCAAATTGTTACACATGCTTGGAATGACATAGGGTTTTATTAGAACCAAAAAAATACAAAAGTTCAAAAAATGTCCGACAGATGGCGCTTCATCTGATCAGAATAGCAATAATTAGCATAACAAAGTAAGACAAAGCAAAGATGAGGTTCTTTACAGGAAATGCTCAATATGTCCACCATCATTCCTCAACAATAGCTGTAGTCTAGGAATAATGTTGTTAACAGCACTGTAAATCATGTCTGGAATTATGGTGAGGCATTGGCGTTGGATGTTGTCTTTCAGCATCCCTAGAGATGTCGGTCGATCATGATACACTTGCAACTTCAGGTAACCCCAAAGCCAATAATTGCTCGGACTGAGCTCTGGGGACCTGGGAGGCCAAGCATGACGAAAGTGGCGGCTGAGCACACGATGATCACCAAGTCACGCACGCAAGAGATCTGTTGGACATTTTGTAAACTTTTTTTTTTCTCCTTTTGTTCTAATAAAACCCCATGTCATTCCAAACATATGTGTCAATTTTTACCTCTCTATCTACATTATCATTATTCCGCGGTTTATTAAGTTTTCAAATTTATACTGACTTTTTGATCACCCAGTATGTCCATACTTAATTCAAGATAGCTTAGCAACATTCATTTTTCTTTAGCGCTCAACCATTGTTGTCAGGTCCATTTCTATTTTGGAGTCCACCACAACCCGAAAGTGCAACTGCAAAGAGCACATGGCCATTCAGTTGCCAGTCCAAATTACAAATCCATAGTCACTTTCTATGCTGTGCCTGCATTTTTCTATCTCATATCTGCACATGAATTGCAACAAACCTGCGTATGATAGATGTTCTTTAGGCTACTGCTAATTAAAGTCACGTTTTTCACATGCACATATTTCATTGGTGTAGTGAAATGAAAATGTGTTGCTATGCTTTATAGCAGCAACGTACCACTACAAAGGATATTCTTACACTGTCGAGCTTTTTTTTACAATAACCAAGGTTTCAGTTTCTTAATGCAATTCCAGAGGACTATTCTGTGAGGTCCCTTAATTTGTGTTGGTTTTGGCAATCTCTACTGCCCCACCACACGCATACCATTGAGAGATTCGTTTTTGGGTGTGTGAGGTTCCAAGGTGTTCCCATTAACAGCTAGAGATCTATACAGTCCATCCAAGTAGAGCCCTGTGTCCCTAGGTAAGCCATTTAAGACTGATTTGCATAAGGTTTTGCAGGACTTGCCCTGTAATGACTGTTTTGCCTCAACAGTAATCCACCTCTGGCATGCAGCTCATCTTGAACATCAAACTGATACACACAATCGCCATCAATTTTCTTACATCGATCACCATGGTTTAAAACCCATTTGCTCTCCGACCATGTAAAGATTTCTGTCTTTTTATTAAAGAAAGATATTGAGCATCGTAAAGTTAAATTAAACAAGAGGCAGTTTCTCTTTCGTACACACTTTTTGTCCAACTTTACACTATAATTTTTTAAGATCATTATTTTAATAACATGGTTTGTTTAATTAACATGAGATGCTAAATTTAGCCCGCTATTTACCTTAATGAGTTACATGTTGGCATTTCGTGTTACCTTAATTTCCACTTTTACAAATCTCGGACTTGTTCTCGTTCAACTTGTAAGCAAAAAGGAAAAGTCTGAAGAATCAATCAAGTCCCAGTAGGCCCTATGCGTAAACTATTTTGGAGAATGCTTTCCAGTTTCCATTTACTTTACTTTCCCAGTTTTGTATTTTTATGTTCACTGCATTCTCACCTAGTTTCTATACAGATACACTGAACATGCTGTATTGCTTTCACAAGGTAAGTACTCCTTCATTGTGTATATATATATTTATTTATTTATTTTTTTTAGAAAGGAAGGTCCAGGTCCAGGTCCTCCTTCAGACCCACCTGACCTTAGGTATAGGTTCCCTGTTTCACAGGTAAACCTACCCTCTCTTTTGTACCAAATTGGTTCAGGTCCATCTTTCTTTGGATTCACCTGACCTCAGGTATTGGTTCCCTTTTTCCTCAGTAAACTTACACTGTCATGGTCATACCTCTCTACAAATCTGGATACATTCCACTTTCATGCTAGTCTCTGACCATATGGCTTTTACTGTGTCTCAAATTGAAGATTTCTCCTCAGCATAGTGATCTTATCCATTCACACGATGTCACTAATATAAGCTACAGCCATTTAAATTACTGGAGAAAACTGGATATCTGTCATGACCTTTCAGTTTTGCTTGTAAAGACACGAGTGTCATTACCAGTATATGGCCGGATAAGAGAAGGATTACAGCAATAGTAACATCTGCATATTGTTTATATGGAAGAATAAAAAGGACAAAATCCCACATACAAAGTATATAAAAGTATTTAGATAATTTTTATAAAGATTGTACAAAGAAATCTGTATTTACCTGACAAAGTTTTTTCCAAATCTGACATTTGGAAAATATGGGGTCATCTTATGTAAAATTTGAAATTTTCCCAGCGAATCAACTGTTCAAAAAGATTTCGAGCTTGCAGCCGGTCATCGTAGACTTCATTACACAATATTTTGACTGGACAACTGCCAGCCATCTTCAGGTGAGCCGAATGAGGACTGACGAAGACGTTCTCTGCTTCAGCTTATATAGTGCGCTGATAGTACTGCTGTGCATGCGTTGCAATTGTGGAGACAGAAGGGCCACACTGCCCAGCGGCAGCGCCCTCGCTGGTGGAACTGCAGTACTCAGCTGCCGACGATATTGTCACTGGCCGCAGCTATCAAAGTCTTCTGGCGTCTTCGTCTCGAGCAAATTTCGGAGATGACGGGATTCCATGCGTTATTCAATTGGTAACCACTGTCACGGTTCATTAGATTTTTTGCAATGCATATTTCAACTGATTCTTTGATAATGGAGTCCCAAAATTTGCAGTGGCCAAAATCGAAGTTTTGTCGTACTCCATTGAATGTCCATTAGAAATACAATGTTTCGCAACTGCAGACTTACCGGGTTGCAGTAGGCGAGTGCAACGTTGATGTTCTGTACAACGCTCTTCTACTGTACGCGTTGTCTGTCCTATATAGGCCATACCACATTGACACGGTATTTTGTAAATTCCTGCCTTCGGCAGTAACTAATCATCCTTCACCGATCCCAGCAAATCCGAAATCCTTGAAGGCAGACGAAAAACCACTTTCACATTAAAATGATTAAGAATCCTTGCTATCTAGAAGGAGATATTTCTCACAAAGGGAAGAAAAGCTAGGGACTTGGCTGGCACGCCCTCCTCTTTATCCACTTCCCGGTTCCTGGCTCTAGTTGAGAAGGCCCTGTTAATTTGCTGGGTCGAGTACCCATTGTCTCTGAACACCGTCCTCAAATGTGCCAGTTCCTTAGGCAAATTCTCTGCATCCGACACTGTGTGTGCCCTGTGTACAAGGGTTTTAAGTACACTCATGGTCTGGGATGGGTGATGGCAACTTGAAGAATGCAAATACAAATCAGTGTGAGTGGGCTTGCAATAGACAGAATGTCACACAGTGCCATCACTTTTCCGTTTAACGAAAACATCCAGGAATGGAAGGCAGTCATCTTTCTCTAGTTCCATAGTAAATCGAATATTCTTATGGATGGAGTTAAGATGATGAAAAAACTCCATTCACTTTTCTTCTCCGTGGGGCCCCACTATGAAGGTGTCATCGACGTACCTCCAGAAAACAGTTGGTTTACAGACAGCTGATTCAAGTGCTCTCTCCTCAAAATCCTCCATAAAGAGGTTAGCCACCAGAGGAGGCAGAGGGCTGTCCATGGCGACACTGTCAGACTGCTCAAAATATTTCTGGTTAAACATATAATAAGTTGAGGAAAGAGTATGTCGAAACAAAGCAGTAATGTCCGATTCAAACTGTTGACCAATTAGAATGAAGGAATCTGCAAGAGGTACTTTTGTGAAAAGGGAAACTACATCAAAACTCACTACAAGATCCGAACTACTTAAGTGGAGAGCTCCCAGTCTGTTAATAAAATCAGCAGAGTTCCTTATATGGTGTGAACATTTGCCAACAAATGGTCTCAACAAAGAAGCTAGATGTTTGGCTAAGTCATATGTGGGTGCGTCAATATTACTCACTATAGGTAGTAAAGGCAGACCTTCTTTATGCACTTTAGGAAGACCATACAGTCTCAGTGGTACGCTGCCATGCAGTCTTAACCGCTTAATGGTCTCTGAAGCTAGCGAGGAAGAGTTCAAAAGTGCACATGTCTTCCGTTGCACATGTGCTGTTGGTTCTTGATCAATTCTCCGAAACATAGTATCACTAAGTAGACTATACATCATCTCCAAATACAACTCACGAGGTAACAAAACGGTAGAGTTACCTTTATCAGCCTTAAGCACCACTATTTCTGGATCTTCTCGAAGGTTCTGTATTGCAGCCCTTTCTTCAGCGGTTATATTACTGCGTTGAGGAGGAGCTTTCAGAAGAACCCGACCAGTTTCCCTTCTTATTTCTTCAGCCGCATCCATAGGAAGGGGACGTACAGCTTGTTCAACACCACTTACGAAACTTATAAGAGGTACTGCACTTGGTGTAGGTGCAAAATTAAGACCTTTACCCAAAACCGACAGCATCGCATCGTCTAAAATCTTCTCCATGAAATTCACAACGAACGTCGTGCAGTTATTGTTTTATATCTCACTACAGCATATTTAACATGAAACATTGTATTTCACATTCTGTCTCACCTCTAAATTTCCCTCATACACTGAGGAACTGGAGTGTTCAGATACAAATATTAAATGAACTATCTCCAAAAACTGTATAAGTCAAACATACAATCCTTAAAGTGGTATCTTCTGTCTTTCTGTGGCAGACACTTCATCAAAATTTAAGTTAAAAACTTATCGTAAAGTACAAGGGGAAATGAACTATTTTTTAAAAGAAATGTATTTAGTATACACATAGCAATTTATTGAAAAACCATACATTCCATGATTTTTAAAGTAGTAGACCACACTGCGAGCAGCAGCACCAGTGCATGATGGAAGTGGCAACTGGATGGGGGTAAGGAGGAGGCTGGGGCGGGGAGGGATAGTATGGTGGGAGTGGCAGTCAGTGAAGTGTTGCAGTTTAGACAGAGGGCAGGAGAGAAGGTATGGAGGGGGGAGGGGGTAAGTAGCAGAAAGGAGAGAAATAAAAAGAAGAAATTAAAAGACTGGGCATGGCGGTGAAATGACGGCTGTGTAGTGCTGGAATGGGAACAGGGAGGGAGCTGAATGGGTGAGGACAGTGACTAACGAACGTTGAGGCCAGGAGGGTTACGAGAACATAGGATGTATTGCAGGGAAAGTTCCCACCTGCACAGTTCAGAAAAGCTGGTGCTGGTAGGAAGGATCCATATGGCACAGGCTGTGAAGCAGTCATTGAGATGGGGATATCATGTTTGGCAGCGTGTTCAGCAAACAAGGTGGTCCACTTGTTTTTTGGCCACAGTTTGTCGGTGGCCGTTCATGCAGACAGACAGCTTTTTGGTTGCCATGCCTACATAGAATGCAGCACAGTGGTTGCAGCTTATCTTGTAAATCACATGACTGGTTTCATGAGTAGCACATGACTGGTTTCACGAGTAGCCCTGCCTTTGATGGGATAGGTGATGTTAGTGACCGGACTGGAGTAGGTGGTGGTAGGAGGATGTATGGGACAGGTCTTGCATCTAGATCTATTACAGGGGTGTGAGCCGTGAGGTAAGGGATTGGGAGCAGGGGTTGTGTAAGGATGGATCCTTCAACCATCAAACACTTGTTTAAACTGTCACCTCCAGACACTATTGAACACAACATATCTCAATATTCTATCAAAAACATGCTTGGTTTTTACTGAATTATATTCAGTGGGCACTTTATGCTGGGGAATTTTGTATCTGTTGACAGAAAGTAGGACCCTTAAATTAATATTAATAGTTACAGAACCTAAAATAGCTGGTAATTCATTACTGACATCAATGAAACACAGCATTATCTTCTGTTCACACTTGATACAGCAGTACTGTCCCCATTTTTAATAGTGGTTTGTTTTTCATATTGCGTGCAATCTTCCAAACTTCTTGCACTGCTTTCTCAACATTGTCACGTTCTACATCACATAATCTTCTACATGAGGGTCCAGCTGTTGTCAAGTATTCTGGTAAATTTGGAAAAATTGAAGGCATTGCATTGGTTCAGCTTTGGATATCTTCTTTGAAATGTCTTTATTTCTACATCAACGACAAACTTTTCCATCGTGATTATGCATTCCTCAGTAAAATGTTTTATGCATATTACTGGTTTCTTTAGCTTTGTGAAAATGGTGGGAGTTTTCCTTAGCCATTTTAATTTTTTTAAGTTCCTCATTGTGTGGTAACAAAAAGAGTGCTGACAGCTTTGTTTTGAGATCTGTAATTACTTTTACTGCCAGCCACTTTACTTACTGTTCAAAGAACTGCAAATTCATAAACTTTTCTTTTCTAACAGAAGATTGTAGCAGCTAGTACCTAATCCACAAGTCAATACAAAGTTCAACATGTTGAGCAATACATTATGAGATGCATAGCTTATGAACAACAGATCTACTCTGTCTATGTCACAAACAATATGGCTTCCAGTGACTAGGCCAGTATCTTTAGTTGCCCAGGATAGAATGAACAGACATCACTAGATTGCAGGACGAGTAAAGGTTCGAAAATTGCACTGAATGGTTGTTGCGATATTTTATTTATGTATTAGTTGCTGTCGTTACATATTACCTGCCCTAGAAGATATTCTACATCTACATCCATACTCCACAAGCCACCTGACGGTGTGTGGCAGAGGGTACCTTGAGTACCGCTATCGGTTCTCCCTTCTATTCCAGTCTCGTATTGTTTGTGGAAAGAAAGATTGTTGGTATGCCTCTGTGTGGGCTCTAATCTCTCTAATTTTATTCTCATGGTCTCTTCACGAGATATACATAGGAGGGTGCAATATACTGCTTGACTCCTCGATGAAGGTATGTTCTCGAAACTTCAACAAAAGCCCGTACCAAGCTACTGAATGTGTCTCTTGCAGAGTCTTCCACTGGAGTTTATCTATCATCTCTGTAACACTTTCGCGATTACTAAATGAACCTGTAACGAAGCATGCTGCTGTCTGTTGGATCTTCTCTCTCTCTTCTATCAACCCTATCTGATACGGATCCCACACCGGTGAGCAGTATTCAAGCAGTGGGCGAACAAGTGTACTGAAACCTACTTCCT
Source organism: Schistocerca cancellata (assembly GCF_023864275.1). Classification (NCBI taxonomy): domain Eukaryota; kingdom Metazoa; phylum Arthropoda; class Insecta; order Orthoptera; family Acrididae; genus Schistocerca; species Schistocerca cancellata. The sequence goes on along the minus strand of NC_064631.1, from coordinate 608,824,277 downwards.
TTGTTTTCGTACTGCTTTTCCTTAGGATTCTTCCAATGAATCTCAGTCTGGCATCTGCTTTACCGACGATTAATTTTATGTGGTCATTCCATTTTAAATCACTCCTAATGCCTACTTCCAGATAATTTATGGAATTAACTGCTTCCAGTTGCTGACCTGCTATATTGTAGGTAAATGATAAAGGATATTTCTATCTATGTATTCGCAGCACATTACACTTGTTTACATTGAGATTCAATTGCCATTCCCTGCACCATGCCTCAATTTGCTGCAGATCCTCCTGCATTTCAGTACAATTTTCCATTGTTACAACCTCTTGATATACTACAGCATCATCTGCAGAAAGCCTCAGTGAACTTCGAGGTTATCCACAAGGTCATTTATATATATTGTGAATAGCAACGGTCCTATGACACTCCCCTGTGGCACAACTGAAATCACTCTTACTTCGGAAGACTTCTCTCCATTGAGAATGACATGTTGCTTTCTGTTATCTAGGAACTCTTCAGTCCAATTACACAATTGGTCTGGTAGTCCATATGCTCTTACTTTGTCTGTCTGTGTTTCACTACTGCTCAAGCACAGCACTATGGAAGAGGTGAGTGTGGACAGTGACACCAGTTTGGCAGATAACTAACAAGTAAGAAGACTGCAGGGTGGGAAGCGGTGAGCGGGCAGCAAATTTGGTCGTGCTGCTAACCATTGAATCCATACAGTACAACGTATTTTGGCTTACTTCTACCGTGTTTAAACTACAGTTTGATGAATCCATTTGTACTTGGAATCTGACAGACTTTAAAACTGGACAAATACATTTCTGTAAGAGTTTAGACTGGGGCTAGTGGTGAACTTAATGTGTTTCGTGCAGCAATGTTGTCGACCCTCAGCGTGACATGACAGGAATGAAAGGGGGTGTGTTAGCTGCTGTTTCAATGTAGTTAAAGATAGAGCAGCGGGAAGACTATATGTTTAGAAGTAAGAAATGTTGTAACATTCTCACATCAGTATAGAAGGGTTGTGTTCTCAGATCCCACCTTAACCATAACTTCAGAAATCACAAAATATTTGGGAGAAATAGCCAAATATTTGTGACAACAGAGATATAAGTTTCACAGCTGTCCTGTTAAGGTGATGACAGTGATGATTAAAATAGTATTACCACACACAAATGAAAGGCTAAAAAAAAGAAATTGTTTACATTAATTTTTTACCTTATTTTATTACTCTTGTACTATCAAGTAGGCAATGTAGACAATGAATAAATGGCTGAAGTTTAGAACAGGTATCTTGTCAGTAAAAATTTCTAATTTTGTTTAGACAGAATATGTTAATTTTTTTTTTTTTAATTTTTCTAAAGGAGCCTCCTAAGAAAAAGGTGTCGTCTTATACTCTGGTAAATAAGGTACCTAATCTTATGGTACTCTTGTATTTTCTTCAGTAATTATAGTAAATCTTTAGCTTCCTGCAATGACTTATGAAGATTATGCTAAACTAATGTATTCAAAATATGGGCTGTCTGTACCTGTGTAACAGATACCCTTCATGTTGGCACAATCTCTCTAAGATAGTTGGAGAAAGTTAAAAGACGGTAGAATAGTTAAAGAGGAGGAAATAGGCTCATAAAACACAGAAGTGTGTGTGTGTGTGTGTGTGTGTGGGGGGGGGGGGGGGGGACAAGCAATTAATTCGGAGCTCGGCGGTCATCACCTCACCTATCGGCAAAGAGGGCAGATTATCCTGAGGACTTCAACATTTTTATTGTATCAAAGTTGTAAAGTCCTTTTTCATGTCCTATTTTGGGACTGATCAGAAATACTGCTTTGGACTGTAGCATCCCTATTATTTTTAAAGGTCCAGGATATTTTTGGAAAAACTTACTTACCTGTTTCCTTATATTCGAGTTCTGAGGCATAAATCATAATCCTGTGTTAGATGTAGATATTTTGCTTCTAATTTCCTATTTTGTGTTTTCTAAGTCTTTCCATAATTTCTGTAAATCAATCTTATTATTATTAGTACTGCCCACAGAATTAGAGATAACACTGTCGATCTCTACTTTTTCATGTACTTTTTGCTCTACTATTTCTTCTAGATGCTTCTCCAAATCAGTTAAAGTGTTTGGAATGCTGGAAATTTCAATAAATTTTTTATTGAGTTCTAATATTTCTGACCTATCTTGAGTCTCTGTGATTTGATTACATATAGTTAACTAACTGCTCAAAGATGATTTCTCTGACTGTGTCATCATTTAGATTTTTAAACCGTATTTTCTCTTCCTTTCTAACAGTATCACAAGGATCGACTATTTTCATTTTGAACTCATTAGGTAAATTAGCTAAGGTTTCTTCTAATTTGGAAATTTTCTGTGGCTAAATCATCTATTTTTTTATTATTTTGAGGTAGTTCATTTAATTGCTCCATTTTATTAGACACTCACCTAGTTTATTTGCTTATTCATCTGGTTTTCCTAATGCTTTAAATTTAACTAGAATTTCTGCTAAGAACTTACAATCTGCACTTATAGTCATGATAGACATGTAATCCAAATTATGATACAGCTTAAGCATATATCACACTAAAACCTTTCATTGTTTATCAACATCTTTACACCATCACCTAATGATATTCAATGTCGTACACAATCAATTATTTCAGATTAAATGACTAGTCATCCTGTTATGGTCCCTACCTACCCTATGGTCCTTTTCTTGTTGTGGGTTGATTTTAAGTGATCGATGTATTGCAAGATACCTAGTCTTTACTGTTCCCTGTAATAACAGTTACCTTCTTTTCTGAATTTCCTGGGTGCCATCTTGTTTTCTAGTGATGATGTGGTTCTGCTATACAATGCCACGTTTTTTACCATTGACTTCATTTCCGATTGCAGAGGGCCAAGGACTATAAGAGAGCTTGCATTTAAGCAATTCACTACAAAATCACCAAACACAGTCTCTGTAATTCTTCTGTATTGAAATGTTCTCAACTCACAACAGCTGATAATTAAGAAAGCTTTTCAAACATTTTCATGTATGATACTTCAGTGCTTGACCAAAAGTGAGTTCATACTTAATTTGAGATAACTTAGGATAGAGTCTATATAACAACATTCATTTTTTTTGTTGCTCTACCATTGTAGTCAGGTCCCTTCTTTGAAGTCCACTGCACCCCCAAGGCATGACTGCAAAGTGCACATGACCACTCAATGGTCAATCCAAAATACAAATCCATAGTCACTTTCTATGCTGTGCCCAGATTATTCTATCTCATATCTGCACATAAATTGCAACACACTCAGGCACAGTAGATGCTCTTTAATTACAGTCATGTTTTTCAACGTGCACATCTTTCATCCACTACGCTTTATAGCAACAACCTACCACTACAGAAAACATTCTTACACTGTCGAGCTTTCTTACAATAACCAAGCTTTCAGTTTCTGGATGCAATTCCAGAGGACTATTCTGTGAAGTCCTCTAATTTGTGTTGGTTTTAGTGATCTCTACTGCCCCACCACACCTGTACCATCGAGAGATTTGTTTTTGTGTTTGTGAGGTTCCAAGGTGTTCCCATGAACAGCTAGGGATCTATACAATCTACCCAAGCCGAGCCCTCTGTTTGCAGAAGGTTTGCATGGCTTGGCCTGTAATGACTGTTTTGTCTCAACAGTAATCCGCCCCATTGGCAGGCAGCTCCTCTTGAGATTGAGGATAATTTTTAAAAAAATTTGTTACATACATTGGTCCTATCTTTGCAATCTCAGTAGTTAAGCCATGATCCTGACTCTCCAAGACACACTATGCTGCATCATCATGCCTCACAGTAGTCGTTGAACCATGTCCCGAGCTGAACGTAAGAAAAGGCACGTGGAGCCAACCAGCTCACATCTCTGTAACCTTCGATATGTTACACCCGTAGCCAGCCCTCACTGGCTGAACTTCTGGGGGTAATATATAGGGCAGCCAGGTTTGGCTTACAGCATGGAAAGGGAAACAGTACTACAAAAACTTGAAGACCTGTGTTCCACAGTCATTTGCTCACAAATGAGTTGTAAGCCATCTCTGAGGGTGGATACTTTCTTTTTATTGTATTACAGAACTCTTTACCATTGTTATCAGGAAGCTTCATACTGTTTATTGTTAATTGCTTGCAGTATGGTAGTTTTCTCGGCCTTATACCCTGTTTTGAGATTTCAGCTAATTCTCCCTCCTCTTGTGTTGCAATTTACTACAAGCCATTTTCCCTTCCTGTTTGCAGCCATTTCCCTTTGGCAAGTCTGTTACTTCCAAGAGAAGTTGACTTTTTTAATCAAAAAGTTTGCAAGTTGAGAGTTGAATAAAAATTGCCTTCTGTCAAACAATGTCCTTTATTGAGGAGTTGTTTTAGAAAAGTCATAAAGACTTGTGAAAATGCTGTGATTTCCTCAAAACTTTATATAATTTTGTTCCATTTATTAAATACTGTATAAATGACGAAATGTTTTTACTTCTTGAGTCACACAATACAATACCTTTAAACCACTTTCGACACAGCCAAGATGATGCTTGTAAAGAAGTAAACTTTCATCTTCAAAATGCTTCTTGATTTTGCAATAGCTTTAGGAGGGGTTAATTTGTTGAAAGAGCTGTGTGGATATATTTTTCTTTGTTGGTAAATTTAATTTCGTTTCTGTACAACATCTTTCACTATCATAGTGCCAAGAAGTATTTATATGGTTCTTCAAACACGAGGGAGAAATGAATCATCACTAAGCTGACTGCATACCTAATATCTTTGTGTCTTATCCAGTAAAGTGACATCAGATACTTATTAAACGAGTGTGTGCTGTACTTCCATCACATGTGACACTGATGTACGGGTAGACAGAAATGGTGGTGGCAAAATCATTTAATTAAAATCGACATTATATTATACAGTAATGTCTTAAGCTCATTTCACTATTAGACTAATACCAACTTTGACTGTAGTATGTCAGATGCTCTTGGGCCAAACTTACATGTGATTGCCTTGCTACTATTTGTGACAATCTTTTTGTTGGGCGTATCTGCGACTTAGCATTTCCACTATATGGTGAGTGGCAACTTTCCTTTTCATAATATTGTTACATTCCATCCTGGATTTTCCATTGTTTGATCATTACTGTCATTCACATTTTTAATATGTGTGACAGCTACTGTAAATTTTTACTGATGTCACTGTGTAGAGAACCATTTTATGTTTGTACTAATGGAGCAACTGACATTGCCCAATGTGACAAGGCTGGTCAAGTGAGCAATTTGACGATTTGAAGATGAGTTCAGTGGCCTGCAAAGTCTTTTCTGTATCCCCCAAGCAAAGGGATATAAGAGCTTGACAAAAAGAAACTGTGTAGTTTCTCTACCAGAAGCAGCACCCTCCTTCCACACCAGGAAGAATGAAGTCATTCTCTGTCCAAAGATAGTGCCATCTTCATTATTGTATAAGGATCGTGGAAAATAAAGTACTGCTTTGGACAGTTGAAGATCACTCCCACAGGAACAGATTTTGGAGATGTAATTAAATATAGGAAAATATGGCGGAGGAAGACTTGAAAACTCATTGGAGGGCCAGTGAGCTATATTAGACCTCATCCAAGCATCAGGAGGAGGAAATAACAAAGCTGGCTTTGGCAAAGAGTCTGTTCTGATGTTTCCGGCTTCGCTGATAGTGGGTGAGAAAATTCTTGTTTTTATTACAGATCATGTTTCCTATAATTACTTGCTCAGTGACCAATATAAAGAGCACTGAATTGCATGTTTAAGTGCGTACCATATGGGAAAGGCCCTGATGGAACTTTCATCTAAACTTGCATGACAGCAACTGAGTCATAGAATATGCTGACATAGGTGTAGCAACACTTTCTGACAGTCATGGTGACATGAGCACTCTCTTCAGTTATCTTCGTACTGGTAACTTAAATCTTGCCCGAATGCACATCATACTTAGTGGATTAAACAAAGATATAACAGTTTTGCTTTTATGAGAAGATAAATCACATAAAAAATGAATGTTCACATAGAATATCAACTTCCACAAGACTTCAACATTCTTTGTACTGTCTCCTTTGGCTACCTGAAGTACTAGGAGATGTAACTGCCTGGTAAGTCAAGAAGGTAAGCTAAGTGCAGCACTGACTTGCCAGTACAGGTAATATTGTATCTCATCCAGCTTTTCAGTGGTGCAGCAACAATTTTACACCAGCAGAATACTATGAGGGTGATTTGATAAGTCTCTGAAATTTCCATGAAAGACTGGAACATTTTTGTTGTACTTTCACAGTTGGTAAACTTGGTTATTTCAAGGATCTTACAAAGAATTTCAACAATGTACAGTGTACAGTTTATTGTTGACAACTGTCTGAGTTGGCCAGTGTGTCAACAGTGATTGAAAGTGGAGAAAAGAGAGTTTCATGCTGTAATAAAAAATTTTCATTTGAAGGGTTAGACTGCTGCACAAATCAGAATATAATTGCACGAAGTTCACATGGACCCTACATCATCATTGAAGATCAGCTACTTCTGGATTAATGAATTTAAACGACGTCAGACAAGCACCGAAGATGAAGCACGCTTCCAATTGGGGTCACCACAAAGGAAACAATTGATAAATTCCATAATATGGTAATGCAAGACTGCCAAATAAAAATTAGTGAGATTGCCGAGGCTGTAGGCATCTCAACTGAGTAAATGTGTAGTGTCCTGTATGGAAAATTGGCTGTGAGACGCTGTGTGCAAGGTTGGTGCCGCGAATGCTCACAGTTGACCAAAAGCGCATCTGGCACAATGTTTCAACATAATGTGTGGCGAAGTTTAATCACTATCTGCAAGATTTTTTGCACCAATTTGTGACTGATGATGAAACCTGGATCCATTATTACGCACCAGAGTCAAAATGGCAGTCAAAACATAATGGGGTACCATCATTACTTGCTTTAAAAGACCAAGGTTAGTATAATGCACCAGCCTATTCATTAGCAATAACAATAGCAAAAACGTATGAACTGGGTTTTGAACTGGTTCCTCATCCACTCTGTTCACCAGACTTAGTCCCAAATGACTTCTTCCTGTTACCGCAACTTAAAACTTTGGCATACTGGCAAGAAATTTTCATCAAATGAAGAAGTGATAGTTATAGTCTACGAGTATTTTGCAGAGTCTGACAGAACCTATTTTCCAATGGGATGAAAAAGATGGAGCATCATGCGTTTTTTATGAAACAAACATTTTTTCTTGCTTTTTTACCAGACTTATCAAATCACCTTTGCATAGCACACTTTGACAGATTGTTGAATGGAGATCTTTGAGATTTATCGATTTATCGTCACAATGTGAATTCCGTTCATTTCACACACGCTTACTGAAAATGGTAGGAGAATGCTGTCTGAACAAATGGAACCCTTAGCCCCCCCCCCAAAAAAAAAAAAAAGAAGGAAAAAAAAAAAGCAGCTAGAAAACATTTACATAGTAATGGCACACTTTCACTGAAACTAAGTTACCAAGAAACGTGATGGAACTTGAAATACATCAATCATATAACACTGAGTCATCAATGAAACAACAGCGAGATACACTGGGAAGAAATTAATGGAATAAACTACTACTCTTGTTATATGGAACTAGAATGAATTACAGATGAGTTTATTTGCAATAGAAGGAAAATATGGACACATGCATAAGTTAAATCTTAATAGTATTTTGCAAACAAGTATGCAAAACAGAGATAACTTGGAACAATGGATCCCTAATCAGTCTATGTTGTTCTCTCTCACTATTCACCATTTTGCTCGATAATATAACATCTGGCTCCAAAAACCAATATATATATATATATATATATATATATATATATATATATATATATATATATATATATATATAGAAGGAAACATTCCACGAAGGAAAAATATACCTAAAAACAAAGATGATGTGACTTACCAAATGAAAGTGCTGGCAGGTCGACAGACACACAAACGAACACAAACATACACACAAAATTCAAGCTTTCGCAACAAACTGTTGCCTCATCAGGAAAGAGGGAAGGAGAGGGAAAGACGAAAGGATGTGGGTTTTAAGGGAGAGGGTAAGGAGTCATTCCAGTCCCGGGAGCAGAAAGACTTACCTTAGGGGGAAAAAAGGACGGGTATACACTCGCACACACACACATATCCATCCACACATATACAGACACAAGCAGACATATTTGTCATGTCATCCAGAAGATGATTGCCTTGGCTCATCTAGACTCACGGTGAAGAATAACTTCTAAACTTTCTGCAAAAGCTTAGCTCCTTTTACCAACTGTTATTCACTGGGCCCTTTTCCAAATCTCCAACTCTTTTCTTAACATTGACTTTCACCTCACTGAAGTTTACATTCATATTCCAGACCATACACAACCAATATGTGACAGATGCCACCCTTCTACATCAAATGTTCCCATCCATACAGCCTATGCACAATTCCTCAACACCTAATCTACAACCTCTCCGTGGCTTTCCTCTTCTACAACTATATCACTGATCCTGCACACAAACAAATCTCCCGGATTCCAAAAAACTCAGAAGCATCCCACTTTTCAACCAGTAACAACCGATTTTCTCAAGTGATGCCTTGAAATGAGATCACCTCTTCCTGAGATCCTTCAGACACCACCAACCAACTGTTGGCTTCCATTGCCCCCTAAACACCATTACACACTTCCCAGACCATTATTCCTACCACAAGATTACTACCCCTGCAAATGCTCTCACTGTTAAACCTGTCCTGAGCATCCACCCAGCTCCACCAATGTGAAACTACACAACCAAAGGCAGAGCTAAATGTAAAACAATGCACGTTGTTTACCAACATGTGTACACTGCACAACTTTTTACTCAGGAAAGAGTACCACTAACCTGATTGAGTGTATAAATGGACACAGAACTACACCCTGCACTGGGGTAACCCAGTGCCCAGTTGCTGAGCATGCTCTACAGTATTATGTTAATTGAGGTCATCCTGTGGCCTAAGACGTTGGAATATGAGCCCATTTGCTGACAGACATCTACACCCATCCTTTCCAGCTACCTAGAGCTGTAGCACAGAGATCACACCTTGCGTGTTGACCAGGGACAACCTGCTTTGAGGCTCTGGTACATGTTACAGACACAGCAACATCCAGGCACTGCATTAGCAGGACTATTGTCCAGGCAATGCCACCCTCTCCCCACTGTTTTCTTTCCTAAGCAAGGAGGGAAGAGGAGGCACAAGTAAAGCACAGCTACCACAACAGAAGTACCACACTCAATCACCACAGTGGCCTTCTTAGTGTTGAGACAGCATCAGAGCAGGATTAAAACTTGAGCTATTGAAGATTATTAGCTTCATCTTCATCAGGAGATGATTGTCTGCTGTTAGCAAAATCTGCTTCCCTTATAGTTGCATTCACATTTGTCTTTAGTCAGGGAATATCATTTGGAATTCTAATTTCTATAGGCAGTGTAACAATCACCTGGAAAGCGGGATTCACTTGCGTTTATGCAGGAAATTGGCAATGTCACAACATGCCAACCTCCTATGATTGAGGGGGAAAGGGGAAGGGATACTAACCCCAGTATCACACCTTTGAAGATGCCCTGTCTCATGTGCTCACTTCCAGGCACCACTCAGATTAAAACCTTCATCTCTGTTAAAACTGCCACTGCACATGCAAATTTCCTCTGCTTCTTTTATTACAAAATTCCAGCAAGTTGATGTGTGGGAGAAGACTTCCATTTACTCAAAGTTGACCTTCTGCCCTCCCATAAGTCTGCAGTCTGCTATCGCTGATTTATCAAGATTTCTATACTTTATGTAGCATTTATGTTATGCACAGCACTTGGTTACAGTGTGGACTGTCTGTCTTATGTAATTTTTTAGCACACTCACATGGCATATTGTAAAACATACTTTCCAACCAGTCTGCCTTTCACTGGGTACAGCAAATTGTTAATTTTCTGCAGAAGTCAGAATACTGATTTAACATCAGAATTATATGATATGCGCCCAATTTTGCTTGACACTGCTCAGTAGAATGCAAGGAATGGTGCAGGTTTATCTTCTTTTGTTGGCTGGATTGGTTTGGTTTGTGCCCACATTTACCAGTGAGTGCAGCTCTATTGTGATGTGGTCTGTGTCCATTTTCCCTGAAGAAATTGTGAAGGTGTTTCAAGTCAGATCTGAGGTGATCAAGGTATGGAACTGTCAGCATTCTATAGTCTGAACACCAGATTTTATATGAGGATGCGGCAGCAAAAAAATTTCGAAGTCAGTTCTGTTGGCTGCTCTTCATCCAGGGGTTGTACCACCATGCATCTCCTAAGAGGCCAATGTTGCAATCAAAATTGGGCACCATTCAGCATCCGACAATGCAGCATAATTGGGTCCAGTCATGGTTCTATCTTGAATAATATGGAGAATTAGTCCTTAGGAATCCCAGAAACAGTGAGCATCACCTTATCAGCTGATAAAATGGTACTTGCCTTCTTCGGTACACTTTCACCAGCCTTTGTCCATTATGGAAGTTGACAGAAAGCTAACAGCAATTCAAGCCACACTTATTCCTGTGTTTGCTTTGCGGGAAAAAACAACACCTGTTGTCATACTAACTGTTTGTATACATTATGGTCTTCATTTCAGGTTCTGCTATTTTAACTCGAGTGCATTTTGTGTGTGTGTGTTTCCTGCAAACTCCCAAAATACCAACTTAGTATAAAAAAACCACCTAGCAGTGCTTATTTATTTGTACTACTTCTTGTGATAGAGGGGATATAAAGTGTCATGTGGTCTTCAGCTTGATGCAAATGCTTCAATTTGATGTGTCACTTTGTTGGCTTTTCTGTCAATTTTTCTGCTTTTTTTTATCCATACAACTTTTCCTTTAGCCTCTTGATGGTGAGTAGACTTAGTTCCACAAAAGTTTTGTGGTTATCCAGAATCAAATCTGTGACCTATGCATTAGTAGCCAGCAATGTAACAAAACGAGGAAGGTAACCTTCTTTGTTGGTGTTTCACATCATGCTCTGAGTAAATAATGAAATTGTGCTGAGGAAGAAAGGCACAGAATTGTTATTAATGCTGTGGGGGCTATACTTTGCAATAACTGTGTTACTTCACTATGTTTATGGGAACATGCTGCACTGCTTCTTTGTACTCCGGGCATGTAGTAGTATTTCACTGCATCCAGCTGTAGTTTCTGTTTGGTGTGAAATATACCCCCAAACCCCATCAAACAACAGTGTTTTTAAAGGTTCCTCAGAAGTATCTTTACCACAAAATAGTTTCTCAAAGGGGCTTGGGAAGAATTCATATCACAAAATTATTGTCTTTAGTGGTCCGTATGAAGCATACTTACCGAAAACATAGTGGTATCCCAAATGTTAGGAATATGTTACCAACTCTGGATGCAGTACACTGCAACAAGTGCACGTAAGCTGTTACAACAATCTGTTTGTTTGTTGTGGGATCACTGCTGTTGGAACACACTAATGCATTTTCACAGTAATGTTATTGTTACATGTATATTGAGCAAGCAGTAAAGGAAACAAAAGAAAAATTCGGGGTAGGTATTAAAGTCCATGGAGAAGAAATAAAAACGTTGAGGTTCGCCGATGACATTGTAATTCTGTCAGAGACAGCAAAGGACTTGGAAGAGCAGTTGAACGGGATGGACAGTGTCTTGAAAGGAGGATATAAGATGAACATCAACAAAAGCAAAACAAGGATAATGGAATGTAGTCGAATTAAGTTGGGTGATGCTGAGGGAATTAGATTAGGAAATGAGACACTTAAAGTAGTAAAGGAGTTTTGCTATTTGGGGAGCAAAATAACTGATGATGGTCGAAGCAGAGAGGATATAAAATGTAGACTGGCAATGGCAAGGAAAGCGTTTCTGAAGAAGAGAAATTTGTTAACATCGAGTATTGGTTTAAGTGTCAGGAAGTCGTTTCTGAAAGTATTTGTATGGAGTGTAGCCATGTATGGAAGTGAAACATGGACGATAAATAGTTTGGACAAGAAGAGAATAGAAGCTTTCGAAATGTGGTGCTACAGAAGAATGCTGAAGTTTAGATGGGTAGATTGCATAACTAATGAGGAGGTATTGAAAAGAATTGGGGAGAAGAGGAGTTTGTGGCACAACTTGACAAGAAGAAGGGACCGGTTGGTAGGACATGTTCTGAGGCATGAGGGGATCACAAATTTAGCATTGGAGAGCAGTGTGGAGGGTAAAAATTGTAGAGGGAGACCAAGAGATGAATACACTAAGCAGATTCAGAAGGATGTAGGTTGCAGTAAGTACTGGGAGATGAAGAAGCTTGCACAGGATAGAGTAGCATGGAGAGCTGCATCAAACCAGTCTCAGGACTGAAGACAACAACAACATCTATTTGGTCATGACTTTACTGTGTGTAAACAAAGTTTGCTTTCACAGTGTGGTAAGTAAACATTAATACTAATTACAAATATAACTTAAAAATTAGTTTATGATTTAATGTTCATCTCACAAGCATTAATTACTTTTTGTGGCAAAAATGTAAAAGAAGCAAACCTATACAAGGAAATACATGACAGAAGAAGCAGTGGAATTGATATGTTCACTTCCTAGCAATCCTGAGGATTTTTAAACAGTAAGTGATGAAACTTTGAAACTTCCTGGCAGATTAAAACTGTGTGCCAGGCCAAGACTCGAACTTGAGATCTTTGCCTTTCGCGGACAAGTGCTCTACCATCTGAGGGCTACCCAAGCACGACTCACACCCCGTCCTCACAGCTTTACTTCCGCCAGTATCTCATCTCCTACTTTCAAACTTCACAGAAGCTCTACTGTGAACCTTGCAGAACTAGCACTCCTGGAAGAAAGGATATTGCAGAGACATGGCTTAGCCACAGCCTGGGGGATGTTTCCAGAATGAGATATTCACTCTGGAGCAGAGTGTGCGCTGATATGAAACTTCCTGGCAATGGATTAAAACTGTGTGCCGGATCGAAACTCGAACTGAGTCTCGGTCCGGCACACAGTTTTAATCTGCCAGGAAATTTCATATCAGTGCACACTCCGCTGCAGAGTCAAAATCTCATTCTAGTAAGTGATGAAGTTACAGAAAATGAATTCATTGTAGGCCTTGTACAGGACACTGATCTGTGTCTGGTTCCACAGCTCGATATCAATAACAGTGCAGACAGTTCCTGTCCTACGGACATAAGTGTAGAAAAGTCATTGGTAGAAGAGAAATGGTCAGGTGACACTTCTGCTCTTCTGTTTTCAACTTGCTTGACATTGATACGCAAGGAGAACCAGTTGTCATATCACCCACTGACAAAACACAGCACAGAGAGAGACTACTTCCTTCCTTATTTACCACTGAGATTCGGCAGACAAATGCATACGCAGATCAATTTACACAAAAACGGCAATCTGTTCAGATTGTAAGTCAGGCGATAAACAACTGGACAAATTTATCAGCAGATGAGTTAAAAGGCTTGGATTGGTACAAATATCCTGATGGGTATTATTGTGTTGCCAAGTGTAATGCATTACTAGAGCTCAGCACCTGGTCTAGGTCAGTCTTGTATATCGAAGCCTGTGAGATTCAAATGTTTCAGGAAGATACATGAAATTACTCATGTAATTTTTGGAATCCTCCAAGAGAGCATACAAATCACAACACACTTCATAAGGTCAGACCTCTTATAACCTTTTGAACACATAAATCATACACTGCCAGTAAGATATTAGCTATTGAAGAAAGCATGACATCTTTCAAAGGACGGACATTGCTCAAGCTGTAAGTGGCTTTGAAAACAATCAAATGAGTATACAAAGTGTTGTGTTTAGCAGACTCAAAGAGGCAATGTCACAAAATTTGATATTTGTGAAGGAAATATCAGATGCTGTATCTACAGAAAATGGAGCAACATATAATAATACAGAGGGAAGTGTCGATCAATTCAATCAACTTAGAGAATATTATGCAGTAGGTTGATGTTCTTGTACATAATGGCATTGGATTCTCTACTTTCTGCTACACATGTCACTTAGAAAGGTGTTTATATTGTACCAAATTAGTAAAGGACAAGAAGGGCAACAAGATCACCTGAACTTTCAATTACGACCTGCAAAACAATTGTTCCAATGGCTTCACATCCTGCATAAAGAAAGGCTGTCCAGTAAATAACCAAGAACAACACCATGGCAGAACATGTCTGACTGGCAAACATAGGAGATCATATGCCTATTTTGGGAAAAAATGTACATATAGTGCTGAAAGTGTTCTACAAAAGCTTGAGGAAAAAAAAATACTTATACTGCTCCTGCATATATATATGGAAAATAAAAATTGTGACAATCATTTGAACATTTTGGGTGAAAAAATATTGTTGGTTTGTAGGTACCAATTTATTAATGTTAAACATAAACCACATGTAAATATGAAAAGTAAATATTTTTGAAATAAAGTAAAGTAAAACAACAAAATGCAGTTTATTTTATTTTATTTATTTATTTATTTTTTGAAATGGCAACACATAACAGCTCCAAAGAGGGAACAAGGGACTTTCACTGACCCCCATAACTAAAAAGCTCACAAACGTGCCTTGTAATCCACATATACAAATGGCAGTAGTATGAAATATGCAAGGTACGAAAGGGCAGTGCATTGGTGGAGCTGTTGTTTGTACTCTGGCGATTCATGTATGAAAATGTTTCCAGTATGATTATGATTGCACAATGGGAATTTACAGCCTCTGAATGTGGTGCTAGATGTGTGGGTCATTCCATTTTGGAAATCGTTAGGGAATTCAATATTCCAAGATCCACAGTGTCAAGAGTGTGTTGAGAATACCAAATTTAAGGCATTACCTCTCACCATGGACAATGCAGGGGTCAATGGTATTCACTTAATGATCGAGAGCAGTGGCGTTTGTACAGAGTTGTCAGTGATAATTGACAAACAACACTGCATGAAATAACTGCAGAAATCAATGTAGGACATAAGATGAACATATCTGTGAGGACAATAGAGCTAAATATGGCATTAATGAGCTATGGCAGCAGATGATCAATGTGAGTGCCTTTGTTAAGAGTACATTGCCTGCAATGCTTTTCCTGAGCTTGGGACCATATTGGTTGGGCCTAGACTGGAATCCCATAACCTGGTCAGATGAGTCCCAATTACAGTTGGTAAGAGTTGATGGTGGAGTTTTGAGTGTGAAGCAGACCCCACAAAGCTATGGACCCAAGTTGTAAATAAGGCACTGTGCAAGCTCGTGGTGGATCCATAATGGCGTGGGCTGTGTTTACATGAAATGGACTGGGTCCTCTGATCCAACTGAACGAATCATTGACCAGAAATGGTTATGCTTGGCTACTTGGAGACCAGGCATTCATGGACTTCTAGTTCCCAAACAATATGGAATTTTTATAGATGACAATGTGCCATGTCACCAGGCCACAATTGTTCCCAACTGGTCTGAAGAATATTTTGGACGAAATGAGTGAATGATTTGGCCACCTAGACTAACCACATGAAACAGTTCAAACATTTATGGGACATAATTGAGAGGTCGTTTGTGCCCAAAATCCTGCACTGCCAACACCAATTATGGATGGCTATACAGGCAGCATGGCTCAATATATCTGCAGGGAATTTCCAAAGACTGGTTGAGTCCATGCCACCCGTCCACCCGTGCCACTCCCCCCCCCCCCCCCCCCCAAAAAATAGTTTTTGGCCCTAAATCACAAAAATAAAATTATAAAAAAATAAATATGTTCAATTGATCACAATTCTAATACAATGCCAAGAAAATTATCTTCACTGAGTCTTTATAAAAAATGTCCAGTGAAAGGGTTAAGTACAGGAGGATGGTGTAGGGATGCGGGGATAGGAAGAGCAGGTTCCTCTCTAGAATTCAGGGAAACTAGTATTGGTTGGAAGGATCCAGATGGCTTGTGTGTTGTAGTAGACACTCAGGTCCTTTGAGTCATGTTGTTGTGCATGCTTAGCATCAGGGTATTGGTGTGCCAAGGCAGACAGTTGTTCTGGGGCCACTAATGAGTTCAGGCAGTTCGGTGGTGGTCATTCGCACATAAAAAACTGTGCAGTTGGAAGCAAGCACTTTTAGCTGCACAGAAAAGTGATGAGCTTGAGGGAGGGGGGGGGGAGACAGGGAGGGGGAGGGGGGGAGAGAGAGAGAGAGAGAGAGAGAGAGAGAGAGAGAGCACTGTGCAACTATATAACAGAAATTAAATATTGCTTGAATTTTCAAATTTGTTCATAGATTAGTGTAGAATGATAAAGATGTAAGAAATACACTTTGAGAAGCACTGACTAAGCAGTTTCTACAAAAATTGATTTTTTCCATAATTTTTAGTGGCAGGGAAGAGAGAGAAAAAGCTGAAATTTGGAGAATGTATGTATTTTGGCATAAAGGTATGATTTAGAGGGTTTGGTGCAATTTTGTTAAATAGTGTTTGCATTTTTAAATAAATGTAAATTTCGAGCTACAAACCAATAAAATGGAGTATATTATCATATAATTAGAGAAAAGCCAGAATGGAGAAAACACTGCACTATATTTGATATAATAATTCATGATGATGTACCAAATTACAGTCCTTTTAATGAACTTTTCAAGGAAACAGCAATAATACAAGAGATATTTCAGAGGCTAGCACCCACTCGAGATTACATGGGAAAAGTCATAACAGTCATAATTGATTAGACACGAGATGAAGACCTGACATAGATTTACAAAAGAATTAAATTACATAGGGGATACAGTCACAATAGAAGAAGTTATTAATAATATAATATGTTCTTTGAGCACCAAATTAGATGCACTAACATTTTACAGGCAAGTATTCCCTTTAGCGGTCAGGTCCAAGTAATATCAATGGTATTTAAGGAATCTCAAAGCTGTATTATGATTCATTTGTTCAAATCTTTCGCCACATTGTTTGTGCTGTACTCTGTGACAAAATGCATTGTGATATAATCTGCAACTGGGAACAAGAGACATCAGATAGCTGTATACAAACACTTTGAGTGATGCCAAAAAACTATAGGATTGCTCATTATACAACTGGGAGGAGTGAACTTTCACATGAATTGCGATATTTGTAAAGCCTCTTTCATTTCAATCTAACGTGGTTTGTGCATTGTCTGTCACATTAAAAATCCAAGTGGCAAGCAGAGTAAAAATTTAGCACTGTTAGGTGAGCGATATATAGTACTTTGAATTATTTGTTTCAGAACAGGGAGTAATATGAAATAGAATGTTGATGAGATTTAGGCTCTGAACCATGCCAAGTGCTGATTAGGGTAGTAAAAATTGATTTGTTTTACAAAATATTTCAGTGCATGTGAAACAGTTTATTTTAAAATATACGATACTTTTGAAACCAGTGACCTTTTAAATTATCAGTCATTGCTTTACTGCTTTTCAAAGTAGACATTATGACTTCATTTTTCAGTCTAGGCGAGCTGAAATGTGGACAAGGGAATGTAAGTTACAAGTATCAAGTTTCAGGCTACTTCTAGGAGTTCAGCAAAGTAATCTGCAAGCTCTTGTGGCAAAATCACCACCCCACACAGTGAACACGTCACTTAAAAATAATACATGTGGTTTCACATGTTGTTCTGCCTTTGAT
Source organism: Schistocerca cancellata (assembly GCF_023864275.1). Taxonomy (NCBI): domain Eukaryota; kingdom Metazoa; phylum Arthropoda; class Insecta; order Orthoptera; family Acrididae; genus Schistocerca; species Schistocerca cancellata. The sequence continues at coordinate 608,806,598 of NC_064631.1, read as the reverse complement.
GATGTTAGGTTTACCAACGGTGCAGGTGGTGGAAGTGGTACAAGTGCATGGGACACGTTTTGGCTGTAAAACTACTGCAAGGGATGGGACCTTTGTGAAGGGATAGTGGACTGGTTATGTCATATGGTTTTATAATAATGTTACAGAGGGTAGGATGGTGGTGTGGGAAGGCTATAAGGGAGAGATGATCTCATTTCAGAACTTGACTTGAGAAAGTAGAAGTCCTGGTAGAATTTTGTTATATCTTTCCTTCTTTCTCTCTCTGTTTTTGGTTTTCCTTTCCTCCTAGTTTTTAATTGTACTATTCATTCCAATTCTCATTTCTCTTCATCTTAATAAATATTTGCTTCTTACTATGTCCTACTACCATCTCTGGTCTGAAGATGGCATAGTGCACACCAATGTACCAACTGAGTTCTCTGACACACCTGTCTTCCCCTTGTCCTAGCAACATGTAGGTCTCTTGAACCTGAGGCTTTGAATGACTTGCCTTCCTTTCCAGCCATCCCCAGTCTGTGTCCCTTTCCTCTCTGACAAAGGAACTAACAGTTAAAAAGTCTATAAGCAGTAACAGGAATTACATTTCCTGAAGGTAAGTACTGGTCGGCCATTCTCTTTCTTTGGAATTTTATAATTTTCTTATGTGAAATATAATTTTGACACAGAAACTGTATCCTCAAATAATGTCAAATATAAACACGATATTTGTGACCAATAAGGGTGGCACAATAGCAAATAAGAACCATATTTGAGAATTGTTATGGTTGTATATCACAGCTACAGCCTCAAGACTTCATTGAAGCAGTGTGAATGACTTTTAGTGATCTCAAAAAAATTGTATTTCCTTACCATAAGTGAAAGAGAGATTTCTCGACCATATAGGTGGTTTGACAGATCCATTCTTATGCAGTACTTTCAACAATTTATCTTTCTGTCAATTGATGCAAAAAATTCTCTTAAACAGGTGTGTTGTCTAGACTGCAAATGGACTGACTAATACGAGTTCAGGCAGCGGCAACATCTAAAGTAGTGACTTGCAGTACCTGATGAAAAAGATTAGTCAGTTGTTCATATTTGTACAGCAGAATGTAATCTTGAATCCATCTGGACATCTGGAACTATTAATCAGGCTTAAAAATTTTCGAACACTCAGCACTTCTATGACAGATACTTCTTTCACTAATGCAACTTATTGCTTAATCCCATAGTTAAAATACTTATTATAAGCTAAGGAATTTTTCTATCAGAAAGAAACCTTCACAGGCAACCATTTCAAAAATAAAGTTGTTACTTTAATTATTTCTCGTCAATATTTTGCATGATAAAAGATACTAAATTATTCAAATTTGTAAAAGCATATAGAAAATCTGTATTTGATACTTGTTTCTGCATCATTTATGTACAAGCATAATGTGCCAACAGAGCACCACATAAATATCATGTATCAGTTTCACAAAGACAGGCTAATGAAATGATAGTAGTGTTTTCACACTTCTTGATGTTGTTTCATGCTGTTCACAGATCGTTCAGTTATAATGTTGATAATAGCTTTGTAGCCTGGATAAAGTGTGAACTGTGTGTTTATAATCTTGAATCCTGATAACATTTCTTGCACTTTTGTCTGTGCTAATGCTAACTCCAAAGCCTCATCATGCGTTACGTTGTCCATCTCATAGCGTGGCATACGGACTGTAGCATTATCGGCGCCATTTACCTGAAACAAATGATTGAACCGAGTATGATTATGCTTTTATTTAATGAAACTTCCTAACATTAAAATCGTATGTTAGGCTGAAACTTGGACCCAGAATCTATTAGGACATTTCAGAGCAGTGCACACAATGTTGCAGAGTGAACTTTTCATTCTGCTCTCTCCTTGCTGTCAGTTTTATGCATTTGCCTTGATGGCCCTGTGGGTGTTAAACTACAAATCCAAAGGTATGTATTTTCAGTTTCCAGACAGACTTAAAATATTTTCTAGTTCTTTTCATGACTTTTGCCTCATGCAATGTACAGGTGGAGCAGATAATCTAGGAAGAAATTAAGAGTATTACTTTTGATGTTGTTTACTAAAACAGTTGTAACGTAAGTATTATGCTTTTACTTTCATTGGATGCAACCACATACCACAGTTGTTATGTAGTGCAGGGGAAATGCAAATTGTGTACTGTCTTCAGAGGAATATCCACGTGTTAGTGTCATGATAGCCCAAGGACATATATACTCAAGACGCAATGCTTTTTAAGTGGAGAGTAGCTTCTTTTATACTGATGAAAAGCAGCTTGGTGGCCAGTTTAGAAACTCGAAAACAAAAGTCAAACATACCAACATCAATTTACATATTCAGTGCAGGATGACTATATGTTATAGTATCTGATAGTGTCCTGAGGTACTCTGTGTGCTTCAAAGCTCTGAATACAATTCACATCAACAATACCTTCCATGCAAAAGATTATGGACACCTGGAATGCAAAGAGCAACAAAACACTATTAAGTTATGTGAGAAAACAAATGTTACATACGTCAGAGCAGAAAAATAAATGTCTTTCCCTAACATTTTCACTATGAAAATATATTTTTGTTTTCAGAACGAACGCTCAAGAAATGAAACTGCAATTTGAGCAAGTTACCATATTGTTTTTCATGTTAACAAAATACTGCACAGTTTCAATGAAGGAGACTTTATAAAGACATGTTCAGGATCTGCAGCAGAGAGACTTTAAGAGATGCAGGCAGTTAGTTTTTCTTGTGCAACCATCAGAATTCAGGATTAGCCAATAAAGTTTCTGATACAGCAGTGGTTTTTGCAAAAAATTTATTGCATTTTCTAGGGTTTCCTTTTTAATATTATACACTACATAAGTGTTTTAAACTTTTCATGGAAAAAAAAAACATTGTAATTTCAGAGATGTATGACTACATTTGGGAGCTTCAGGTGAACATCTCTTTGTGGGGTGGACAAGAAATGGAAACGGATGGGGCAAAATGGAATTTTGAACAGAATCAAAATCTACTCATTGATCTTTTCCACAAATTTAATATTTGTGTCCAGGATTTTCAGAAGTTACAAAAGAACTTTAACATAGTTTTGATTTCCTTTTCAATTGATGTTGACAGTGTGGAAACAGAGCTACAAATTAGAACTTCTAGACCTACAATGTAACAGAATTCTGCTTGATAAATTTCATAAAAAAATTAGTCTCAGAGGCTTTTATAGGATTTTTTTCAAAATACATCTCCATGACCACAAGTTTGCAGCTACAATTATATTGATGTTTGGCTCTGTATACCTGTGCAAGCAAGCTTTTTTCTGTATTTAAGAGAACAAAATCCACCCACAGAAGCTCACTGACAGACTTCACCTCTAAAGCTCGTCCTCAAAGCAGCAGTGTTCAGAAAGTGGCACCAGAGATTGATGCTTTAGTGAAAGGCAAAATTAGGAATATTCACCAACATCCTATGTTTTTATGTGTAACATGGGAATAAAATAGTCACGTAATACAAGTTGTTGACAATTTATACTTAATCTGAAAACGACATTCATTCTAAGGCTTGCATCCACTGTAAAAAATATATTTTGTACTTAGCTGCCCCAAGTTCTTGGATTCATCAGAATATTAAAAAAATGTGTTTCAGTTCATTATCATTTCTCATCAATTCAACAATATTAGAAAATAAATTTAGCATGAAACATACTGATGATCCACAATGAAGGGATACAGCTTAGTAGAACGTGATTTTAGTGACTGCAGAATTAGATCTGTTAACAAAAGTTTCTCTTGTAATTCTACCTTATTCTGACTCCTCCCTCTCCTCCCCCAGCATTAGCCATTGCGAGCTGGTCATTTGCTCACTGTTGAGATGTGGACATGAGACAGCTCACATGAGCAGGTTACTAACTGGAAATTTGATTGTGAACCCAACAGGATCAGCACCAAGGACATGGATAACTGCAGATTGTTCCTATCATTCGCGTCACTGCCCACAAGGAAGATCAGCCTAAAATAATCATTATCATTCTTCAAGGTTTACTGCAAAACTTTAAAATGCACTCTAAGACAAAAAAGACACACCACAAAGAAGTTCAGCAAACTGGTCACAAATTGATATTCATATGGGTATTGATCGAAAATCCAAACTGTAAACTTCGGTGGCTGACAGATCGATGTGTGATGCTGCAGCGCAGTTTCACCGTGCACCTGGCACAGATGGTAAATGGGACATGTTGATATTAGGGCACAAAATATTTGCAAATTTCATTCTGTGTACTCAGTTTTAAAGTAACTATGCCTCACAGGCAGGCACATGAACAACATATGCAGGTGTTACCATTTGAGAGGGGACATGTACACTACTGGCCATTAAAATTGCTACACCAAGAAGAAATGCAGATGATAAACAGGTATTCATTGGACAAATATATTATACTAGAACTGACATGTGATTACATTTTCACGCAATTTGGGTGCATAGATCCTGAGAAATCAGTACCCAGAACAACCACCTCTGGCCGTAATAACGGCCTTGATATGCCTGGGCATTGAGTCAAACAGAGCTTGGATGGTATATACAGGTACAGCTGCCCATGCAGCTTCAACACAATACCACAGTTCATCAAGAGTAGTGACTGGCGTATTGTGACAAGCCAGTTGCTCGGCCACCATTGACCAGACGTTTTCAATTGGTGAGAGATCTGGAGAATGTGCTGGCCAGGGCAGCAGTCGAACATTTTCTGTACCCAGAAAGGCCCGCAAAGGACCTGCAACATGCGGTCGTGCATTATCCTGCTGAAATGTAGGGTTTAGCAGGGATCGAATGAAGGATAGAGCCACGGATCGTAACACATCTGAAATGTAACGTCCACTGTTCAAAGTGCCGTCAATTCGAACGAGAGGTGACCGAGATGTGTAACCAATGGCACCCCATACCATCACACCGGGTGATACGCCAGTATGGCAATGACGAATACATGCTTCCAATGTGCGTTCACTGCGATGTTGCCAAACACGGATGCAACCATCATGATGCTGTAAACAGAACCTGGAATCATCTGAAAAAATCACATTTTGCCATTCGTGCACCCAGGTTCGTCATCGAGTACACCATCGCAGGCACTCCTGTCTGATGCAGTGTCAAGGGTAACCGCAGCCAAGGTCTCCGAGCTGATAGTCCATACTGCTGCAAACGTCATCAAACTGTTCGTGCAGATGGTTGTTGTCTTGCTAACGTCCCCATCTGTTGACTCAGGGTGCGAGATGTGGCTGCCCGATCTGTTACAGCCATGTGCATAAGATGCCTGTCATCTCGACTGCTAGTGATACGTGGCCATTGGGATACAGCACCGTGTTCCGTATTGACCCTCCTGAACCCACCGATTCCATATTCTGCTAACAGTCATTCGATCTCGACCAAAGCAAGCAGCAATGTCATGATACGATAAACCGCAATCGCGATAGGCTACAATACAACCTTTATCAAAGTCAGAAACATGATGGTACGCATTTCTCCTCCTTACAAGAGGCATCACAACAACATTTCACCAGGCAATGCCGGTCAACTGCTGTTTGTGTATGAGGAATCGGTTGGACACTTTCCTCATGTCAGCACGTTGCAGGTGTCGCCACCAGCACCAACCTTGTGCGAATGCTCTGAAAAGCTAATCATTTGCATATCACAGCATCTTCTTCCTGTTGGTTAAATTTCGCGTCCATAGCATGTCATCTTCGTGGTGTAGCAATTTTAATGGCCAGTAGTGTAGTTTCGCTCAAAGAAGTCGTTTGGAGTAATCAACGAATCACTCAACATTTGAATAGGAGTGATGCCGCTATGTGACAATGTTGGTAGGAAAGGGGGAGCCATGGCTGAAACAGGTCAAGAAGGAAGCAGTTGACCTAGAGAGATTATAGAATGAGAAGACCGAGCAATCATCAGAGACCCCCATATTCATCATTATCATGGATCTGACATGCAACTAGTGCTTCAGTGACCCCAAGGACCATTAACAGGTAGCTAACTGAAAGGGGTTTGCACTGACTATTTTGATCTCTGTACACCACCAAGTCCGTTTGCTGTGGTGCCGGGCACATTAGGTCTGGAATCTCTTTGGCTAAAGTAGAACTGTCTTCTGTGATGAGTACTGCTTCCAATGACCTGTGAAAATTTGTCTGGAGACGCCCCTGACAGCAGTGTGATACCAATCCGACTGCTGCTCGCCATGTGGCCCAACAACCAGGAGTAATGGTCTGGGGTGCCATTTCATTTCAAGACAGGACCCTTTTGGTTGTCTTCTGCAGCACCCTTACGGCACAGTGGTATATTCACACCCTTACAGCACAGTGGTATATTTGATCTTCACAGCAAACCATTCTGGACAAATGTTCCAGCAAGGTGATGCCTGCTTGCACAGCAAGAGTTTCTACTGCTTGTCTTCGTACTTGCCAAACCCTACTTTGGCCAGCAAGGTCACAAGATCTCCCCAGCCCCCGCACCATCTTTGAGAAGTTTGGAGCATTATGGGCAGGGCTCTCCAACTAGCTCAAAGATATTGATGATATAAGGCACCAACTGAGCAGAATTTGACATGATATCCCTCAGGAGGACACCCAACAATTCTATCAATCAATGCCAAGCTGAATAACTACTTGCATGAAGGCCCGAGGTGGACCAATGCATTATTGACTTGCTCAATCTGTAAAGCTCTTTCTCTTGAAATTTCTTTCTTTCTCTCTCTCTCTCTCTCTCCTTTTTAAATTATGTAAGATGTACATTTTTCTTTGTAAATCTCTGTATAGTTCTCTCATTCACACTCAAAACTGAAGGTAATCTTTAAAATGGTATACCAATATTCTTTATAAGCTATTTTTGAGATTCTCACCTATTTTCATACCTTTTTTTGTGGGTGTTCATACCTATTTTCTTTGGAATTCAGAAACAAAGAATTTTTTAGTGTGGTCTAAACAGAAGAATTTGTGTAATGAAAGACTTTTATACTTTACATTGGGATTTAGCCATTAAAGGACTGTGCAACTGATTCTTTGGATATGTTCAAGATTATATTGTAGAAATAAACGTTAGTGGGAAATTCAATTTAAATTAGTCTCAATTTAGACACCACACCCTGCATATGCAAAAGTGCCAAATTGAATCTTAGTCTGGATTTTAAGCTGAACTGTAGGCCCCATACAACTAGCTAGCTTAGATGGTTTTCAGGTTAAGGCACAGAGATTTCTTCTGTGGGGCTATTTCCTGAAAACTGTGTTAAAACTCAATAAAATGTACGACCTAAAAGAGCTTATTTACCAGTGCCTAATCAATATACACTATGGCAAACAACTAAATCTTCCTCAGTCACAATGAGTGGATAAATGAATGAGGTCTTTAAATAGCTTCACGTATCTGATTACCTAACAGATTCCATCAAGTGATAAGGTGACAGAGGCAGTTGATAACTGGATCATTTTCTACATTAGTTGTGTAAGAAGATTAGAACTGGTTCGGTCAGAATAGACAATGTATGACAATATATTGTAAATATTCACTGAAGAAACAAAGAAATTGATACACTTGCCTAATATCATGTAGGGCCTTGTGAGCATGCAGAAGTCCTGCAACACGATGTGAATGGACTCAACTAATGTCTGAAGTAATGCTGGAGGGAACTCACAGCATGAATTCTGCAGCGCTGTCCATAAATCCGTAAAAATACCCCCAGGGGGTGGAGATCTCTTCTGGACACCAGGTTGCAAAGATGTTGAATAATGTTCATGTCCGGGGAGTTTGGTGGCCAGCGGAAGTGTTTAAACTCAGAAGAGTGTCCCTGGAGCCACTCTGTAGCAATACTGAACATGTGGGGTGTCACATTGCCCTACTGGAATTTCCTAAGTCTGTCAGAATGCACAATGGATATGAATGGATGCAGGTGGTCAGACAGGATGCTTACATGCGTGTCACCTGTCAGAGCCATATCTAGACATATCACTAGACCCATAATACTCCAACTGCATGCGCCCCACAGCCTCCAACAGCTTGAACAGTCCACTGCTGACATGTAGGGTCCATGGATTCATGATGTTGTCTCCATACCTGTACACGTCCACCCACTCGAGACAATTTGAAACGAGACTTGTCTAAGTGAACATGAGTGGGTCTTCGGCTCCAAAAGTCCACACTGATGATGTTTCATTGAATGGTTTGCACACTGACGCTTGTTGATGGCCCAGCATTGAAATAGGCAGTAATTTGCAGAAGGGTTGCACTTCTGTCATGTTGAACGATTCTCTTCAGTTGTCGCTGGTCCCGTTCTTGCAGGATCTTTTTCTGGCTGTAACGATGTCAGAGATTTGATGTTTTGCTGGATTCCTGATATGCACAGTACACTCATGAAATGGTCATACGGGAAAATCCCCACTTCACTGCTACCTCGGCAATGCTGTGTCCCATCATTCGTGCGCCACCTATAACACCACCTTCAAGCTCTCGTAAATGTTGATAATCTGCCATTGTAGCAGCAGTAACCAATCTAACAACTGTCACTTGCTGTCTTATATAGGTGTTGCTGACTGCAGTGCCGTATTCTGCCTGTTAGTATACCTCTGTATTTGAATACGCATGCCTATATCAGTTTCTTCAGTGCTTCAGTGTATGTGTTCATTTCTATGACAGTGATACTGTTACAATTGGTAGGGGCCACTGTTCTTATTGTGCTGATGCACCATGGATCTCATAACACCATAGCGTTCAACAAGTACTCATTTTCACTGTCAGATAGCATGGTATTCACAGATATTTCATGAAAATTTATGAATCAAATATTAATTGTGTTGGAAAAAGAAGAGACGTTAAGTTGCAGGCAGGTACAATTAAAAGATACTTACACAAAGCTTTCAGCCACAGCCTTTATCAGCAAAAGAGAAACACACACACACACACACACACACACACACACACACTATTCATACACACAAGCTAGCACATCTCATGCAGACATGACTGTCAACTCTGGCTTTGTGTGTGTGTGTGTGTGTGTGTGTGTGTGTGTGTGTGTGTGTGTGTTTCTCTTTAGCTGATGAAGGCTGTTGCTGAAAGCTTTCTGTAAGTGTCTTAAAACCTTAAAACCCACTTTTTTTGTTTTGAAAAATTGCCTCCAAAATTCAGGAATACCTTTTACTCAAAATTAATATAAAAATGTCCAGTGTTTGATTTACAATTCCCATCAGTCTTAAAAATGGCCATATATTCAATGCCATGGGACACCTATATCTATCTGGCAACAATGGATTCAACTTGCAGCAGCAGTGCACCGATATGACGAACATGAGTTGTGGGGATTTACAAGCTTGCTAAAATTGTCTCCCTCCCGCTTTGCCATCACAAACCCATCACTACAATGTGCCATTGCAATCTACGGTGCCATGAACTTGAACTGAAAATGACTTGTGCTATTGGTAAAAATAAAAGGTATTCATATGATGCATTGAAAGTAATAGCATATGCAGAAGAACACAGAAACAGAACAACTGAGCGGCAGTTCAGATCTTCACCAATAGAGAAAACCATTCACAATTGGCGAGCTGGTGAAGAAGAACTAAAAAAAATAATGAGGAAGACTAAATGTGCAAATAGAGGACGGAATGCGGAATGGCCAAAACTTGAAGTTGACGTACTGAAATGGATTGAAGGACACTGTCAAAATGGCACTGGAATCACTACAAAAATGATTCGAAGATATGCTTGTACGTTAGCACTACAATAAAACTTAACAGACTTTAAGAGTGGAGTTGGTTGATGCTACCGGTTTATGAAGCATCATGGACTTAGCATGTGGAACAAAACAAAATATCTCAGAAAATGTCACAAAATATTATCTTTCCATCGCTTTTTTATTCAACATCAAAAGTAAACCAACGTGGAACTAAGCCAAATAGCGAATATGGACAACAATCCGCTGACATCTGATTTGCTGAGTGACAGAATTGTTGCCATGAAAACAACTGGACATGAAAAAATGCACTACACTTTTTATACTTTCATGCTGTGCTGATGGTACTAAACTTAATCCAATGACCATTTTCAAATGCAAAACAATGTCAAAACCTTTTGAAATACTGTCAGGTGCCTACAGGGTGGGAGAAAAGGAAAGGTGCTGTATTGAAGAAAAGTTCTCTTCTTGTGTTAGATCAATTTAGCAGTCATTTGAAAAATTCTGTGAAAGAGAAATTGAGACAGGAAAATGCGGAACTTGCTGTTATTCTGGGGGACTTACTTCGCAACTGCAAGATCTTGATGTCTTGAAAAATAAACCATTTCAGGAGTATATGAGGGAGGGATGGAAAAATGGATTATGGATGAAAACCAAAATGAATTCAGGATGCAGGGAGCTTTAAAATGGCCTATCATCAAACAAGTGTGTCAGTGGATAAAACAGCTGTGGTCTAGAGTGAGAGAAGACATTACTGTTAAATTTCTCAAGAATTGCAGCATAAGTAATGCACCCAATAGCAGTGAAGACAATCTTATATATCTTCGATGATGATGATGATGATGATGATGATGATGAAGAGGAAGAAGAGGAAGAAGAAGAAGAACAACAACAATAACAACGACAAGAAGAAGAAGAAAATTCAGATGACGATTTTCAGGAATTTTAAAGGCAGTTCGGTTCTATGAGCTAAGATTTTTTTTAGTGTGGCTTTGCACTCAAATAATAAAAATAGTAAAAATGTCCTTTTTTTTAAATGCTTAAAAATTAAGGTGTGTCTTGTAGTCCTTAAAATACAGTATCTTTCCCTACTTTGTAAATATTAATTGTGATTCTTGCTGTACATCCTGAGCTTTCTGTTCTCAATTTTTATGTTCCAAAACTATTTAAATCCCCATGGGCTACCTTTCTGAGGGTACTGATTCCACAACATACTCACTCAAGGAAAGTTTATTTCATCCTACACATTTTTGGCTACATAAAGATAACGGCTGCACTGTATCTTTCAGTACAAAGAAGACAAATATTATTACTGGACAGTCTTTTGTCCTTAATTTACTGTAACACACACACACACACACACACACACACACACACA